>NC_087353.1:20153734-20495029 GCF_030014295.1 Loxodonta africana | reverse complement strand
CATGGGGTCACTATGAGTCGGAATTGACTTGATGGCAGTGGGTTTGGTATATGTATTTATATATATATGCTTCACTGGGTGTGCTCCTCTAGAGAACCCAGCCTAAGACAATGATGTTTAATACTGGCACTCAGCAACAATGACAACACTATACATAAAGCAAGCAGTTGTGAAAATAGAGCTAAAAAGTATAAGAAACCCTTAACAGAAGTTAATGGTTGTCTAGGCGTGGGGGCAGGGGGTGAAGTGACTGCTAATGGGGTCTGGATTTCTTTTTGAGGCAATACATATGTTTTAAAACTGATTGTAGCAATGGCTGCACAATTCTGTGAAGATACTAAAAACCATTGAATTGTACACTTTAGATGGATAACTTTATGATAATAAATTATGTCTCAATAAAACCCAAACCCAAACCCACTGCTGTCGAGTCAATTCCAACCCATAGCAACCCTATAGGACAGAGTAGAACTGCCCCATAGAGTTTCCAAGGAGCGCCTGGCAGATTCAAACTGCTGACCCTTTGGTTAGCAGCCATACCACTTAACCACTACGCCACCAGGGTTTCCATATCTCAATAAATCTGTTAAAAAAGGAAACACTAAATATAAATATAAAAAATATATATTTATTTACTATATAGCATTTATTTTGTTTTAATTTACAAACACTTATATGGTACTTTGTTCCCTGGACTGAGTTCCAAACACTTCACAAATGTGAATGTATTTAATGCTTGTAATAATTTTATGAAGTGGATACTATTGTCATCCCCATTTTAGAGATGAAGAAACTGAGGCACAGAAAGGTTAAATAACTTACCTAAGTTCATTCAGTTAAAAATGGCAGTCAGCAGTAATGAAGTCATTCCTGATGTTCACCCTTCAGCCAAAGATTAGACAGGTCCATAAAACAAAACAAGACTGAATGGGCACACCAGCCCAGGGACAAGGACAAGAAGGCAGGAGGGGACAGGAGAGCTGGTAATGGGGAACCTAAGGTTGAGAAGGGGAGAGCGTTGACACGTCATGGGGTTGCCAACCAATGTCACAAAACAATATGTATATGAAGTGTTTAATGAGAAGCTAATTTGCTCTGTAAACCTTCATCTAAAGTACAATTAAAAAGAAAAATGGTCCCACCAGAACATTTAATGGTGGTGGTTGAACAATTGATGAACATAATTAATGTCACTGAACTGTAAATGTGAAGATTGTAGAAATGACAAATGTTTTGTTACCTATGTATTTACAATAAAAAAAAGATCATAATTATATTTTTAAAAAAGTGGTAGGATTTGAACCCTGACAGCCTGGGTCCAAACTCTGTGATTTTCAGCACTATATTATGCTGCTTTCCCTATGATATTTCTTATTTGTTTTTCTCAACTATAATTTTAAAATACCCAATGCAGAAAATTTGAAAATTAGTTCAGGGAGAACTTTGAATCTGAAAACAGAGTTCATGAATTGTATTTATTTACATTGCTAAATGTAAATATTTTGCAATGCTTAACATAGGCCAGGCAGTGTTCTGGGTACCGGGGTTGGGGTGAATGGGAAGAAGGGTTTATTTTTCTTGTTGTTAGTTGCTGTCAATTTTGACTTATGGAGACCCCTTGTGTCCTGAGTGAATTGCTCTATAAGGTTTTCAAGGCTGTGATCTTTAGGAAGCAGATTGCTAGGCATGTTTTCCCAGGCACCTCTGATGGGTTCGAACTGCCAGCCTTTCAGCCAATAGGCAAGAACTTAAACATTTGTGCCACCCAGGAACTCCATGGGAAGGGTAGCGAATATAAACACAAATAACACAGTCCATGAAGAACTCTCAGCCCAATTTAGATAAAACATGGTATTGGTATTTGTTAACCAGGATTTGAAAGTCTCTAAAATTTTCTGGGAAAGGGAGTGAAACGATCACACTTTTGTTTTAGAAAGATGACTCCCATGGCAGTAAAAGGATGTATATATTAAAGCAAAGAAGGAAAGTAGGGAGATAATCTAAAAATGTGATAACCTAAAAATGAATGAACATCTGAATTTAGACAAGAGGAACAGCAAGAGTTAGTAAGAAATATTTAGTAATTAGAAATGAGGAGGTTTAGAGACTGAATGTGGGGGCCAGAAATACAAATGGTTTGAAGCTCCTTCTGAGGCTCCTAGCCTGGATGACTGTGAAGACAGTGATGCTATTAACCGAGATAAAGAACACAGGTGAATATTGAGAGCAGCTCAGTTGAGGACTTCAGTTGTGAACATGCTAAGTCTGAGGGCTGACAAAACACCATGTGGTGATAATTGAATAGGCAATAAGAAACTGGGATTTGGAGGCCAGGGAAGTCTGTCTTTCTTTTTTTTTTTTTTAGATAAAATGACCCTTGAAATTCCTTTTGATTTGAGGCTTTACATATGAAGTTATTTGAAGCAATCCCACTGTGGCCTAAAGTGAGAGCTGAATTAACCAGGCAACATATGATAGTAGGACCACCAGTACATGTTGGGACACTAGCTTCTTATTTGGCTGTTTTCTCCAATCTGTGATTTGGAAGAATAAAACATCGCTTAATAGGGTAAGTTGGTATCCAATTTCAACAAGACAGGTATTGCTGCACAGAATTCTCAAGTCCTCAGACGCAGGCAAACGTAAGGTGGTTCTCCACATACTGGAATTCTACAACGAAAGGCTATGATGACTTTCTGAAAACGATGCTGAGGGGCTGTGTCTGTCCTTACTGTCACATACTCATCCGCAAGAACGTCAGGTTCAAATCCACTTCTTTCCTGATATTCATCCCCTCCTTTTTATTAACCAAAACTTTAGTTTGCTTTCTATTTTATTTCCCTCATTAGTGGATCAATGTCAAACAGGGCCAGAAGAAAATAACTCGTCTAATACACCATTTTTAAAAGGGCATTTATTTCTAATATAATGTCGTGGAAACAGTGCAGGAGAAAATAATACACTGCTACTCTGAATCTGCCCGCACGCCGGCCACCTTCGCCGGCTCGGTTCAGTGACCGAGATCACAAAGCCTCTCGTTACTCCTGGCAGCACAGCCACACATCCGTCCGCCATTTCAGACTCGGCAGCGACCTTAAGATCGATTTCTGCTGCTCAAGATTTTGTCACTTTCTGTGTCACTGCAGCCACCAGACTCTGCCGCCTCTCCCAAACCTCAGTCTCCTCCGGGTTACTTCCCTTCACCAATTCAACTCTTTTCCCGGAACACGTGCGCTTTCTGGCGCCCGGAAGTGCGTCATCAGACAACGCCAGCTGCCGCACGCTGCGGGGCCGTACCGTGGAGGCTCTGCGGTTTTCTCTGAGTCCACCTAGGGAAGAGCGGCCCGAACACGGCCGGGGGTGGCCGCATCTCGGAGCCGCAATGCAGGTCTCTAGCCTGAACGAAGTGAAGATTTACAGTCTCAGCTGCGGCAAGTCCCTTCCTGAGGTGAGTCACATCAGGCCCCCCGGCCCAGTCGAACTCTTCCGGGGTTCTACCCGCAGGGCAGTCGCTTCTCTCCTCAGCCGGGTCTCTCGCCTCTGTTTTATCTGGGCCCTGACCGGCCCCTGATTCGGGGAAGCCCAGAGGCGAGTGATGTTACCCGGGTGTGCTGATCTGCAGGGGAAAACGAGGACCTTACGGTCACCGCGCCAGAAACTGGACTGAGAGGTGGTCAGGGTCGATCGGCTTTGCTTGGACTCTTACAAAGTTCTATAAAACAAAGGATGCGTCCCGTTGGGCTTCTCTGCATGTTAACAGCCGCTGTCACATCGAGAAGAAAAACGTGGATAGTTTGGTTGACGGACATTTCTGTCAGCATCCTCACCATTTTAATGCCCGCTTATCAGATATTTGTTGAATTCCTACTATATGCCAGATAGTAGGGATACAACAGTGAACAAGAGAAATGCACCTGTAGAATTTATGGTGTAGAGAATTTACGGTGGGACTTGCTGAACCCAACTTGATTCCATAGAATCTTAGAGCAGTAGAACTGGAAAGGGCTTGGAAAATCAGTAAGTACTAATCCTTGCTGAGATCCAGAGAAGGAAAGGGTGACTTAACCAGGGTCACACATCTAGGATCTGAAGCTTGTTTTTTATTTCTTACAAATAGTCATCAAACCTCTGCCCAAGCACTTCCAGTAAAAGGAAACTACTTTTTTGAGGGAGGGCATGTCCATTTTGAGTCTCTGTACATGTTAGGGAAACCCTGGTGGCGTAGTGGTTAAGTGTCAGGGCTGCTAACCAAAAGGTCGGCAGTTCAAATCCACCAGACTCTCCTGGGAAACCCTATGGGGGCAGTTCTACTCTGTCCTATAGGGTGACTATGAGTTGGAATTGACTCTACCACAACGGGTTTGTTTGTTTGTTTTGGAACATGTTAGAATGTTGTTTTAAAATATGCCACTTTTTGGTATGGTGGCTCAAATGGTTGAATGCTGAGCTACTAGCTGAAAGTTGATAGTTGGAATCCATCCAGAGAGTCCTTGGAAGAAAGGCCTATAATCTGCTTATGAATGGTCACAGCCATGAAAACCCTGTGGAGTATGGTTTTACTCTGCAATCCAGAAGGTCATCATGAGTCAAAAATGACTGGATGGCAACTGCTTTGGTTTTCTGGTTTACTGTTCATCTGAATCCTGCCCTTGGAAAACATAAATATAGCACTATGCTTGGGGGCCATTTTAAAGCATGAAATTAACAAAGGTACAGAAAATGTGAAAAAACATAGCACTAAATAGACAATGAAAAGGATACGTGTTTACAGTATAGGAGCTGAAACAAGACCTCAGCCAGGAAAACATATGATAAGTAATTCAAATTTTTGTCTTTCTGTGTATATCCACGAATGACCACAAAAGTGCTGCCAGTGTATGATTTTGGGATTACAAATACATTTTACCAAACAGGCGAATTTGTAAATATGGAATCTGCAAAAAATGAGAAACCTCTTCAAATGTAGACTCTGTCACAGGCATCATACTCAGGGTCTCGAATGGTGTGACCAACCAAAACCCACTGCCGTCGAGTTGATTCTGACTCATAATCAACCCCACAGAGTTTCCAAGGTTTTAAATCTCTATGGAAGCAGACTGCCACATCTTTCTCCCTTGGAGTGGTCAGTGGTTTTGAACAGCTGACTTTCAGTTAATAGGGCTCCTTCATATATGTCATTAGAGCTATAAATTGGGTTTGTGCTTTTAGAAATGACGTCTTGTAATTTTCTTACATTTTTTTCAATTCCTTTAGAGCAGGGTTTGTTAACTTTAGCACTGTCGACATTTTGGGCTGGAAAATTCTTTGTTTGGGGGCTGTCTTGTGTATTGTGGGATGTTTGTTAGTATTCCTGACCTCTACCCACTTTTTTTTTACCCACTAGGTGGGAAACATAGTGGTTAAGAACTATGGCTGCTAAGCAAAAGGTCCTTGGAAGCCCAACAGGGCAATTCTACGCTGACCTATAGGGTCGCTGTGAGTCTGAGTTGACTCGATGGCAACAGGTTTGGTTTTTGTTTGGCACCCACTAGATGCCGGTAGCCTACTCTCCCAGTTGTGACAACTAAATATGTCTTCAGAAATTGCTAAATGTTTTCTGGGGGGCAAAATCACCCCTGGTTGAGAACCACAGCTTTAGGGTGATCATAATTGTTCAGTGCTTCGTAATTGGCACCTGTTCATGCAGTAGAATTATGCAGCTAGCTAAAAAGACTAACTTTAATTACAGAACAAAATCTGGTTATCAGTGAATGACCTAAAAAGTATCATTTCTTTATTATCATGTATCAGTTATTTGGTCAGTTATTTATTTAGTTGTGTTCTTTTTAAAAACATATTTCTATAAGAAATGGTCTCTGCTTAATATTTTGCTTTTTAAAATTTCACTTAAAATGATGAAACTAGTCCTTGTATTAGTTAGAATCCATAACATTTGAGGATAGCAGCTTTCCCTTAGATTAATTAGATGAATTAAGTTTTCTGTTGTGTAAAACACAGTAATTCTAAAAACTTATTACCTAATATATATAAGTATATACCAGAAAAACCCCACAAAAACCCAGGATTTATTAACAGTAGGTGGCGTAGTGGTTAAGTGCTATGGCTGCTAGCCAAAGGGTCGGCAGTTCAAATCCGCCAGGCACTCCTTGGAAACTCTATGGGGCAGTTCTACTCTGTCCTGTATGAGTCGGAATCAACTTGACGGCACTGGGTTTGGTTTTGGTTCAGGATTAGGGTTACAGAATATTTCTGCTTTCTTTGTTAAACTTCCCTGTAAGGTTTGATGTTTTTAATACAAGCATGTATTATTTTTGCAAGCAGAAGAGCAATTTAGGTAAATTTGTTTTCAAAGAAAGTCTCCATTTTCTTTCAGTGGCTTTCTGACAGGAAGAAGAGAGCACTGCAGAAGAAAGACGTTGGTGAGTATACATTATTTTTTCTCACTGTAGCTGCATCAGTGATCTGTTGTATAATACTTTCCCTCATTTATTGTTATCAGATTAAGTGAAGGCTTATGAAAATGCATTGGATTAATGTAGTGAAAAATAAACCTTTATTTTGCCTTTTTCCTTCTTAAGAAACCTTTTGTTGTTGATGATATGTTCCCGGTGGGTGTGGGATTTGAATTATTCTGATACTGTTTCATGGATGATAGCGGAAGACACAGGCTCATGGGCCAGAACAAGGGACTTTATTACTTGCAACACGGCAAATAGCATGAACATCGGCATATTTGTGTGAGTTTGCCTTGTTCTTAAGTCCCAGAGAGGCAACGTAGTATGGCCCAGATGGACGCAGCCCATGCAGTGGGTTAGCATTGTAGCGGAGAAGCATTTAGCTTGGGAGGTGCACTGCTTTGATTGCAAGCAGTAAGCCAGTGCTCTTTATCCGTAGGGGGAATGCGTCCTCATTTTTTGAGGTTACCAGCTGCATAGATAACCCTGAGGAATGACTCAGATTAAAGAGTGCCAAGGGCCGTGCAGCCTTGCCATACCCAGCAAGATGTGTAGAAACAAGGGTCACAAGAGGGACCGTGTCTCTTAACAGTTCCGTAATTGCTCTGTTGTTTAGTGTAAAATCTTATTCCATTAGTTAAACCCATTTGTCAGTTTTTGAGATATAGAGACAATGCCCACCCACTACCCACTGCTGTCGAGAGACGATGAGCATTTTCTTTTTGGACATAGTGGTTTTATGTACAGGAATGTGAACATGAATAAAAGATCATTGCAGAAGGTTTTGGTTTTTTAAGTTATGGCAGCAGGGAAATTAGGAATAGAAAATAAAAATTTTTAACAAATCATCTTAGTAGACAAATTTCCATTAATTTTCTCCATTATAGCTTGTCATATATGAAAGATGTTGTATTTTCCCATGCGTTTTATTTATTTATTTTCTAAAAGTTATGTACCTAAGATATTGAAGGGGTTTCTGGATATGAAGAATTCCCCAGGTCAAGCATGTTGGAAAAGTAGGCTTTATATAATACTAAATTTGGAAAATTAAAATTTTAAATTGAGGGAAAGCAAAAGTTGCTGATTTACTAATGTTTACTGATTCTGATTTGATCTGACAGTCCCAGCATCCTAGTGTGTAACCAGGCACACTAATTCAGATTATTTAAGGGGAAAAAAAATGTTCAATTAATATTTCTTCTAACCCAGCTCAAAACTCATATGTGTCTCGCGAATTGAGTGGGTCACATCTCATAACTGGGTTTAATAAACGAGGTGGTGAATGTGCCCTGGGGTGACAAACTGTCTTTGCAGGAGGTACGTTGTTATGGTATCAACTTGAAAGAATCCACATGGTGACGATCTGTTAGAGGAAGGAACTGGTTTTTGTGAAGATTAGTTTTTTGGTTATAGAGATTCCACTAAGTCTACCTCCAGTATGGTACACATAGTGGTGCCAGTAAAGGCAAAAGTCAACTTGGTAGCAGCTTCTTATGTAATCTTAAAATTTTGGCCGTTTAAACCTGTTAGTATTTAGGAGAAAAAAATTATAAGCTTTTTCCTAGCCATAATTGAGTGACGATAGCGGTTTAATGTTTATTTCAGCTCCCCCTTTATTCATGTCTTCAAACTGGATACTCGATATACTATTGTGGACGTTTTTCTTTTCAATTAATGATGATACTTTTTTTTTTTCTTGAAAAGTGAATATAAAGTATGTAGCTTATAGAAATAATGTATGAGCTAAGGAAGAAACTGCTCTTTAATGGGTCAGCCTGTATTGATGTCCTTTTCCCAGACTTGGAAGCATTGGGAATTTTTGTTTTACCTGTTTGTAGTTGCTATGACTGCTTTGCACACTTTGATCTCATATGATACAGACTAGACACATGTTTTGTTTGTTATATTTCTTTGTAGATGTTCGTAGGAGAATTGAACTTATTCAGGATTTTGAGATGCCTACTGTTTGTACCACTATTAAGGTGTCAAAAGATGGACAGTATATTTTAGCAACTGGTAAGTAATCTTTTTGGTATTATATATATACATTTTATAGCAGGACATGCTATGGTGGGAAAGGGCACTTTTTTTTTTTTACCCTAACATTTTATTATAAAATATTTCAAACGTAGAGAAATACTGAAAAATTACATAGTAAACACCCATCTATCTACTGCCTGGATTCCACAATAAATATTTTGCTGTATTTGCTTTATCATGTATTTGCCTATCCATCTCCCTATCTACCCATCATTCAATTTCGTTTTTTGATGCATGTCAAAGCTAGTTGTAGGTATCAGTATACTTCTGTAAATATCTCAGCATGTATATCATTTACTAGAGTTTAATGTTTATTTACGGCCTTTGGTTTTTTAATTAAAATTTACTTATCATGAAATGCATAGATATTAAACGTACTATTTGATGAGTATTGACAAATGTATACACCTGTAACCTAAACTTCCATCAAGATACAGAACATCCCCGTTACCCTAGAAAATGCCCTCATGCTGCTTGCTCAATCAGTCCCCGCTCCCACCCATACAGAAGCCACCAGTGCTCTGATTTTTTTCCACCCCAGACAAGTTGAGCCTGTTTTACAACTTTATATCAATACAGACATGTACTATGTATTGTTTTTGTGTAAGACTTCTTTGTTTTTGAAACTCATTTATGTTGTTCCAGGTATCAGTAGTTTGTTCTTTTTTGTTACCAAATAGTATTCTGTTATATGACTGTACCACAGGTTGCTTATTCATTCTCCAGCTGATGGATAGGTGGGCTAGTTTTATTTTTTGGTTGTTATTAATAAAGCATCGTGAACAGTCTTGTACAAGTCTTTTTTTGGTGGACATCTGCTTTCATGTTTTATGCACACATGCTTTCATTTGTCTTTGGTAAATACTACGAGTGGAATTGCTGGGCCACAGAGTAGGTGTGTGTTTAGTTTTATAAGCAACTGCCAGACCTTTTCTCAAAGTGATCGTACCATTTTATGCTCCCCTCAGCAATGAGTTAAAGTTCCAGGAAAGATCACTTTTAACGTAATGATTTTAAATATCATGTACTAATATTTTTTCTGTCACTAGGATTTTACATTATTTTCGTTATCACTATCAAAAAGCCATGAAATACAGAAACTTTTTATGTGTTAAAATTTAGAACAATATCATCCAACCTTTTTGTCTGTGATTTCGCTGTGCATGTCCTGTGTGCTATCCATACATGTTTTCTCTGGTTTAATAGCCCCCATCTCCACCTCTTTTCCAGCCCCTTTCATATTAGATAGAATGTTGTCTACATACTCAAGCCACTCCCTTTTGTTCTGTATTAGGATGTCTCAGTATTAATGCTGTCCATATCTCTTAGCCTGCAATTTTATATTCAGAAACTGGTAGAAAGAATTGAGGAAGTCCAAGATATGCGAATGCAGTAAAGACCTCTTGAGGGCTGGAAGGAATTTAGGAATTTAATTTGTTTTCTTCATCTTACTGATCCAGAGATATTAAGTGATTTGCTAAGCTCCCAGATCTAGTACTTAATAGAACAAAAGTACAGATTAAATAAGAAGGTAAATGTCTGCTAAAATTACACTTTTAATTATGACATCATCCTCTACTCCCAGGCAAAATTAATTGCTTTCCATCTCAATCAGAACCTTTTTTATTTTTCTCTTTAAAAGAATATTAAATAATACATGAAATGTGGCTAGTGTGAGGAACTAAATTTTTTGTTTTAACTTAAAGAGCACACATGACTTGTGGCTACTGTATTGGACAACACAGTGCTCAAGCCCAGAGTCCCTCTGGTTCACCTTTTCTGTTGTTGTTGTTAGGTGCCTTCGAGCTGGTTCCAACTCAGAGACTCTATGCACAATAGAATGAAACACTGCCCGGTCCTGAGCCATCCTCACAATTGTTATGCTTGAGCTCATTGTTGCAGCCACTGTGTCAGTCCACCTTGTTAAGGGTCTTCCTCTTTTCCACTGACCCTGCACTCTGCACTCTGCCAAGCATGATGTCCTTCTTGAGGGACTGATCTCTGAAATTTGCTGTCAAACGTTGAGCAGCTAAAGCAAAAGGAAGAATTGATGAAGTAAAAGAACTGAACAGAAAATTGCAAAGGGTGGCTCAAGAAGACAGTATTATAATGACACGTGCAAAGAGCTGGAAATGGAAAAGCAAAAGGGAAGAACATGCTTGGCATTCCTCAAGCTGAAAGAACTGAAGAAAAAATCCAAGCCTCGAGTTGCAATAGTGAAGGATTCTATGGAAAAAATATTAGACGACGCAGGAAGCATCAAAAGAAGATGGAAGGAATACATTGAGTCACCTTTTCTAGAGAGTCCTTTTTCTGGTATTGGTAAGGGACGTGGACTTGAAGGTGTCACTTGTTTATTTAATTCAATAGAGGTTCTTCTTTTTTGATCTCTGTCCCTACCTCTGTTACCTTCAGTGTTTTTTAGGCCCTGTGGCTAAAATAAAAGTTGAATTAGATATGAGCCAGCCCCGGAAGGAATTTTAGTCTAGTTGGCGAAATAGACTATCCAGGGAAGTGAGCCAAGGGGATGTGCTAAGTATTGAGGTGTTATTGAACTAACCAGCCCCTAGCTTTGGAAGCATTAGGATTATGATCTTGCCAGATTCAAATCTGTTCTTAGGGCGTTGTTAGTCTTTATTGGTACTTGTGGGTAAAAGAGCAAGCAAAATGGAAGGGCTACTTTTTTTTCTATTTATGTTTTTCGTCAAAAATTTTTTTTTCTGATGGTCAGAGTAATACATGTCAGCCTTTTTAACATTACAGAAATGCAGAAAAAAGACCCAAAAACAAACATAAAAAAAGGAAGTGAAGGTTCTGTGTATTATTAACAGCTTTTCAAATCTTTATATAGCATACACAAAGAGACACACAGATGCATGTATAAATATACTAAAATTAACATCATACAACAGAGGACTCTTAGTATATCTACTGTTTTTTGTTTTATTTTATTTTTTAACTTCCCTTTTTGAATGAGCTCTTGGGCTTTGATTCGTCCCAGTAAACAGGATTCTTTTCTGTTTTTTAATATCTTTATTGGTTTTAAAAATTAACCTATTTCTTTTCCTGATTGCAAACATGAGAAACTTAAATAAAAAATATTAAGAAATACACGGCATGGAATCGGAATGTCCATGAAATTACACTTCACAGAGAGAAACAATCATGGTGAAGTTAGTGCTTTTCCCATCAACTCTTTTCTTTTTCTTAATATTTTATTGTGGTTTTGGAGAAAATTTACATAGCATATTAGGTTCTCATTTAACAATTTCTGTACGTATTTATTATTCAGCAACATTGGCTGCACTTTTCACAGTGTGTCAGCATTCTTACTGTTTCTGTTCTGGTTGCTGTGTTTCCATCAATCTAGCTTCTTTGTCCCCCTTACCTTCTCATCTTTGGTCTAGGGTAACTGTTGACCCTTAGGTCTCATTTAGATGATTGTTTAGAGAGGCACGGTACTTACTGGTGATATTTTTTATTTTACGATCCACTCTGTCTTTTGGTTATAGGTGACCTCCGGGAATGGTTTGAGTTCCAACATTAGAGTGTACCCTAGGGCAGTAGTCTGGGGAGTTCGTCTGGTCTCTCCCAGTCCAGTAAGTCTGCCCTTTTTTAGGAATTTGAGTTTTATTCTATGTTTTTCCTCCATTCTGCCTGGGACCACCTATTGTGTCCCTGGTCGGAATGGTCAGTGGTGGTATCAGGGCATCTAGTTGTTCTGGTCTCAAGGTCGGTGAGGCTGTGGTTTGTGTAGACCGTTATTAGTCCTGTAGACTAGTTTCTTCTTTGAGCCTTTGGATTCCTTCTTTGTCTTTTGCTCCAGATGTGTAGAGACCAATAGTCATATCTTAGATGGCCTCTCACAAGCTTTTAAGACCCCAAACACTACTCCTCAAACTCTTTTCCAGACAAAATACTAACATTATTGTTTAGTTTTACAAAAGTAGGATAATATCTGCACCATTTTGCAGTATTCACTTGCTCACTCATGCTCTCTCTGTATTCTCTGTTACTTTGTAATACATTTTGGGCAGCTTTTCATGTCACTAGTAAGTCTGCCTCATCCTCTTTGTGGACCATGTAATGTTCCATTGTGTGGGTTTTCCGTTGTTTATTTTAATCATTTCCCTATTACTGGACATTTTATTTGCATTCAGTTTTTCGACCATTTATACACAGTGCTGTAGCAAACAGTCATGTCTAGTATAGTTGGTGGGTGTATTTCCTTGAGATAAATTTGTTATTAGTTAAAATACAGAGTCAAGATGTATAAACGTTATATATCTTATAAATATTGCCAGATTGTTCTCCAAAGACACTGTATCAATTTATACTAACCAACGGTGTATGAGAATGCCCATTTTTCAGCACCCTTCCAACACCTGGGCCCTGGTGGCACAGTGGTTAAGCGTTTGGCTGCTAACCAAAAGGTCGGCAGTTTGAATTTACCAGCCACTTCTTGGAAAAACCCTGTGGGGCAGTTCTACGCTGTCCTATACGGTTGCTATGAGTTGGAATCCACTTGACAGCAGTGGGTTTACCAACAGCAAATTTTAAGCATCGCTTTAATCTTCATCATTTAGATAGACAAAAAATTTGTTTTAATATTCTTTTGTTAGATTACTAGCGAGTAAGTATTTACATTTCATTTTCTATGACTTGCTTATATCCACTGTTCGTTTTCTCTGTGGGGTATTTGGAAGGCGCTGCTTTTAAATCTTTTTCTTTTGATACAGCTATAATCAATCCTGCCTAGCTCTGAAGAAAAAGTGTACTCCACATATATGCAGGATATTGTCAATGAAAAGCGTGTTTTTTCTGTTTTTACAGCAAATTATTTTTTTTATAGGAACATATAAACCTCGGGTTCGATGTTACGACACCTACCAGTTATCCTTGAAGTTTGAAAGGTGTTTAGATTCAGAAGGTGAGTAAGAGGTTAGATTTGAGTTCATGAAAATAGCTTTTTGCTTAAAAATTATGGTAAATATATATGTAACAAAACATTTGCTGTTTCAACATCTTTTCCACGTCCAATTCAATGACATCAGTTACGTTCATCATGTTGTTCAGCCATCACCACTGTTTCTAAATTTTTCCATCATGAAAATAGCTTTTTTAATTTGGCTGCTTTTCTGCATTTAAAATAGGAATGGATGGTGTATTAGTTGCCTATTGCTGTGTAAAAAATTACCACAAACTTTGTGGCTTAGAGAAATATCATTTATTAGTTCACAACCCTATAGGTCATAATTCCACATGGACCCTATGCTCAAGGTGTCAGGTGGGCTGGATCCTTACCTGAAGGCTCTGGAAAAGAATCTGCTTCCAGATTTGTTCAGGTTGTTGGGCAGAATTCGGTTCCTTTTGGCTATAGGATTGGAGTCCCTGTTTCCTTGCTGGCTGTCTGCTGATGGTCACTCTCAGCTTCTAGAGGCCCCCAGCATTCTTTGTCACATGGCTCCCTCCATCTTCCAGCCAGCAGCTAATAGCTGATTGGGTCCTTCTGCTTCAAATCTCTCTGACTTCCCCTTTTGCAGCCAGCCCTAGAAAACTCTGCCTTTAAAGGGTTCATGTGACTAGGGTAAGCCTACTCTGCTAATCTTTCTTTTGTCATAATGTAATATAATCATGGGAGTGGTATCTCATCATGTCCGTAGGTTTTACTCACATTCTCAGAGGAGGTGATTATAGAAGGGTGAAGGTCATTAAGGGTCATTTTTAGGATCCTCTCAAACACCGATGGCAAGCTACAATGGGAAATTTAAATTATTTTTATCATTTGGTCTAGTGTTTGGGATTGAGGGAAAAGAAGTTAGTAGGATATGAGTTCTGTAAGATAATAAACATCTCCTGTTTTACCCTTTGCTTTTTGAAAACAATGGAAACCCTGTGGACTGCTAATGACAACTGTTTTAGCTCTTTGTCTTTTTTAGCAGGTATAGTATAATTGGATTAAAAATTACCGTTACCTCTTTTTTAAATAGTTTTTTAATTTATATTTGAAGGTCTTAAAAATTATTTTATCTTAAATACCTTAGGAAAACAGAAGAATTTAAAAGTCATTACATTTTGTGAATTTACCTATTTTGTAATTGGCTTTTGTTCTGCAGAGAAGCTAGTTGATCTGTACCGAGAAATAGTAAAGCCTTTAATTTTCGACCTGGTGTTTTGGGGACAGTATAATATGGAAATTGAATTCTTGTTATTTAGGGACAAAAGAGAAAAAAGCAGTATTTGTGAATAATTTATGTGTTGAATTAGAATCCTTAGTATGAAGTTTGCATTTTCATTAAAAACTTTTTGTCGATAATTGCATTTTTCTCACTATTTCTTGTTTTTCAGTTGTCACCTTTGAAATTTTATCTGATGACTATTCCAAGGTACGTTTGATAGCATTGATTTGTTTCTGCAGTAGTCAAGAAATGAATAAACGGGATTGTATTTTTGTAATGCTCCCATTGTTAAAGATGGTGGTATAGTAAAATATAACCAAACATTTTCTGCTAATATATTTTTAGTTGGTTCCATGTATGATACTCAGTATCCTTTAAAACAACAGCATCGAGATACCCTTTAGATAGCCTAATATTGGTATTAGGTTTTCATGTTGTATGTGAAGCCCTATCTGTAGTTTTAAGAGTTGGTAGCAGCCATCTTTTTTAAACCATTTTGTATTCTAGATTTGTGGTTCTGATTATTGCATTAAAAATAGACTTACCTGCCAGGTTGCTTTCATATTCTTATTAAAATGTGTAAAGTAAAATCGTAATGTTATATGTTTAATTTTCTTAACTCTGTAAATGATGATGGCATATTCTAAAACCGTTCAAGACACAGCTAAATAGATCTCTCTTTTCTTGGTACTATTACTTTCAGATTTTATGGTCATTTTCAGTAGGTACAAGATTCTCATTAAAGTCCTTACTCAATTTTAAATTAAAATTTTTTATTAATGTTAAATGTCATCTTAAAAACAAATTGAGTTTTCCTAGTTGGCTAAATATGTATTGTTATGGCTTTATATGTTGTTTTCAGTTCTGGAAACTATGGGGTACAGTTTATCCTTTTGCGTCTGGTAGCCTTTTTTCATTTGTTTTGGACCATGTGATTTTATAGTACATTTCCTCAAAATATTGTTAAATTTGCTTTTAAATACCATCTGGAGATTTTTAAGATGCCTTTGTAATACATTGGAGTTAAGTTTATACAAGGAACTTATCAAACCCTATGTGGTCATTGTGGGATTAGTAAAATGTGTACCTAAGTGAATTAGAAATTACTCATTGAAGTTACTATGCAGTGCTCCACTTTACAAAATGCTGGTGCCAGATAAATGAAGGACATGTATTTTAAGATTTTCATTTCGAAATTTAGGCTTGCAGAAAACCTGTGCAAGATGGCACTAAGAATCCAATGGGAAGGTAGATAGTGTGTTTGTATGTGTTTAGCGGGGGAGAGAGAGAGATCAAGATTTTTTTTTTTTTTTTTTTGGTTTGTTCAGATTTAATGGTAATGTTAAGGTAAACACATTACCTGGAAATCTAAGCAAACCGATTCTCTTCTTTCTTTTTCAGATTGTCTTCTTACATAATGATAGATACATTGAATTTCACTCCCAACAAGGTTTTTACTACAAAACCAGAATACCAAAGTTCGGGAGAGATTTTTCTTACCACTATCCATCCTGTGACTTGTACTTCGTTGGTGCAAGGTATTGGATTTAATCACTCATTGTTTTCTTCTTTCTACCTCCGAAAACAATTTCTGTTTCTAAAATTTCTTCTGTATTTTATCTATTTAAATAACTTGCTTTTTGAAAAAAAATTCAAAAGTGATATACAGTATTGTAAAAAAAAAAAAACCTTAGAAATCAGGGGCAAACAAACAAAAAAAACAAACACAGAGAACAAACTTATTGCTTTCATATTGATATGTATTATTTATGATGTAAGGATCCTGGGTGGTGCAGTGGCTAAAGCAATCGACAGCTAACCAAAAGGTCCGGGGTTCGAAACCACCAGCAGCCCTGTAGAAGAAAGATGTGACAGTCTGCTTCTGTAGAGGTTTATAGCCTCAGAAACCCTATGGGGTTGCTCTGGTCGAAATTGACTTGATAGTGGGGTTTTTTTTATTATAATGTACTGTTTAATACCTGATGTTTCACTTAATAAAAGATTTTCTTTTAATGTTATCTATGGTAGTTCATGTCCCAGTACTTAAAGCAGGAAATACTGGTGGGAAATATGCAAGCCTGTTTAATATAGCCCAGTTGCCCCAATTTTTTAGATACAGTATTGTTTTAATTTTTTCCCCCAGTTTTCTGTTTATCTCCAAATGCTAGTAGTGCCTGCTTTAAATTTGTTTTAACATCAGTGATGTGTTCATATCTGAACCAGTTTGTGATTAATGCCTTATGTGCTTATGGACTCTGGTTAAAAAAAAAAAATGGGGGGAGGGGTCTGAAGAACAATAAGCCATGATCCCTGCCTTTAGCTTGCTGAAAGAGTATAGTTCTGAAGTGACTGGCTTGTTTAGGAGTTAAGTCCTTGACTTCTGTTAGCCTGGTGTGCTGAATCTGGGGATAGAGGCATAGATAACCAACCCCGTTGTTGTCGAGTTGATTCCAACTCTTAGTGACTGTACAGGATGGAGTAGAACTGCCCCATAGGGTTTCCAAAGCTATAAATCTTTACAGAAGCAGACTGCCACATCTTTCTCCCATTGAGTAGCTGGTGGATTTGAACTGCTGACCGTTTGATTAGCAGCTGAGTGCTTAACCACTGCATCACCAGGACTCCTAGGTAACTTAATTGGGGGCAGTATTGTTGATGAAGCCAGTTTCATTTCCCTATTGCATGGTATTTTAAAACTTTCTATTCTTAATTGTTCTCCTTTTTGATTCTAGAAATAACGTGCTCATTTTAGAAAACTGGGAAAACACAAAAAGGCATAAAGAAGAAAAAAACCATATTTATACCACCCAGAGAAATATTATACTAATAATACCTTTATTAGTATTTTCCTGTATTTCTAGTCTTATATACATACATAAAAAGTTGCCATAGATTTATTATATGTACTTTTGGATCATGTATGTTTTTTTTTTTTCTACTTGCTGTTATAGTGCATATTCTCCATGTTACTTGTAAGTAATATTCTACTTCATGACTTCGTATTTCCTTGGCATGTGGTTGGTTTAAGTCACTTTTATCTATGAATGCATTCATAAATTCATGAATAAGGATTCTTTTTGTTAGGTTTAGAATCTGTATTTGTATCACTTTTACAAAGGGAATTAATGCTTTATGAATGAATTGGTGCTTTATTTATATTTACTTTAAGAAAAGTGCATTGTAGTTTGCCAGATTTTTAACTTTCTTTATTACTTCATAGCTCGGAAGTTTATAGATTAAATCTAGAGCAAGGACGGTACCTGAATCCTCTACAAACTGATGCTGCGTGAGTGTTTTTAATAACGTTGCCATGTTTTTGACCAGGAGATGGAGCTAGATCTCACCTTGTTATCAGATAACCTGGAACAGTCTGTGTAAGCAGAATTCTGGGCAACATAGAAGTAGCACCATTAAGTTACTTATTAGTTTTATGACTTTTTAAAAGTTTCCAAGTAAGCTTTTGAGGATTTTTTTTTCACATTGACTTGAAATGCTGTTTTCGTTAAAGAAAAGTATAGTAATTTCAGGATCCGTTGTGGAATAATAAAAAGTTATCTGTTCTTTAGCTACATAGTCTCCTGTTCATAATAATAGCTACTGTTTTTCAAGTGTCTTCTGTTCCCTGGGCACTGTGCTGAGTATTTGACAGTTCTTTTTATTTAATTCTCACAACAACCCAATGAAGTAGGTGAAATAACCATTTTATAAGAAGAGGAATCAGTATACGCAACTAAGTAATTGACCTTAGACCAACATACGCACCTCAAGCTTGTCAGGTCTTAGGATTCTCATGGTTATAGTCCATGTTCTTTCAAGAATGCTACCTTGTCTTGGAAGAAAACAAATTGAGAAAATGAAATCAGGCTTTATTCTCATTAGTAGTGCTTCACAGGGAAGTCATTCCTTGTTCCATCAAGTAATAAGTATAGAGTATAACCCTGAGGACCAGAAACTCTGGTGACTGTGAGCCAAACACTTAACCCTTTGATGCCTTGGCATTTTTCGTTTGCAAATGAGTGAGAGAATCTACACATCTTCCTTCTGCACAGAATTTGAATTGGCTGGTCACTTAGAACGCTTATTAATCTCTCCTCTAAAGTGAATGTTAACTACTTTCTATCATCGCTTTACTGTTTTAGGGAGAATAATGTTTGCGACATAAATTCTGTACATGGCTTGTTTGCCACTGGTACGGTGGAGGTAAGCATATGTTGATTTTAGTTTTTAAAATATTTGTTTTGCATTTGATAATGAATGGGGCTTTTAGTCATAGTTGCTTGGTTCCTTAGAGTAGGGCACTGATGAGACAACAGCCATTGGTTTGCTTTTTGTATTTGAACATTCATCTTTTCCTGCAGATACCCAGCTCTTCCACCAATGTAGACTGTGCTCCATTGGGCGTCTGATTTGGCATGCATTTACACTGATCACCACACACTAGGTGAAAAGGAATAAGTAGCTGAGCACAGCCTGCCATCACTGCTGCGTCGCCAGCTCCAGGGGAGCACTGTGGATAGTCACTCTTGTTTTTAATAGAAGGCGATATACCATGGAGACCAAACTCTCTGCTACTTATTAGATAGTTTTATGACTGTGAATTAAGTACTGTCCCCGAGAATTAGTTTCCCCACCCACGAAACAGAGATGATAATACTTACCTCACCAACTTAAGAGGTGTTGGTGAGAATCACAGGAAACCAACCTATATGAAAACTTAATACACTATAAAGGTGTATAGGATATTGATATTTTACATACTGTATACCAAAAAAAAACAAAACCAAACCCTGAATCCGTTGCTGTCGAGTCGATTCTGACTCACAGCAACTCTATAGGACAGAGTAGAAGTGCCTCATAGGGTTTCCAAGGAGTGGCTGGTGGATTCGAACTGCTGACTTTTTGGTTAACAGCCGAGCTCTTAACCACTGTGCCACCAGAGCGCCTACATCCTACGGTATAATTTAGTATTTATTGAATGTTACTATAGAGGATGTATATAGGACTTATGTAGTAGCATTCAATAAATACTGAATTATACCATAATACCTTTGAAGCAGAGTCCTTCATACTTGTCAAAAATTTTTCCTGATAAATACTCCTGATTTTAAAAAAGCAAATATGTCAAAAGTGTATAATAAAGAAATGTTATCTCGTACCTTCTAGTCACCAAAGCCTGTATCCCAGAGGTAACTTATGGTTTGGACTGTGTCCTTTTGGGGTTTTCTTCTGTGTATATGCAAATATGCACAGTACATATGTACGTGTTGTGGTGGTGGTAGTGGTGTGCCATGGAGTCGATTCTGACTCAGCAACCCTATAGGACGGAGTAGAGCTGCCCTACAGGGTTTCCTAGGCTGTAATTTTTTTTTTTTTTTTAATTTTTATGGGGGAAGAAGATGCTAATCATTTCTCAAGCTAAAAGAGTTGAAGTAAAAATTCAGGCCTCTACTTGGCTATATTGAAGGATTCTATGGGCAAAATATTGAACAGCACAGGAAGCATCAAAAGAAGATGGAAGGAATACACAGAGTCATTGTACCAAAAAGAGCTGGTCAGTGTTCAGCCATTTCAGGAGGTAGCATATGATCAAGAACTGATGGTACTGAAGGAAGAAGTCCAAGCTTCACTGAAGACATTGGTGAAAAACAAGGCTCCAGGAATTGATGGAATACCAATAGAGATATTTCAGTGAACAGATGCAATGGTGGAAGTGCTCACTTATCTATCCTGGCTAACCAACAGGAAGGGATTCATATTTGTTCCAGCAGGTGTTCCAGCAGCATGCAGAAATTATCGAACAATATCATTAACATTACACACAAGTAAAATTTTGCTGACAATAATTCAAAAACGGTTGCAGCAGTACATTGACAGCGAACTGCCAGAAGTTCAAGCCGGATTCAGAAGAGAAACAAGGGATGTCATTGCTGATGTCACATGATCTTGGCTGAAAGCAGAGAATACCAGAAAGATATTTACCTGTGATTTATTGACTCTGCTAAGGCATTTGACTGTGTGGATCATAACAAATTATGGATAACATCGCGAAGAATGGGCATTCCAGAACATTTAATTGTGCTCATGCAGAACCTGTGCATAGACCAAGAGGTAGTGGTTTGAACAGAACAAGGGGGTACTGTGTGGTTTAATATCAGGAAAGGTGTGTGTCAGGGTTGTATCCTTTCACCATACTTACTTAGTTTGTGTGCCGGGCAAATAGTCTGAGAAGCCAGACTGTGTGAAGAAGAACGGGGCATAGGGATTGAAGAAAGACTCATTAACAACCTGCGATAATGCAGGTGATAAAACCTTGCTTGTTGGAATGAGGAGGACTTGAAACATTTACAGATGAAGATTAAAGACCACAGCCTTCAATATGGATTACACCTCAACATAAAAAAAAAAAAAATCCACACAACTGGACCAGTAAGCACCATCATGATAAACAGAAACTATTGAAGTTGTCAAGGATTTCATTTTACTTGGATCCATAATCAATGCCCTTGTAAGCAGCAGTCAAAAATTCAAATGATGTATTATTGCATTAGGCAAATCTGTTGCAAAAGACCTCTTTAAAATGTTAAAAAAACAAAGGTGTCACTTTGAGGACTAAGGTGTGCCTGACCCAAGCCTTGGTATTTTCAGTTACCTCATATGCATGTGAAAGCTGGACAGTGAATGAGGAAGACTGAAGAAGAATTGATGCCTTTGAATTATGGTGTTGGTGAAGAACATTGACTATACCACGGCCCACCAGGATAAAGAACAAATCTGTCCTGAAGGAAGTACAACCAGAATGCTCCTTGGAAGCGAGGATGACGAGACTTTGTCTCATGTACTTTGGACATGTCATCAGGAGAGACCAGTCCCTGGAGAAGGACATCATGCTTGATAAAGTGGAGGGTCAGTAGAAACTGTCAGTGAGGTGGATTGACACAGTGGCTGTAACAATGGACTAAAGTATAGCAATGATTTTGATGACCGTTTTTTGTTCTGTTGTACATGGGGTCGTTATGAGTCAGAACCTACTCAATGGAACCTAACAACAACAACAGTCTTTACAGAAGCAGACTGCCACATCTTCCTCCTGAGGCACCACGGGTGGATTCAAACTGCTGACCTTTTGGTTAGCCCCAAGGGCTTAACCATTTTGCCACCAGGGCTTCTTATATATATGTGTACATATTATATATTTGAAAGGTTTTTTACGAAATGAAATTATATCGTACGGTGGTTTGCCATCTTTATTTTTAACATAATAGCGCGTAATGAGCATCTCAGTACTTTGGTATATATAATGCTGAACTTATTTTTTGTAGGTTATTAAAACATTCTCATATGGACATAATTTAGGTTCCTTTACTCAAATTATTTTAGAGATATTAGAGATTATGATGTGAAATGGGACACATAAAGCATGTAACAGTATGTCGAGTGTGTTATAATACTGTTATGCCTAAATCAGGCCAATGAAGCATTCTCTTGGTAACTCATTGAGATTACCATGGAAAAGTTTTAAAATAGTTTTCATCAGGAAAAAACCAAAAAGAATCCATTGGCACTGAGTCACCTCCAACTCCTAGCAACCCTATAGGACAGAGTAGAACTGCCCCATAGGGTTTCCAAGGAGAGGCTGGCTGGTGGATTTGAACTGCCGACCTTTTGGTTAGCAGCCCAGCTTTTAAGCTAAGCTCTGAACCACTGTGGCACCAGAGCCCCGCCTTGAGAAAACAGTTTTTAAAAAGAGCCCTTTCAGAGTAATCTAGGCTAGATATCAAGAAACATGCTCTGTAAGAGAACTTAGGTGTTAGAAGTTAAATATTAGAACTCTTCCACCAACTGTTCTAAGACTAGCACTGTGTTTGTACAAATGTTTAGATAGTGCTGCCCTTAGGCTGGGGTTTCTGAAATGTCTTGATATTGGAAGCTTGAAAATTGATATGTGTAGTCAGACTAGACTTAAAAAGAATTAATTTTTACATTAATTATGATATGAGGATGCTGTAGGACCTGGCAGTATTCCGTTCTGTTGTACATAAGGTAGCTGTGAGTCAGAACTGACTGCACGGCATCTAACAACAATGATAATGTTGGATTTTGGTGTCTTTTTTGACAGCTGATGTTATTGTCAAAATCAAATAGTAAGTGCTTGTGTTTTGTGCTTTTTGAAGTACATCAGAGTGGAGGCTTTAGCAATAAAAATATTAAAATTTTGGTCATAGAAAGCCAGTATGGTTCAGATAGAATATTTTGTATTTATTCTGGAATTTATCGGTATACCATTTTGTTATTGAAATGTGACTTTTTTTATAGCCATAAAGTCAATTAAATTACTTTGAGAAGAGAGATTTACACTGGAACATTTGGAGTTACCTGTTGCATGATTTATTTCTCTTCCTCTATTCGTCTTTGTGACAGGCACGTTTGTAATACTATTGAAATATTAATGGTATCAAACTTCTAAGTATATTTGAGGTCTTACTTTTAAGACAGCTAATATATTGTCTAATTTTTTCCTTTGTGTGTGCTTATTTTATCATCACAAAATCCAACAATTCAGGAGAGTGCAAAGTGAGAAGAGTAGTTCAGTCCTCCCCTACTCCCGAACAGTGTCCTTCGGTAAACGCTGTTAGGAGTTTGCTCTGTGGCCTTTCAGAAGTTTTTCTGCTTGTACAATTTTTTTTTTTTAAAACAAATGGGATCATACTTTTTTAATATATATGTATATTTTTTTACCTTTACAGGTTGCAGGTGTGTTTCTAGTATATATGTATATCTACATGATTCTTTTTAATAGCTGTGTATTGTTCCGTCAAATGGATGTATTGCAGTTGCTTCCTTGCTCTGTAGTTTGCAATTCTTTTTTTCCCATCTTTTTAAAGTTAATTTTCCTTAGTTTTTTTTATTTATACTTCCAGAGAAGTTGAAAAGGTAGTTTAGTAATCACTTACATACCTTTTACACTTTTGCTTTCTCTAGAAAACAAATATATATATATGAACCATCAGAAAATAAATTACAAACATTATGACATTTTAGCCTTAAATACAGTAGTCCACCCCTTACACCCTTACCCGCAGGAGATACGTTTCCAGACCCCCCGTGGATGCCTGAAATCGTGGGTAGTACCAAACCCTGTATATATTATGATTTGACCTGTACCTACATACCTATGATAAAGTTCAGTTTATAAATTAGGCACAGTAAGAGATTAACAAAAATAATAAAAAAAGACCAATTATAACAATTTATTTTAGTAAAAGCTATGAGAATGATGGAGTGGGATGGTGTGAGATTTCATCATGTTACGTACTCATTTAACATTTTCAAACCATGGTTGACCATGGGTGACTGAGACAGCGCAAAGTGAAACCGCAAATAGAGGGAGCTACTGAGCTTCAGAATACAGTCATGATACCATTATCATCCTTGAGACAGTATCAATATGATTTTATATATTAAATATTTAATATTGATACTGTAATATTTACCATATTTAAATTTTCCTGGTTATTCCAAAAATGTCCTTCATAGCTGTTTTCCGCTCAATCCAGGATATAATCAAGGATCAGATATACCTTTTGGATCTTTTTCTTTAAATAGAGTTTTAAAAAATTATTATGAAGTAGTTCAGCTCATGGTAAAACATTTAAACAGTACTAAAAGGGTCACTATGAGTTGAATCGACTTGACAGCAATGGGTTTTGAGTTAAAAGGGTATAGGAGGAGCCCTGGTGGCACAGTGGCTAAGAGCTCGGCTGGTAACCAAAAAGGTCAGCAGTTAGAATCTATCAACTGCTGCTTGGAAACCCTCTACTCTGTCCTGTAGCATCCCTGTGAATTGGAATTGACTCGATGGCCATGGGGGGAGGGGGGTATAAGGTAAAAAGTTAAATTTTTATTCCCCTTGAGATGATCACTGTTAACAAGTGTTTTTAAATTTGTATTTCTCTACAGCTTTTCTAATAGGTGCTGTTAAAATGATTGATTTTTGTTTGTTTAGGGTCGAGTGGAGTGCTGGGACCCAAGAGCTCGAAATAGAGTTGGCCTCCTAGACTGTGCATTGAGTAGCGTCACAGCAGATTCAGAGTAAGTGGAAGTTAAATGTTTATTTAATAAAATGCCGTGTAAATGTTCATCAGCTTCCCAGTTAAGCAAATGTTACCAATATACTAAATAATGTATGCAATAAAATAAATTGCTGAAGGACAAAGACCTTAAGTTCTGTATCCGAAGTTATATTTTGGGGATTGTTTTACTTAATCCTTTCCTGGATTTTTAAGTAGATAAACCAGCTGAAATCACTTTGTAAATTACTGCACAGAACATCTCTGTAGCTGCAGTGGAATTTCGTTAAAACAAACATACTGCTGGAATTTATATTTCCAATTCTATCGAATCTGGTGATAGAACCAGGAATCCATCTCCGCCCCAACTAGCAAAAAGAAGATGTGCTTTAAATTACAGGTGACAAGAAGCAAACATTTTCAATATTTTCTTGTTCCTATTTTCCTAATTCCTGGATTTAAAATGATTAGACAAGTAATGCACACCTGGGGGAAAAACTGTAAAACAAAGTATAAGATTGAATTAAGTAAACAATACCGGTTCCCTGTCCTTTCCCTCCTCACCGGAGATGGTTGTTTTCTCACAGTTTGGTGTATAGTCTTTCGTATATTCTTGTATGTTCATATTAACGCGTATACAGGTACATCATTTGCTTGGTCAGAGTCCTGATGTGGGATTATTTGCTGTGATCAACTCAAGGATGCCTTGTCTCTGGGATATTAATAGGCATAGTCGTGTGATTTTACTAGCATATAATCATTTCAGTGGATGAGATATTTATGTTACCGTATGGGATACTGGGTGTTTGGTGGGTAGCTACAGAAAGACTGTGAACCTTCTCAATTATCGAAAAATTTCAGTGATTTGCTTTTTTCTGGGGGACAGGGTCTGTAGTTCTTTCTTTTAAAAAATCAGCCTATGTAAAGTATCCTTGATGTAGAAAAAAGTTAAGAATCACCAAATTAGATGGTTCTGTGCCTGTGTACATTTTTCATTATGTGGTAAATAATGAATGAATGAATTTTTTTTTTTTTTTCATTTTTAATTGTAATGATGAAAGTGAGCACAGGAAGTTATTTCCTTTCTGACTATTGATATTGTTATTAAAATAATGTTAATGAACAAACTTTACTAATCATTTAAATTGGAAAATTTACTTATTCTGCATTTGTTAATGGAATAAACCAATGGAAAGTGCACATCAGTTATTTCATATGGGCATGAAAAGAAAATGAATCAGGTGCCTGCTTATTTTTAGGAAGTAGATAATCAAGTGAAAGATATTTAGGAAGCAGAGAAGTTATTGTTTTCTCATTCTTAAACATTAACTTGTCTTTGAATTGAAATAAAGAGACTTGGGTTCTAGCACAGGTTCTGTCATTAATTGTGTCATCTTGAAAGTCATTTGAGAAAACAGGCCACCAGGAGTTATTTTTAGTATGTCTAAGACTATTTCTACCATAAATTTAATGACCGTGATAGCAGTAAAATTGTAGAAAATGTAAGGAAGAGATGTCAGAAAATAATTTCGACTGTAATCTTTAGAACCATGGGGGTATTTATTTTGTATATATATTTTAAAAATGGAAGGTTGATTCACAAACATTTTAGTGGCCTCTTTGTTCCTTGGTGGTGACATTTTCTGATGGCAGTTAAATAATGGCCCTTTTGATTTATTTTTAAAAATAATTGTGTTATTTTATAAAAAGGATTTATATTTGTTGTTAAAAAATGCTAAGTAGTTTTAAAAATGCAAAAAGGGAAGTAAAAACAATCATTACATGCACACAGGTAGCTATAACTATGAGTAACCAGACTGCTTTTGTTCATGAAGAACGTTTACAGTTTTTTATTACTGTATGCCTGTTTACGGTTCTATGATAATTTCCTGAGAGAAAATTTATAGAAATTGAACTCTTGGGTTAAAGAGTTCATGTTTTTAAGGTTTGTGATACACACTGCTGAGTTGTTCATGGAAAATTTACATCATTTTAAACTTCTACTAGCATAGATAGAGTTCATATCCTCCCACTCTCCTTAGCCCAAGGCATCCAACATTGTGTTATTAGTAATACTAAAGTGATAGAAGGAACCTAGATATTTAGCAAGAGGATATTGGTTAAATAAAACTTGGTAGAAATAATAGTTAACAGATGAAAAAACCCAAAAACCAAACCCGTTGCCGTCGAGTCAGGTCCGACTCATAGCGACCCTGTAGGACAGAGTAGAACTGCCCCACAGAGTTTCCAAGGAGCACCTGGTGCATTTGAACTGCCAACCTTTCGGCTAGCAGCCGTAGCACTTAACCACTACACCACCAGGGTTTCCAAGTTAACGGATAGCACTTTTTATTTGCCAGGTACTTTTCTAAGTTCTTTACAGATGTTAATTTATTTAATTCTCACAGCAAACTTTGGTGCATATACTATCTATATCATAGATGAGAAAATATCCATTGATGGCATATGTACTACACTTTCTCCTCACGTATTGATTGTCTTGTTACTCAACATTTCAAATTTACAACAGTAGTAAAAAACCTGCTATGCAGCTGTTTTGCACATTAACAATGTATGTTGGACAGTAATGAACACTGGGGTACGAGATGAGAGTAATGCTGGCTTTGATGGTTAAGGCTGTGTGTCAGCTTGGCTGGGCCATGATTCTCAGTTGTTTGGCAGTTATGTAATGATGTAACCTGGCAGTTATGTAACGATGTAGTCATCCTCCGTTTCGTGATCCGATGCGATCCTCCTCCATTTTCACATAACACTGAGTTTGCATAATGACCTGGTCTTTGGAAACTAATCATGGCACTAAGTGTAGATAAGGTGCATAGCAGTTGCATATATACTGTATGGTCTTGAAGAATTATGGTCACAAGCATGTTTATTACCAGGGAGGGATGTTCATAATACACTATGAAGTGGCAAGCAAATTATACAGTTGCCTGTAAAGTTTTATCAAATTTTTATAAGGAAAAAACTGAACACATATGTATAATCACAGGAAAAAAATGTGGAAGTGCACCAAAATGTTAGCAATAGTTTTTCTTGCTGCTTTAGTCTCAGCTGACTTTATTTATTTATTATGCTTACTTTTTTTCTCTGCACAAACATAAGCTGTCACCTCTGTTGTTTAACAAAGTTCTGGAAGATGGGGCCAATATAAAAAGAGAAGAAACAAGTGTTAATACTGGAAAGGGAAGGGCAGGTTATCATTATTTGCAGATGATATGATTTTGTGCCAGAGAAACCCAGTAGAATCAACTGAAAAATTCTAAGAACTAGTGTGGGAGTTTGGTTACAAAATAAATGTATACAAATCAGTGTGACCTTGGCATTTATCAGCAATATCCAGTTAGAAAAATTATAATGAAAAAAAGCTTTCATTTCTAACAATAAAAATTATAAAATAGCTGAAGGATAAACTTAATAAGTACCTATCTGAAGAAAGTGACAACATTTTGTTAAAAACCAAAGTTTGAATAAGTAGAGAAAAATAACCTATATTGAAATACAATTCTAAAGTTCATTTTGAAGAGTACATGAGCAAAAATGATGTGGACATGAGCCACAAGATTCCAAACAGATGTATCAGTGTAGTTACTGGCTGAGACTTTAGGTGGCATAAGAGACTTGATGATACTAATAGTCAACAACCTGGACTGGAAGTTCTGGTCCAAGGACCTGTAGACAGTACATGTTGAAATCAGAGCTGTTGTCTCTTCTGACTTTTCATCTACCACTCTTTCCACCACAGATCGTTGCTCTCAGCACTGATAGTCCTGACTGGGAATGAGAAACATATTCCAGAGTTGTAGCCATAACTATTCATTCTGTCTTTGATCCTTATGGAGGCTCTAGGGTCTCCACTGGGGCCTAGTCTTTTAGTTAAGCTTGACATGACTAACTTTAAAGTGGAAATGGATGTGATCATGCCCAAATGTAAAATTGTTTCTTCTTTGTAAAAAAAAAAAAAAAATTTCTGTGAATACCTTATTCTGGCTGAGTAGGAGGATATTGTCATACTCTTCAATTGGTTTTATGTTTCCCAGTAACTTTTTTTTGTTCGTTTGTCTGTTGCTACTTAAGACTATTTCTTATATTTTTTCAAGAAGATAATTTACAGATTTTAAAAGGTAGATCACACTTGTATGTTAAGCTTATTTTTTATTATGAAAGTTTGGAGGCAGTTAAAAAAAATAAATAGAAGGCTGGAAATGTGATTTTCCTTGTGAGACTTGAAATGAAAATTAGTAATGAGCTTGTTACTCAGAGGGAGTTTTGGTCTTGTATACATAGAACACAAGTATTCTGCCTTTCAGGATAAACAGTTTACCAACAATCTCAGCTTTGAAATTCAATGGCGCCTTGACCATGGCAGTTGGAACATCCACAGGGCAGGTAAGCTTCCTTGAGTTGGAAATTAGGATTCTATGTAAGGTGGGAAACATCCATACGTCTATGAACCAGGCAAGCTGAAAAATGAAGTATTATTGTTTAGGCCATAGTGGGGGGGCATGCCAGTACGTCAGCTTCTTCTAGCACCTTGAGAAGTTTGGGTTCTGGCCTTGGTGGTTGGTCAGAGAGGCTGTAGAGCTGTAGCTGCAGTCAGGTAGGCCTCAGTTCCCTTGGCAGTGGTTAGGAACAACATCTTTGAGTGTATGTGGAACAGAGTTCTTTGGTCAAAAAAGTTTGTGAATCTCTCTTAGAGATTTCACAGTGCACTGAAATACATATTGAAGGCTCTGAGAATTCCTGTAGTCAAGAAATTTGTTTAAAATGTATTTCCAAGATTTACTTGCCCAAGGAACCTTTTTTCATATAGCACCAGTAACTACATGCCATGCAGTGAATGGCAGAATAAACCAAAAACCAAAACCAAACCCACCGTTGGCGAGTCAATTCCAACTCATAGCGACCCCGTAGGACAGAGTAGAACTGCCTATAGGGTTTCCAAAGCTATTAATCTTTATGGAAGCAGACTGCCACATCTTTCACCCACGGAGAGGCTGGTGGATTTGAACTGCCGATCTTTTGGTTAGCGCAGAGTGCTTTAACCATTGTGCCATACATCAGGGCGCCTTGTTAGTAGAATCCACCTTAGAAAATGCTCGTCTGAGGAGTAGGAATGAAATAGTTGCAGAGAATTAATCTGGTTCATTCTTTTTCTCATTTTTCTTTGTCTACATGTAATTAAATTTTTATTAATTTTGATTATTTTTTCTTTTTTTCTGTAAATCTCTGAAAAGATGGTCTAATACAGGCCAGCAGGAGACCCTGCCCAGCAGGCAAGCCCCTTGAGAAAAGAGAGTGAGTGTAAGAAGGCACTTGCTGTCTTGAAGTTTACCGTTTCTTTCTAATCCCCGCCTACCTATGGGAGGACTGTGGCCAGAACAGGCAAATATCTCTGTGTGTGATTGAGATAGATTAGTTCCTGCGGCCCACAGGTCTTCCTTTCTACTCAAGGTTCACAGTCTTCAACAAAGCGACAAAGCTTCCAATGGCAGTAAAAAAAAAATTCCAGCATTTAAAAAGCATGAATATTGATGAAGTAAAAATAGTTTATTTTTATTTTATGGAAAAGAACTTGTTGATTCTTTTGGATTAAGTGAAAAATTCTGTGTAATTCTATCTCGTAAGCATTTAACTTCATGCTGACTTTAAGCGACTTACCCAGTAGAAATTGCGTTACATGTGTAAGGACTCATAAGAGTTGGGCCATAATTGGAAATACCAATTTGGAAAGATTGAAAACAAGTGGCTAAGTTCTTCTTTACAACTTTTCAAAGAGTAATATATATTTGAGTATGATTGAATAAGATTTATGTTAAAATCCCATGCCTACTGGATATTCACTGTGTGCTTTGTCTTATGCTGTTGTCACATATATTATTCTATTTAATTATTTTAACAGCAAATCAGTCATCCACCCACGCACGCATCCACGCTCGCATGCATCTGTCATCTATCCTTCTGCACACTAGTGTAACAGAATGGAATGAACTTAGTATTGATAGCAAGCAGAAAACTTAGAATTCTCTAACTCCTAGACGTATTTAAGAAATGATAGTTGTCTGAAGGAAGGCTGATTTGAATGTCTGTTTCTATGAGTAATGGAAGGCCTGGAGGTGCAGTGGTTAAGAGTTTGGCTGCTAACCAAAAGGTCTGCTATCTGAATCCACCAGCCCCTCCGTGGAAACTCTGTGGGGCAGTTCTACTCAGTCCTATAGGGTTGCTATGAGTCAAAATTGACTCAATAGCAATGGGTTTATGGGTTTTTGGCTCCCCCTAAGTCCCATCTTCATTAACAGGTATCAAGGAAGAGGTTACACATTTGTAAGTTTTTCCTACCTCCAGAGGGGGGTCTAAGACTCTGCCTCCAGTAGATTTATTTCCCCCATCATCCTGAGTCAAGAGGGGATCTGTCACCTGGGACTAAGACCTTGCTTCCTCAGACCCTGTTGCCTCTAATGACAGGGTCGGAAGAGACGCCCTCCACAATAGTCAAAGCCTCAACCACACCATTCTTCTTGAATATACCAAAACTGTCTTCATTCAACTCGACAGCAACGGGTATCTTCATTATGCCTTTCACTTCTGTTTGTGTTACTAGGACAGTGCTGGTACATAGTATGCCCTCAGTGTATGTTTGTTGAATTAATGAATGAAACAAATTATGACTGACTTTAGAATCTTAGCACCCTGAGTAAGGGCGTTCATTGTGTTCATAAACAGATAGTGAAACAAATAAATAGCAGTCATTAGAAGTTTTAAATGTTTCTTTTTGAGATAAAATATTTAGTTTGTTTAAGCAGAAATAACTTTTTCTTTTTTTATCTTTTAGGTTTTATTATATGATCTTCGATCTGATAAGCCATTGCTAGTTAAGGATCACCAGTATGGTCTGCCCATTAAGTCAGTTCGTTTCCAGGAGTCATTAGATTTAATTTTATCTGCAGATTCTCGAATTATCAAAATGTGGGATAAGAACTCAGTAAGTACTTTTTGTTGAAAATACTTTCTTATTTGCTTGTTTTCCTAATATTTTCTTTCCATTGCCTTATTTTAGTTATGTGGGTTCTTGAGATAAAGATACTGAGTATCCGTTTGTGAATTTAGTGGGAAATCAGTTACTGCAGGATAGGTAACATCTATACTCAGATAAAGCAGTCATGATTGCTCTCTTTTTATTAAAGAAATTTTTCTGTTTTGCCAAAACTGGCATGTTTATGTAGATACTCAGGTAGAGAATAAACTGTTTTAAAAAGTCGATCTATGAGAAATCCCCCTAGATCTTGAGGCTCTTTCACAATTTTAGAAACGTTTTTATGAGTTACAGATTATCTTGTCATATCAGTATCATGATGCCTACTAATTTCATCCCCTTTCTCTATTTCAAACAATTGAATTTTAAAGAGATCACACCTTTACAATAATTTCTTGAAAGTATTTTCTTAAGAATGTCTAGTACTCTATTCCCTCAACTCCAAGCCTTGAAAAGTAACTATAAATCTGTCTTGCTGGTTTTAACCTACCTTCTTTTCATTTTACATTTTAAAACTTAAGTATTTGAGAGAATAGTAAAAGGTTACTTCATCAAATAAATGGGAAAAATACATTCTGTGTAGCAGTTGCTTTTAAGAGTTCTTTGCATTTAGTTAATTGGAATTTAGCATCTTAGTCTGAACAATGTATCACTGGTTTTTCTGTTTGTTTTTGAGATACAGGGGATGGAAGACCCACCAGCTTTAGCATTACTTGCCAGAGGGCAAGTGTCTGTCTTTTCTGTGGGCGTTAACAGGTGCTATAGAGAATCCCATTACCATCCAACCTGTCAGAATCCCTGGCTTCTTGTACCATTACTTTCCTTTTATTTCACTTTGTTAACTCCCAGAGTATTGACCTCCTGAGCTTACTCTCTTTGTCCCTCTGAGTCTGCTGGCAGAGATTCAGAGCTACCCTCAAGGTATGTTTGGCCTCTCTCATAGTGCCTTGTGACTCTAATTTATATTAAGGAGAAAAGAATGTGTTTCCAGCTTTTCTAAATCCTTGGAAAAATTACCCTGATGATTTCCCAGAACCTCCTTTGCTGTTTGCATTTGTTGGCTTTGGATTTGAAAATTTTCTAGGAAAATTTATTCTCCTTCTGTGCTGTTTTGGACCAGAATTTTCTCTGCCCTTTTTCTGGCAGTCCAAACTAATTTACTTTAAAACAATATTTATTGTTAATACCATAAATTTTTGTTGTTTAAAAATTCATAAAATACTGATAAAGTAGAAGTTATACTCGACCGTGCTTCTGTCCTTCTTAGGTAATAATGACTCCCTAAATGTAATAACGGCTGTTACATTAGATGTTTCTTCCAGACCCTTTAACTGTTGCACGTTGTTGTTATTGTGTGCCGTGGAACCAGTTCCAATTCATAGCGATCTTATATGACAGTAGGACTGCCGCATAGGGTTTCTTCGGCTGTAATCTTTATCGGAGCAGATGGCCAGGTTTTTTCTTCTGCGGAGCGGCTGGTGGTTTTGAACTACCAGCCCTTCGGTTAGCAGCTGAGTGCTTAACCATTGCGCCACTGAGGCTCTTTTAACTGTTGTATAGTTTTTCATGATGTCGCTATATTATTTAACGGTGGCACCTTTTTGCTTTTGTTCCATGTTATTATACCTCCTTTTCTCTCCATTTTTTCCCCCTTCTTTTCTCCGTATTTCTTTGGATTTTGGGAGGAAAGAGCTAGATGTGTGAATTTCACCATTTGTCTTGAATTAGGATGTTACTGCTGTTTTTAATTGAGCCTGAAATAACCATCTTCACCATGCTTTACACTTCTTTTGCCACAGATGGCCACAGCCTGGGTCCTTGAGTGGTGCAGACAATTAAATGCTCGACTTAGGTGAAAGGCCACAGCCTCAGAAACTCTGTGGAGCAGTTCTACTCTGTACCCATGGAGTCCCCATGAGCCTGAATTGATTTCAGTGGCAACTAACAACAACAGAACAAGAGTCACAGCCTGGTGCCAGTCTTCTAGTAATGACTTATAAATGCAGAAGGGAGTAGTAATTTTCATTATCAGCTCTTGAAATCATCGTGCTATAATTGCTACAGTAAATTTTATTTTGGCATTTTGTTTCTTATGACTAAATAACTTCCTCTTGCCAACACCCAGATTACTTGGTTTGGCTTGCCTTGCTTTCCTTGTTTATCTTTTCCTTTACCTTTCCCCACACCCATCTTCTTCTGTCTTTTTTTCTTTTGCTTTCCCTCTCTTAATTTTTTTAAACTTAGTATATTTCCCCCACACTGAAGATAAAGATTTTTAGCTTTAACTAAATAATATTAAAACCTACTATATTCATAGGATTTTGCTGTGTAAGTTATTTATATCCATTATCTTACTTGATTTTCCTCAAAACCTTGTAATACTGGAACAGCAGATACTGTCCTCACTTTACCATATTGGCCATGTCTCCTTCTTTGGTGGTTTTGAGTACAGTTTAAGTAGGGTCTGTTTTCTAGATTATGAGGATTTTTCTTTTAAAAAGTTGATGCACAACTTTAAGTTTTATCCATTTCCACTGTGAAGACATTTTGTTAAATCTTTGTGTTTATGTTTTTGGACAAGTCCCCTCTCCTCTCTGGGCCTCAGTTTCCCCACCTCTACAATAAGAGCATTTGATACATTGATAAGATGAATTCTCTAAGATCCTTTTAAACTTCAATCCTGTTATTTCAGTTGTGTGATTTTATTTTTTTACATAGTGGTAGTGATTAGGTTATGCATTCAGTTTATTTTCTCTGTGTGACAGTGCCAAAAGTTGTCTTCCTTTAATTTATTTCAGTGATTCCTTTTTTTGCTTACTCTGTAGGGGAAAATATTTACTTCCTTGGAGCCAGAACATGACATTAATGATGTCTGCCTCTATCCCAACTCAGGTATGCGTTATGTAGTAAATGGTCTTCAATGATAGGCTGTACTTCATTGGATTTTAAACTCATTTTATTTTTTAAGACAGGGTTTGGCTTGGTCAGGACACTTACTGAATATTGTATTTACTGGGAAAAATCAAGAGCAGGAAGTGGTATGGATGACTCAGTAAATGGCACTCTTCATGACTCAGATCTCAGCCAGCCTAGCTATTAGTAGAAAATATTAACAACGTATTGGTAGGTGGCAGGTGAAATGCTATTTTAGTTTTTAGCTCTTTTATATGATTAGTAATAGTGTGTGCTAATTGCAGAAATTGAGGTCAGGGATTGGAGAAGGCTGAAGTTGTCTAATAATATACAATGGCTTATGAAGCCATGGGCTTTGGTGTGTTCTCTGTTGTACACTGTTCAGCAAATTATGTGACAGATTCTGAGATTTAACAGTACCTTCAAAGCAAATCTATGAAGATTTTGAGGTATATGAGAAAAATGAGAGCAGTTCCCACTGTCAAGGAAGTACTCTGGGGACTGCGGTACCCAGATAACCTTGATAGAGGGAGACAAGGCACAGCATGGATGGTTCCGTTGTGTAGGTACAGACGCACTTTGTCAACATGTTAGAGTGGTTTCAACCAGAGCAACTAAGAAGATTATAGAGAAGGTTTTTATCTGCATCACGTTTTCAATGGTGAATGAGACTTGGTTAGATGGAGTTGAAGGATGAGGTGATCTATAGGAGAGAACAGTATAAAAGGAAGAGCTAAAAGGATAGGCTGCATAGGGCTTGTTTGGAAAAGGTGAGGACCCTCATGTGACTGGAACTCTCTCTGGTGGCTGTGGGAGAGCTGAAGTGGAAATTAAGTGTGAGGGTAAATAGGTTGTGGGGGCACTTGAATGACCTGCTGAATTGGTTCGGCTTTATTTATAATCAGAGAGGACCTTCTCGGGCTGTGCTTTAGAAAGGTAATTCAGCCATAATGTAAAGGGTAGATTGGTTTTGAACCAAAATGATTAGGAATAGAATAATACTATGGCCTAAAATAGGCAGTATAAGACAGCAAGTGTGGAAAGAAAGATCGTTTTGTTTTTTTGAACGTTTTGCATGTTAGGAGGTGATGGGACAGTGATGTAGCAGGACCTGGCAGAGGATCTCAAACCTGGCAGTCCATCAGAATTACCTGGGGAAATTTTAAAAAGTACAAATCCTTTAGCCTAGTCCCAGAGGTACTGACTCAGACTATTAGGGGTAGGGCCCAGAAATTGCTATTTTTAACAGACTTCCCAAGTGATTCTTATGTAGTAAGCCCTGCACTAATCCATGGTCCAGTATGGTAGAAAATATGAGCTCAAGATAAGCAGGTCTACAGTGTAAATTTTTGAGACATGCAAATAGAGGTTATCTCAGAAGTGGGAATGAGTGAGATTACCGATGGAGGACATGTGGAGTGAGACAAGAAAGGGCAGGACATGAGAGTTTGTTTAGAGGGAGAATGAGGAGCCACCTGAGAAATTTAACAGTGACATGATGACAGGGAAAGAGCCAATAGTTTTTGAAGTGTAACAAGCTAAGAGAGGAGAGGTTCAGTCGCCATCGATCAGCAAATATTAAGTATTACAGAAGCTGAGGCAGGAAGGACAGAACCGAGATGTTATTGGATGCTACTGTGTTGCCAATCTAGGTGATGGGTGCCATTACATACATTTTTCATTTAATTTTTTTATAGCCCTGTGTCGTCAGTGGCACAGCCCTGGTGGCATAGTGGTTAAGAGCTTGACTGCTAACGAAAAGGTTGGCGGTCCAGATCCACTAGCTGCTCCTTGGAAACCCTATGGGGCAGTTCTGCTCTGTCCTATAGGGTCGCAAGGAGTCGAAATTGACTTGACAGTGGTGGGTTTTTGGTTTTCCTGAAAAAGATGAGAATCCGTGGGCCTTTGTAATTAGCATTTCATTGGTGGTAGTTGAGAGGATTTTATTATAATGCTGGAGGTGAAGTCAAATTATGGTGAGTTGAGGAATAAATTGCCAACAAGGATGCTAGGCTCCTAGTAGAAGGCATTGGAATGGTCTAAAATGGGGTCTGAGTTAAATGATAAGGTGAGTAAAACCAGGTGGATTTGAGGTTAGAACAAGGAGGAAAAGCAGATTTAGCCGGATTGAAGGAATGAGTTTGGAGGATGGCAGATAGTGGTGAGAGAAATTCTAGAGCGTACTCTCTAGTTTAGTAGCCACTAGCCACATGTGGCCATTAAGAACCTGAAATGTGACTAGTTTGAATTAAGATATGCTGCAAGTATAAAATGTACGCCAGATTTCAAAGACATTGTACCAAAAAAAAGTAAAATAGTTCATTAATAATTTTTTATACTGATTACACGTTGAAATGATAATATTTGGACGTATTGGGTGAAGTAAAATATATTAATATTTTACCTTTTTCACTCCTTTTAATGTAGCTACTAAACGTTTAAACTCACTTATGTGGCTCTCAAAAGATATTTCTTTTGGTTGGTATTGGCTAGACTTTGAGATCTTTAAAGAGTTTTGGACAGTGGTGAGGTACAAGGTATTACTAGTGCTTGTGCTTGGCTCAAGTGGAGTGGGGATTATTGAGCCTAGTAAGCTGCCTGGATTTTTCCACTGTAACCAAGAATGCAGAGGCCCAACGAGGCACCTGCTGAAGCAAGTGCCAGTCTGTTAACTCGCCTGGCTGCGTGTATTCCAGGCTGCTGTGCCTGTGCACTCGTTCTCCATTCCCTGAGCAGGGCTAAACGTTGAACTCTATTTGTGGTCAGCTTTACATTTCTGACCTTTCAAGGTCAACTCTTGTGGATCCTCTGCCTCCCATCTTTAGTGGACGTAAACATCTGTTAAATCCACGAAGTGTGAGACTGCTTGGCAAGGGATCCTCTTTCTGAAAATGCTTAAGCTTTCTCAAGCTGTAAAGAAACCCATTCTTAAAATTCCATCAGTGATGAAGGTTGTTGGAATTACAAGGACTGAGGAGAGTGAGGCTTACATATATATTAGAGGGGAAGGGCTCTTGTCCTAGGTCACTGCTGAGTCTGAGGCATAAAATGGAGTTGAAAGGGTGCTGATCATTCATTTAGGATCTCTGGAAACCCAACTATGTTTTTTTCTCTTCAGTCTTAAGACCGAAAATGATTTTATTTTCTCATGATAAAAATAATGCAAGCTTCATAATGAAAATTCAAAGTCTTTATTTCTGGGGAAAATATCCAGGACATTTATTTAATAAAGATCATTATGTTTATAATATTTTAATTGTGTGAGCATTTATAGTATTCCAATTTTGATAATAAGTTAATTTTAAGAAAAAGCGTTTAACAATTTGGAAAAAAGACCTTCTTAACGATAGCATTTATAAAATCGTCTATACCAGGGGTTGGCAAACTGCAATCTGTGGACCAAATCCAGCCCACCACCTGTTTTTGTTTGGCCTGTGAGCTAAGAAAGTTTTAAATTTTTAAACGCTTGAAAAAAAAATCCAAAGAAGAATACTGTTTTATTACATGTGGAAATAATACAAAATCCAAATTTTAATGTCTTTCATCATAAAGAACGTTTTGTGCAAACACAGTCACACTCATTCATTTATGCCATGCCTGTGGCTGCTTCTGCCAGACTGCAGCAGAGTTGAGCAGTTGCCACAGTAACCATTTGGCCCACAAAGCCTAAAATATTTACTACTTGGCTATTTATAGAAAAAGATGGATGACTTCTGGTCTGTTAACTAATTTCGTAGAAAGGAAAGGTCACTTTATCCCCAGTCTCCTCCCTTCCCCCCTCCAGTTTTGACAGTTTTATTGAGATATGTTTGACATACCATAAAATTCGTCTGTTTTAAGTGTACACTTCAATAGCTTGTAGTATATTCACAGAGTTGTACAACATCACCACTGTCTAATTTTAGAGCATTTTCATCACCCCAAAAAGAAACCCCATGCACATTAGAATTCATTCTCCATTTTCCACCAACCTTCCCAACCCTATGCAACCAGTAATCTACTTTCTGTCTGTAGGATTTGCCTATTCTGGACATTTCACATAAATGGACTCATACAATATGTGGCATTTTGTGACAGGGTTCTTTTACTTAGCATAATGTTTTCAAATTTCATCCATGTTGTTGCATGCATCAGTACTTGTACGTAATTTTGAGTCGGCCTTCTTACGCTAAGCAGAATGCATTTGAGATTCATGCCGGTTGTTGTATATATAAATAGCTCATTTCTTTTTATTGCTGAGCAGTAGTCTGCTGTTTGACTTGCACTTCAGTTTGTTCATCCATTCGCTAGATAAGTGACCTTTAGGTTGTTTCTGATTTTTGGAGTTAAAGAATAAAGCTGCCATAAACATTTCCGTACATATTTTGGTGTGAACCTAAGTTTTTAATTACTCTAGTAATATGGTCTTATGGTAAGTATATGTTTAACATCGTAAGAAACTCTGAAAATGTTTTCAAAAGTAGCTATTCCATTTTGCTTTCGCACCAGCAATATCTCAGAGTCCCAGTTGCTCCACGCCTTCTCCCTCACTTGGTATTGTCAGTTTATTTTTTAAAATTTAGCCATTCTAAAATATGGGTAGAAGTTTCTCGTATTTTTTTTTTTAATTTGTAGTTTTAATTTGCCTTTCTCTAATGACTAATGATGTTGAGTATCTTTTTTAGTACTTACTATCTATATTTCTTCTTTATCAAAGTGTTTGTTCAAATCCTTTACCCGTTGTTATTAAGTTGCTTATTTTCTTATTGTTGAATTTTGAGAGTGCTTTGAGTTTTTTAAAAGTAAGAAAATTTTTTTGTGGTAAAATACGTGTAACAAAAATTTTGTCATTTTACCTGTTTAAAAAATTTTTTATTGTGTTTTAGGTGAAAGTTTACAGCGCGAATTGGTTTCTCATTAAATTTATACACAAACTGTTTTTTGACTTTGGTTGCCGTCCCCACAGTGTGCCAGCACTCTTCCCCTTTCCTTTTGCACCCCACGTTCCTGTGTCCATTCTTCCAGGTTTCCTCTCCTTTCCTACCCTCCTGTCTTTGTTTTTGGGCACGCGTTGCCCATTTGGTCTTATATACTTGATTGAACTAAGAAGCACATTCCTTATGTGTATTATTATTTCTTTTGTTGTTGTTGTTGTTGTTGTTGTTAGGTGCCATCAAGTCAGCTCCGACTCATAGCGACCCTATAGGGCAGAGTCGAACTGCCCCACAGGGTTTCCAAGAGTGACTGTTGAATTCGAACTGCCAACCTTTTGGTTAGCAGTCAGGCTCTTAACCACTGCGCCCCCGGGGCTCCATTGGTTTTATAGGCCTGTCTAATCTTTGGCTGAAAGGTAGACTTCGGGAGTGGCTTCAGTTCTGAGTTAGCAGGGTGTTTGGGGCCATAGTTTTGGGGGTTCTTCCAGCCTGTGTAAGACCAATAAGTCTGATCTTTCTTTGTGAATTTGAATTTTGTTCTCCATTTTTGTCCCGCTCTGTCAGGGACCCTCTGTTTTGATCCCTGTCAGAGTGATCGGTGGTGGTAGCCGAGCACCATTTAGTTGTTCTGGGCCATTTTAACCACTTCTGAGTGCACAATTAAGTGACATTCATTAGATTCACCATGTTGTGTACTTATCACCACTGTGCCCAAAACTGGTTCCTTACCCCAAACAGAAACTCAGTACCTGTTAAGCAACACCTCCCCATTCCCTCTTCCCCAGCCCCTGGTAGCCACTGATTTTTGTCTTTATGCATTTGCCTTTTATTAATATTTCCTATAAGTGGGATTATTTAATATTGGATCTTTTTTGCCTGAATTCTTCCATTTAGCATATTTTCAAGGTTCTTCATGTCACAGCAGATATCAGAACTTCACTTTTTTAATATGTAACAAAACATTTGCTATTTCAGCATTCTTCACGCATGCAGTTTAGTCATATTAATTATATTCATCATGTTGTCCAACCATCACTCTTATCCATTTCTAAATTTTTTCATCAATCTTGACAGGAGATCAGAGTTCCCTAAGCACTGAGCTCTTGTTTTCCTCCCTTCTACCCCTGGTGTAGACTTTGGTCTATATATACTTACATATTCTAGATATTTCATGTAAGTGGGATCATACATTTGTCTGCTTGTGACTGACTTACTGCAGTTAGCATAATGTTTTCAAGGTTCTTTCATGTTGCAGCATGTATTAGGACTTTATTTCTCTTCATGGCTGCGTAATATTCCATTGTACGTATGTCCCACATTTTGTTTATCCATTCATCTGTTGATGCATCTTTAGTCTGTTCCCACCTTTTGGCTGTTGTGAATAGTGCTGCAGTGAAAGTTGATGTAAAAATATCTGTATTCTTGCTTTCTGGTCTTTTGGGTATATACGCGGAGTGGAATTGCTGAGTCATATGGCAATTCTGTGTGTAATTTTTTTAGGAACTGCCAAGCTGTTTCCCACAGCACCTGTATCATTTTACATTCCCACCACCAGTGCACGAGGCTTGCAGTTTCTCCACATCCTCAGCAACACCTATTATTTTCCTTTTTGTTAATAATACCCACCCTGTTGGGTATGAAGTAGTATCCTCTTGTGGTTTTGATTTGCATTTCCGTAATAACTAGTGATGTTGAGCATCATTTCATGTGCTTGTTGGCCATTTGTATATCTTTTTTGGAGAAACGTCTGTTTAAGTCCTCTGCCTAGTGTTTAATTGGATTGTTTGTCTATTTGTTGTTGAAATGTAGTCGTTCTTTATATATTCTGTACATTAAACCCTTACTAGATATATGATTACCAAATATTTTCTCTCATTCTATAGGTTGTCTCTTTACTTTCTTGATAAAGTCCTGTGATGTTTTAGTGTTTAATTTTGATATAAATCCAAATTATCTCATTTTTCTTTTGCTGCTTGTGCTCTTGGTCTGAAAGCTTTACCCTTTTGTTTTTGTCTAAAAGGTTTATGGATTTAGTTCTTATATTTAGGTTGTTGATTCATTTTGAGTTACTTTTTGTATATGGTGTTAGATAGGGCTCCAACTTCATTCTTTTACATATGACTCTCCAGCTGTTACAGCACCATTTGTTGAAGAGACTGTTCTTTCCTCCTTGAATGGACTTAGCACCTTTATCAAAAATGAGTTGACCATAGATGTATGGGTTTATTTCTGGACCCTCAGTTGTATTCCATTGGTCTATATGTTTGTCCTTATACCAGTACTGTACTGTTTTGATTATTGCGGCTTTATAGTATGTTTTGAAATTGGGAAGTGTGAGTCCTCCAGTTTTGTTCTTCTTCAAGATTATTTTGACTATTTAGGGCCCCTTGCAATTCCATATAAATTATGAGGATTGGCTTTTCCATTTCTGGAAAAAAAAAAAAAAAACGCTGTTGAAATTTTGATAGGGATTGCATTGAATTTGTAGACTGCTTTGGGTAGTATTGACATCTTAGCAATATTAAGCCTTCCAATCAATGAACACTATTTCTTTCCATTTATTTAGGTCTCCTTTAATTTCATTCAGCGATGTTTTATACTTTTCATTGTACAAGTCGTTCACTTCCCTGGTTACATTTACTCCTAGGTGTTTTACTCTTTTAGATGTTATTGTAAATGTAATTGTTTTCTTAATTGCCTTTTCGGTTTGTTCATTGCTGATGTATAGAAATACAACTGATTTTTGTGTGTTAATGTTATAACCCCCAAAATTTTATTAAGAAAAATTTCAAACATGCAGGAATGTTGAAAGAATAGTAGTGTGATTTTTTAAATTCACTACCTAGAGTCAACATTTGTTAATATTTTGTCATATTTGATGTATATGTACACCAAACCAAAAACCCAAACTCATTGCCGTCTAGTCAATTCCGACTCATAGCAACCCATAGGACAGAGTAGATGCCCCATAGGATTTCCAGGGAGTGTCTGGTAGATTCAAACTGCGGACCTTTTGGTTAGCAGCCAAGCTCTTTGTTTACCACTGCATATCACAAAGACTCCAGTATATATATGGGGGTCCTGGTGGTGCAGTGGATATGTGTTTGGCTGCTAACTAGAAAGGTCAGCAGTTTGAATCTACCAGCTGCTCCTTGGAAACCCTATGGGGCAGTTCTACTCTGTCCTATAGGGTCGCTGTGAGTCAGAATTGACAGCAAGGGGTTTGGTTTTGTCGGGGGGGCGGGGTGGTTAGTGGAATTACTTGAAAATGAGCCACAGAAACCTCACCTCTATCTAATTCAGCATTTGTCTCACAAGAATAAAGACATTCTTTTTATAAAGTACCATTATCATGGAGTCCCTGGTTGGCGCAAGTGGTTAACACACTCAGCTGCTAACTGAAAGGTTGGAGGATCCTTGGAAGAAAGGCCTGGTGATTTGCTTCCGAAAAATTAGCCATTGAAAATATTATGGGGCACAGTTCTACTCTGACACACATGAGATTGCCATGAGTCAGAACTGACTTGATGACAACTCTTAATTGGTACTATTATTGCACCTAATAAAATTAGTAATAATTTGCTAGTAAAATTATCTTATATTCAGTCAATTTTTTAAATTTTTTCAATTGTCCCTATAATGCCTTTTTAAAGTCTTCTCTTTGGAACCAGAATATTATCAAGGTTATTTGTTGCATTTAATCGTTAATACCTTTTTAGTTTCTTTTAACCTAGAGTACTCCCCCTACTTTTTTTTTTTCCTTTCTCCATGACATCAGCTTTTTTAAGATCAGGCCAATAGTCGTGAATAATGTGCCTCATTCTGGATTCATGTGATTGTTTCTTATAGTGCTATTGAACTTGCTCCTCCAGCCCCAGTAGTTTTTCTAAAATAGAAGTGAAATCGAAAAGGCTTGATTAAAGTTAGGCTATGCATTTTGGGCAAGAATGATTCATAGGAATACTGGGTCCTTCATGTCAGATCCCAACACATCAGTCATTCCAGTATCAGTGATGATAAGTTAGATCACTTTTGTTAAGATGGTGACCCCCATATCTCTTCATTATAAAGGATGTTTTTCTGGAAAGTAAAATTTTTAACAATGATGTTTTGGAAAGAGGAGTGATTGTTATTGTCAAAAAAACTCATAAGAGGGTATTAAACATACAAAACCTAGCTAAAATAAATTATTTCCTAAGATAGCAATAACAGTAAGACAAGCCAGCTTCTTTGTGGTTTGGATCTGAGCATAGTTGATTCATATGCTTTACTGTCTTTCCCTTGCTATACCACACCTTTTCCTTTAATGCCACTCTTTGTATTTTCTGCTTAATCATTATGAGGTTAATCATATTTGAGAAAAGTTAAAACATTCTCCTCTTTTGAATCTTCTCAGTTACTCATTTTGGAGTAGTTAAAGCCTAATCATGATTATTGTTTTGTGATGTTTTTCTGATACTAAGACTGCTCAGATTATTGAGAAGTGATTCTATCTTTCTGGCTCATTTTATGGTCTTCCTCTTGTTCATTCAGTCATTTACTCAGCATACATACATTGAGCAACTGCTCCTTGTGGGGTATGGCACTTACAGAAATAACATGGTTATAAGACTTCGGTGTCCATTGAATTCATGTGGGGAGCTTGTTAACCCTTTCATGACCTACGGGGCATATGGTATCCCATATCTCAGGTTTCTGGGGACTCTACTTTTCCTGCTAAAAGTATTTGCTGTCCTCCAGTAGGGACTTGTGAAAGAAATGTTCATTGAAAGCAAAATAGCCGGGATATCAGCCTTAAATGGGAGTTAGTGCATCCAGGAAGTGTTATTGGGTAGAAATTTTGTCTCTTTCGGCCTTTGTACAGATAGATAAGCCTTGTAAGTATATTTACGGTTTCCTTGTGGTAGTTAGGGAGCCCCAGTGGATATTTTGTGTGTGTATGTGACAGTACATCCTGCCACCCATGACTGGTGGAACAGATGGGCACCCACTAATCTTGGCACCTGAGGACCCCCCTGGGGTTTTATGGGAACATGTATTCCCAAATAATATTTCTCAAAATCCATATTACCAACTAAACATTTAAAAACACACTCCATGACTCAGCATGCTTCCGTTAATGGAAACAAATGGTATATAAAAAAAAAAAAATCCCAAGCAGAAAATAATAAAAAATAGGGTCTTGAAAAGGATTTAAGCATGCATATGTCTGAGTGCGCCCCATCTCAGACTTGTGGAATTAGGATTGGTGGTTTCTTTGCTATCCAAGTTTCTAGGTACTTACTATCTTAGTTATCTAGTGCTGCTGTAACAGAAATACCACAGGTGGGTGGCTTTCACGAACAGAAATTTATTTTCTCACAGTTTAGGAGGCTAGAAGTCTGAATTCAGGGTGCCGGCCCTAGGGGAAGGCCTTCTCTGTTGGATCCTGGGCAGCCTTCCTGTGGCTTGGCATCTCTTCCCCCTTCTCTGCTTCTTAGCTTGCTTGTTTAATCTCTTTTAAATCTCAAGAGATTGACTCAGGATACACCCTGCACTAATCTTGTCTCATTAACATAACAAAGATAACCCGTTCCCAATGAGGTTATAATCATAGGCATAGAGGTTAGGATTTACAACACATGTATTTGGGGGTTACAGTTCAATCCATAGCACTTACTTTGGATTTCTGTACTTATTTTATGGACAGGTAATAGTCTAAATACTGGCCCTGGGGCCACACTTGGAGTAGTACTGCTTTAGAGCAGTGTTTCCGATTTTAGCCTGTGTTTCGTGAGTGCTTTAGCTCCCTGAGCAGATACAGGTGAATATATGTGCATGTTTTGGGGAGGGTACTGTTGTTTTATCAAATTCTCTTTCACTGGTTTGATTGTACAGTGCTAGTTCATATTTGAAGTATGTTTTTTTGACTGTAGGTGCTGATTATCTTTTCCTTCTCTTTTAAAATGACAATTTTATTGTTGAAATAATAAACAAGAACATTAAAGGACGTTTAAAGGAAAAAACCGTATGTATTTCCATAACCTTTTCTCAAGTACTATGATCATATTCATTTCTCTTTATTCTGTGTTCATTTGTTTTAAATTGTAGTACTCAGTACTCATACTATGTATATGATTGTCTTTTTCTTTTCTGTTTGGCATCATATTGAAAATATTTTTCGTGTTGCTGTAACCCCAAAGGAAACCCTGGTGGTGTGGTTAAGTGCTACGGCTGCTAACCAAAAGGTCGGCAGTTCGAATCCACCACGTGCTCCTTGGAAACTCACTCTATGGGGGCAGTTCTGCTCTGTCCTGTTGGGTCGCTATGAGTCGGAATCGACTCGATGGCACTGGGTTTTTTGGGTAACCCCAAAACCAGACCCATTGTCTCAGAGGTGTTCATTGATTAAGACTTACAAACCAAAAAAACCCACTGCCGACCGTTGAGTCCAACTCATAGAGACCCTATAGGACAGAATAGAACTGCATCATAGGGTTTTCAAGGCTGTAATCTTTATGGAAGCAAACTGTCACATCTTTCTCCTGCAGAGCGGCTGGTGGGTTCGAACCGCCAACCTGTTGGTTAACAGCCAAGCACTTACCCACCGCGCCACCAGGGCTCCTTTCATGCTGCTATGTCTTGTTTGTATTGACCCTTTTTAGTAGTTTACTATTTGGCCATGTAAGAAGTACTTTAATTTTACCTTAGTTGTTATTGGAGCTTTAGAGTCCCACGTTGGGCTTTGGAGTTGGCTAGATCAGTAGAATATCAGCTATTCCATTTTCTTAGCTATATAGTGACCTTGAGCAAATTATCTAACTTTCTGAGACTGCTTTCTTATCAGTAATTGTAAAGTGCCTGGCGCTTCTTCACACACCATAAATGTGTGCTTTCTTCTCTTGCCTATGGTCATCTTAATTTTCTGAACTAAGTCTTTGAGTTATTTCATTTTCTGTTTCTACTTGTTAGAGATTCCTAATATTCTTGGCTTTGTGAGGTTGTGTATTTTTCTTATTCATGACTGAATACTTTGGTAGTAGATCAGCTTGTATCATGAGGTAACATATGGCCAAGTTAGATCCTACCCCACTGTATAAAACAATCTAGCAGAGTCCATTTTGAATTCTTTCATGTAATCAGATTAGGGCCTTTTCTGTGGTTTATTTGATAGGTGTAGTTGTATTTCCTTGTGGAATGTTCATTTAGATGAGCCAGTGAAGATCTGCTTACAAGATGTCTTTGTCAGGGACCATCATTTTGGTTAAAATATGTGTCTTCTCTCCCCTAAACTTTTTCTTTGGTTAAGTCTAAAGACATCTGGGACACTTTGGCAGTACTATTGTTAGTAAAAATTTAGGATGAGGCACAATCAGTAGGAAATAGCTTCCTTCCATCGTGGCCTCAGGGAATATGTTGTTTCTGGGACCAGAAAAAGTGCTGAAGTTAAAAGATTTTTATAGAACCCTGGTGGTGCAGTGATTAAGTGATACAGCTGCTAACCAAAAGGTCGGCAGTTCAAATCCACCAGCCACTCCCTGGAAACCCTATGGGGCAATTCTGTTATGTCCTCTAGTATTGATATGATTTGGCACTGGGTTACAAGCTGTGATTTTTGTTTTGCTCTAACTTAGAGATCTGGCTCCACAGTGGCTCATTCTCCTGCTCATTTGGAACCCCTGCTGAAACTTTGCCTTTCCACCCCAGATATACTGAATCAGAATCCACATTTTAATAAGATCCCAAGGTGATTCTTCTGTATAATGAATTTTGAGAGCCACTGCTCCGCTAGTGGTTCTCAGAATTGGTCCTTAGCCAGGAGCATCAGCGTCTCCATCTAGGAACTTGGAAGAAATGCAGATTCTAAGCAGGGGTTCGAACCAGAACGAACAGGTTCGAAATCCTGTTGGAGATAAATTCTTACTTTTCTAGACTTGACTAAGTGCTTTTAGATGTTTTTATGGTGTTTGTTTTTGGTGAACTATTGGTTCCCTGTTCAGGGCTATCTCACACCTTTGAGATATGTGCAAGATGGTTTCTGCTGAGATACAGTTGAATTCTTGCTTTCTGATTGGGTGTTAATTGTCTCAGTTAGTCTCAGCATTTCATTTTTGTAATGGAGTTAAAAATATTCAGTTTTAAAATCTTTTGTATTACAGAGGAAGGGCAGCAAAAAATATTTTTGAAAATGCAGGATCAAATCATTGTCCTTAACGTTGGATTGTGTTTAATTATGATTATGTGATCTGATAATCTTAATGTCTTTCCTCTAAGGATTAACCTATATTACATTTTACAAATACATTTTTTAAATAATGTAATTTGATTGATCTGTAAAAGTATTTCAAAACAAGAGCTCGAGTTTGAATTTTAGCTTTAAAATTCACTAGCTCTATGACAGTGACACTGTCTTTGAACTCTTATTTTTCTGATCTGTGAAATAGGTATGATGATATTTCTTGCTTAGAGGGCTATTGAATGTTTACTAAGTTAATACCTGTGAAAGTGCTCAGTGAATCATAAAGTCTTGCCCAAATGTTTACTGATTTTGATTTAATGTAAAATGTGGCAGTCTGGAGCAGAGACTATAATTAGTCTTAGCAGTTACCGATCGCCATGTCGTCTGTTTCAAGAGACTTTGGGGGAGAGTAGGTTATGTGGCAGAAAACAGACAGGAAACCTGACCCGTGTAAATACCTTGGTACTAAGTGGTTTAGTAACGAAAGAATGATGGGTTCATAGGCTACAGTTGCCACATGGCTTATATGGAGAACCTTTACTGAACGCCAGAAAATTGGCTCTTAATTCAGTTTTGCTTTCTTATGCTGATCCCCAGGATACTGAATTATTAACCTCCCGGTCGGTTCAGCCTGTTAAAGTTCCCTTGTGAGTGAATTACTTTCCTGTAGTAAAGACTGTTGGATTCCATCTAGGTCTTTTCTGGTGTAGCTACACATAGCATTGTCCTTACGTCACTGTATGTTCAATTCAAGTGTGAAGTTGAATTTTAGGGAGGTGGACTCTCCTTAACCACTGTAGGTCTCCAGTTATGAAAATTCTTCATATTTATGATGGTACTCTGTGAAGCAGTTTAACTCTGTGTGTATTTAAAAAAAAAAATTATCGTGATGTTGACTTTCTGTGGTTTCAGGTCAGTGATACATCGTTGAAAGCACTTGGAGATGCTTTTTGTTGATAGTGAAACAAAAGGCATTCAAACAGCAAACTAGGAGCTACTTTGCTGTGACATTTTGTAGAAAATGCTTTTCTTGGTTTTTTGATGCCTGACTAACAGAGGGAAGCTTTTCTTCTTAACTTCCTTATTATAATAAATAAGTAAATAACTCAGGATTCTTGGGATGCTTTGGCACTGAAACGACATTTTATCTGTATACCTGAACTTAACACTTTCCGTCTTAGAAATAATGGCAAACTTTATGGAGATCTGAGAATTTTATGGTAGGAGCCTACTCCTTTATTTTAACTAGTGCAACCTGAGCATTCTGCAGGTAGGGAAGCTGGCATTTCTAATGGCTTGATGATGTGCTTAAGATCCCACTCATCTAGGAGAGCCAGGGTCTGAAGCCCAGGACCTGACTCCTGGGGCCCTTCCAGTCTGCACTCTCTTACTGAGCCCTTTTTACCTCATCCATTTGAAAATGTAAGACGTACAGAAAAGGGCACTTTTCTTTTCCCCGTGTGTTTACCTTTTTCATTGTGTTTATTTTCAGGAATGCTTTTTACTGCCAATGAAACCCCCAAGATGGGCATTTATTACATTCCGGTAAGTAACACAGATAGGAGTCATAATTAAAATAGGACAAGCAAAGATGATTTCGAGGGACTTTGTGTCTGCATGTGGCTTTGTAAATTCAACACAGAGGACTCACTCATAGGTTGGGTTTGCTTCCTGGAACCAGTAAAATCATGCTTAAGAGTTACATGTAAACATCGCTTTATGGGAAACTATTTAATAATGTTAAAATAGTCATTAGAAATCAGTCTTTATTCTTCAGATTTACATTTGTTTTGTTTCCAGGAATTTCAGTCTTAAACTTTCAGATATTATTGATCACAAGAGACCTGTCTAAGATAAAAAGCTAATACTATTCAAGTCATCTCATTGTAGTTGTTTACTGTTTCTTTTGAAAACAAGTTACATATAAAAGAAGCAATCTTAGGCTGACATGATCAGTGATGGCATGTATTTTACAATGCTGTCCTTTTTATTTTTCCTTTGAGAATTCTTTGAGTGCCAAAAGTTTCCCCTCTTAGTTTATAATAAGGAGCCCTGTGGCACAGTGGTTAAAGTGATCTACTGCTAACTGAAAGGATGGCGGTTCGAAACCACCAGCAGCTCCTCAGGAGAAAGATGTGACAGTCTGCTTCCAGAGATTTACAGCCTAGGAAACTCCATGGGATTGGATTGAGTTGGTATCGACTTGATGGCAGTGGGTCTGGTTAGTTTAATAGGAAGGAAATACAGGGAAATGTGATCTCCTAATCAGGAAAGCACTTAGTTCAAAGTTGCATTAGATTATAATTCAGCAAACAGCTCCCTTAGCTGAGAGTTTTGGGGGAAGAGAGCGGGAGGCAAGGAGTGTTGAGGATCAGGATTTTAGGGAAGTATACTCTCCTTGCCACTATAAGCCTCCAGTTATGAAATTTCTTCATATTTATGGTGGTTCTCTCTGACATAGTTCAACTGTATATGTATTTCCAAAATAGTGTTTTGGTTGATGTTGACTTTTTCTGCTTCCAGCACACTGATATGTTGCAGAAAGCAATCTGAGAATATTTCCTCTGGTTAGTAGTGACAGCAAGCTTTTCAGTTTTCCTAAGTTGTCATTTGTCCCTGATTCTCACAGATAGCTGCTTCTGTATTCATATCAATTTATCTATCCATCTTTCTCTGTATTCATTTGTTTAATAAATATTCATTGACTGTATCAACTGTGTGTCAGGCACAATGCTGTGTGCTGGCAGTGTAACAGTGTACAGGGTACTGCACTGTCCTCAAGGAGTTTATACTTAGGGACCGAAACAAGAAGCTAGGCAATTTCAATTTGATGTAATGAAGGCTACAATGGAGGTAAGGAGGGGTACTTTGACAGGGTACGAGGAAGAGAGACATTTAACGCGATGGTGGGAAGTGTGGAGGGTAGTCTTAGAGAAAACTTCGCAGAGGAAGTGACTTCTGAGATGAGGCCTGAAGAATGATTATGTGTACTAGATGAAGCGGGAGAAGGGCCTTGGAAGTAGAGGGAATAGTATGTGCAAAGATCAGGGAGAAGGTAATTCCGTATGGCTGAGCATTGGAGAGGGAGAGGATGGAGGGTTAAGATATAAGGCTGAAGGAATACCCAGGAGCCCGATTGTGAAGGGACTTTGTAAGCCAGGTGTGGGAATGCAGGGCGGAGAGTCTTCGAAAAGTTTTAAGCACGGGAGTGATATAATCAGATATGTATTTTGGAAAGATTTCTTTGGTGGCCACAAGGAGAAAGGAGTAGATAGAATCTAATCAGGAAGCAACAAGAGCTAGCGGTGTAGCAGTCTACATGAGCAGTGACAGTGGTTTGTGTTTCCTGTGTCAGGCCTCCTTTTTCAGCCATGGTGGCTCTCTTAGGTTCTGGGGTAATTTGACAGAAGTGTAATCTGGCCGGCAGTAATTTCAGAGGGTTTGTTATCCTCGAATTGTCAAAAGGCTTGTCTCAGAGGTGTTCGTTGATTTAGCTAAGACTTGAAAAGACTGCAAGAGGTGCCCTGTCTTAGTTCCGGATCACAGTCTTTCTTCCCCCAGTTTCAGCCTGGTTTGAAAACACTGCCAAGAGGCCGGATGAATCACCTTGCCCCTGTGCCTTTACCTGCTGTTGTGGGAGGAGTCTCTTTTCCTCTTCCTTGTAGGAGCGAGTACTATCTTTTGATCTTCCACAACTGTCTGTAAGATGCCAGTACTTTGGATTTTGGATCCCTTCCCCATGTTCAATGTGTCCTACCCCAAATGACATGAATAATATTCACGAAAACACATCTAGGTGCTTAGCTTTGAAGTACAACCTCAGATACCACTGAGTATACAGCAGACTTTCAGATTGACTTGAAAATTTAATAATAAACAAATACAGTCTTCCTTGTTCAAAGGGGAAAACAAAGTATATAGAATTAACTAATGGAAAGGTGAAAAGTACTCCAAGATACCAAGAGTGGAAGGCTGCGTCAGGAGCTCATCTCAGTAGATGAGGGAATACAGGCTGCAGAGCTTCATTGCTGAGGTGGGGAGAGGGCGGTTCTGCATACTTCTCCAATGAAGCCGTCTTACCAGCCTATACTAAGATGGTGGTAGAACAGATAAAATTGGAAGGATTTTTAAGTTTGTAAGGTAGACTTTGTAATTAATTGAACGTAGGGAGTAAGGAAGAGGAAAGACTCTAGGATGACATCCCAGTGTCTCCTGGGGCAGATCTGCAGACCCAGATGGCACTCCTGAAGTCCAGGAAGATGTGGCTCGTTAACGTAACAGAGAAAGCCCTGCCCCCAAGGAGGGTTATATCCACAGATACGAGGATTAAGACTTCAGTGTGGCTTTTTGGGGATGCATTTCAGCCCATAACACTTAGAAGTATTGACTCCAATTCAAATTACCTTGAAACATTTGTATTTATCTCCATTATATTTCATCACCTGGCTTGTGACATTTGTATAATCTTAGAACTGTAAGAGACTTCATTATTCACTTCTCATTCTCTGAATCTGTTTCTCAGGGTGAGCTTTTTGTTTCAAGCAGCGGGGACTTTAATTAGCATGAATGAGAGGGGCCAGGTGACAAGGTGGTGAGAAACTATTTTTTGACAAATTTTAGCTTAGCTTGTAATGCCTTTTTAGTTTCAACTTTGTAACTCAGATTTAACAGAAAGCAGAGGAAGAAAATCTGCAGAGACCGCTCCCAGATGGCTGTGCATGTGGGGACAGTGAGAACAGAAGCTGTTCTTGCTGAGCTAAGCATTGTGCTGAAACTTGTACTTAAGTGTTCCTTCCTGACCTACCTTTTTGCTCTGCTGGTGTTTCAGCGAGTGATGTTTTATAGCGCCACTTGTCTTTACTTGGAACCTGCTTCTTTGTAATACTCCTTCAAAGCAAAAAGAGAGCCCAGGGGTCTGAAAGTCTGCCATTTTCCATAAGATTTTATCAAACTTAAGGAGCTAACATTTGGCTTGAAGGCTCATTTGAGGCACTGTAGAGTCATAGAAGTGTGTGTTTAATGCATAATTCTGCCAAAATTAGGAGGTCTGGATGGTGATTTTTAATAACATAAATCAGGTATGAATGCTTCTTTTGTTCCCCCACTTTGAGGCTGTGCTAAAAATGAAGACAGCTTAATGTTCTTTTAGCTTATTAAAATTTGCCCCTTTTTACCTGATGCCATCTTTCTTAAATACTCGAAATCTTTATAGATAAATGGAATTCCTGTTTTACACTCTTCTTTGCCCTGTATATCCCTGTAGCTAACTGAGTCCCTTATAAACAAATGGCTCTTGGTAACAGGATTTCTCTAGACCTTGCCCTATTTTCTTAATATTCTCTTTTCTTCCCTCTCAAAGTTCTGTTGTTTAGTTTGTTTTTTAATTTTAGGGTTTAATAAAACTGCAGCTCCAGAGGCTGATGCCAGGGATAGTTTTTTGAGTTTGGTTTTCTTTAGAAATGTAATTTAATCTTAGGTTAGTTCCTTGTAATTAACACCTTTGGCAACTGTGTAGACTCCAGAGAGAATCCAAGTCACCAGTTGCACCCAGCCCGAAACCCAGTGTGTTTAATACTGTTTCCGTTGGAAATATTCCTGAGGTTCAAGCCCCCTGTGTATCAGTAAGCTCTTGAAACAACTCATTACTTTATAGTTGATTGCTGGTGTGCCTGATACTATGGGTATGTAAATTTGAGAAAAAATATATTCAGTGTTTGTTTAGCAAGCCATTTGGTTTAGAAGAATAAAGGTATCTCAATTAAAGGCGTGTGATTATTTTGGTTTTTGTTTTTGGAAACATGTTGTTAGGTGCCGTCATATTGGCTCTGACTCATAGTGACCCTGTAGGACAGAGTGGAACCAATTTCCAAGGAGCGACTGGTAGGTTCAAACTGCCGACCTTTTTGGTTAGCCGTGGCTTGCCGTAGCTCTTAACCCCTGCGCCACCAGGGCTTTTTTGGAAACGTAAGTAAATTTAAGCAGCTGTGAAAATTAGATGCAATATCACTGAATCCAATTTTGAACCTTGGCAGTTAGCTATTTTATTTTAGAAAATTTTCTTAGAGGAAAAAAAAAAAAAAAACTACATTTTAAAATAAAAATGCATTAAATATTTTCACTAAATCACCAAAAAATGTAAATTAAATATTTTCAGATTTACTGTTTAATTTAAAATCATATCTTAAATTTGGAAAGTACATTTAGGGCCAAAGTACATGCCAATGTGAGACATAAAGGTTTATATTTAACAGATCCTGGTGGTGTTGGTGGTGTAGTGGTTAGGAGTTCGACTGCTAATCAAAAGGTCGGCATTTCAAATGCACTAGTTTTTTTGCTTAGTTGCTCCTTGGAAACCCTGGGGGCCAGTTCTGTTCTGTCCTGTAGGGTCGCTATGAGGCAAAATAGACTCAATGGCAATGGATTTGGTTTTTTTTTAAGTGCCACTGTTTGTGTTAGATAATACCACTTGAACTTATTCAGCAAAATTCATAAAATTCACAAAACTCTCTCTTTGAAAATAGAGATGATGAGGTGTTAAGAAGGACAAAACCTCAAGGATATTTGCTTCACTTGTTTGTAAAATACACACACAGAGAGAAGCACAGACACACAAAGCCAGAGGTAATGCGGAAGATTTTAGGCACCAGATTTTGTGAAATGTAAACAAAAGGTTTAGTTTAATGAATGTGTTTAAGTCTCTTCACTTCAGTGAGTTATCACATTCACAAACCTGAAAAGGTTTGCAATAGAGCCAGAGTCTTCTGATAGCATCGTTCGGTTCATTTGCTTTTGTCTTCCTGTGGGTTTAGTCAGTGGTTTAGATCAGGGTCCTGTGTTGCAGCAGCCATGAAGACAACAGGTCAGTAAGCGTTGGATAGTTTTGGTGGTGGTCACTGGGGTGCTTTTGAAGTAACTTAGTTGTAGCATTTGGAAGTCTGTTGTAGAGAAATGGTCTGGGACATTTTGTAGTAAATTACAGAGATTTGCATCTGGGCATTTTTTTATTGTTCGGTAAAGAATTAAAAATGGGTAACACTAGTTTTTTCATTACTAATTTTTCTCTAGGAGTTTTTGGGACAAAAATATAAAGACATTTAAGTCTGTGGTGAATTGAATTTATCAATCTAGTTCTAAACTCAGCTACTCTGTCAAATTGTCTGTTATAGAGTTGTTTCTGGGTACTTTTTGGCCATTCCTATGTAGCCTCCCTCACAGATGGCATCTTTTTTTCAAGTCCAGTATTCCAAATATTCCGACTCATAGCGACCCTGTAGGACAGAGTAGAACTGCCCCATAGAGTTTCCAAGGAGCGCCTGGCGGATTTGAACTGCCGACCCTTTGGTTAGCAGCTGTACCACCGACTCGATGGCACTGGGTTTGGTTTTCTGGGTTATTCCAAATATTACTGTACTGCTCTGATTGTGTTTTGGCATAATTCTCCAGAGGGCTGAAGAACACGGATGACTATATAATGCTTTCCCAACAACCACCTCTTACCTTCACCTCTCAAGAAGACAATACATTTTATCAGCTATTCGGCTTGTAAATATGTTGTTTTAGTTTACCATTAGGATTGACAGTAGCTGGAAAATCAGTGTCTAAAATTCTTAAAGTGCATGACTCCTTGGCTCTTTTGCCGGTTATTTTGCCTCTCTCTGTGTTATAAAAGTGAATGTAGGAGACCTAATAAGTGTTTTTGTTTATCCAGCGAGATATTCAGTAGGACACTGTGCCAGGTACCAAGAGTATCGTGAGTAAAACAGATCTTACACCTGCCTTGTGGGCTTAGAATCTTGGGGGGCAGTGATAACAAATAAACCAGTATATAATTGGAAATTGCTGTAAATGCTGTGAAGGGAAGGAATGAGATGAAGTAGCAGAAGAATCTGCTTAGGGTAGTCGAGGGATCAGGCAGCTTTTTATCAGTCTCTTTTTTATGTATTGTCTTATCTTCCCCATTTTAATTTTAAAGACTTGGTCTTTATTTTGTGATCCCAGTACCCACCTGGGGCAAAATGGTGAATGATAATGGTTTCCTACAATCTCTAGAAACAAAATGAACAGCAGAGAGAATATTGACCTATAGAGAAGGTACTGCTTTCCCCTGTGGAGTTAGTTATATGAAGAGTCAGGCTTTCTTTTTCCTTTAATATGCGTCTCATATACAGATCACCTTAACGTTATCTCTAAGCAGCATTTGACACAGTTGAGAGGCCTCCTTTAAGCACTGTGCCTAGCTTCTAGAACCACATTCTCCTGAATTTCCTCCTGTTGTCTAGTTGGCCCTTCTCAGCCTTCTTTGCTGCCCCCTTCATTTAGGCTTGGCCCTCAGCTCTCTTCCCATGGCCTCTAAATGTTAGTGAACTCTAGGGTTTAGTCCTTGTCTCTTCTCTATTAAAAAAAAAAAATTTTTTTTTTTCTCTCTAGGGAACCTAGCTGTCCCATGGCTTTATGTGATACCTGTATGCTGATGACTTCCACATTTGTATTGTCAGTCTTCCCCCCATTTCTGAGTGACAGAATTATGTATCTACCAGTGTACTTGCCCTTCTCCACTGGGCTCTCTGATAGGCATATTTAAACAGAACTCTTGATCCTAGGTCCTCACCCCTACCCCAAACCTGCCAGGCTTTCCCATCTCATAAGGACACCATCATCCACCCAGTTATCTAGGCCAGAGCACTCCACATTATACCTCCTCATCCAGTCTCCAAATGGGTCAACTGGACTAATCATTCTCCGCAGGAGAAAGACCTGGCGATCTGCTTATATAAAGGTTACAGCCAAGAAAACCCTAGCGGGCAGTTCTACTCTGAGTCGGAATTGACTTGATGGCACCCAACAACAGAAATCTTTATGGAAGCAGATTGCCAGGTCTTTCTTGCTCAGAGCCACTGGATGAGTTTAGACCACCAACCTTTAGGTTAATAGCTTAGGTTAATAGTTCAGGGTAAATTACTTGTGAGACCTTAACTAAATATCTATTTTTATAAATAAAGGTTTATTGGAACATGGCTGGGCCCATTTCTTTCTGTGTTGTCTATGACTGCATTAGGAGTCCCTAGCTGGCACAAATGGTTAAGCACTTACCTACTAGCCAAAAGGTTAGTGGTTCAAACTCACCCATAGGTGCCTCAGAAGACAGGCCTGGCAAACTACTACTGAAAGGTCACAGCCTTGAGAACCCTACGAAGCAGTGCTACCCGGTAACACGTGGGGTCACTGTTAGTTGGAATCAGTGAGATGGCAACTAACAACAACAACTGCATTCTCACTACAATGGCAGAGTGGAGTGGTTTTGATAAAGACCATCTGATCCACAGCCTAAAATAGTAATCTGGCCCTTAAAAATTTTGCTGATCTCTACCCTAGACTACTAGAGCCCTGGTTGCCCAGTACTTAAGAGTGTGGCTGCCAACCAAAAGGTTGGCGGTTTGAATCTCCTAGCCATTCCTTGGAAACCCTATGGTGCAGTTCCACTCTGTCCTATAGGGTTGCAGTGAGTTGGAATTGACTCAGCGGGTTTTACTCTAGACTAGACCATGTTTTCTGTTGAAGCATGAAGATTTCCCTGCATTTATTTTCCTACTTATGCTTGTGTATCTTTCCCCACTGTAATATAAAACATGGACGAAGGGGCATTGTCTTTTCCACTAATAAATTCCCTGCACCTAAAACAATGCCTACCACACTGTAAGCACTCAGTTAATAAGATGAATAAGCAAATACATGGGAGTAATATGATTACTGTAGTTAAGGGAATCTTGTATATTTTGACAACGGCTAGTTTGTAGTGCTTTACAGCTGTTGTTATACCAGATTCTAAATTTTGCATTTGCCTTTTTCAGCATTGTAACAAAAGAGCAGAGAACAAGGTTGATAAGTGCCAGGATAGAATTTTTATACAGCAGGATAAGGGTCAGTTCCTTTGCTCTGACAGTACATTCTAATCAGCTACATTAGAGAATATTGGTGTGTTGCAGTGATTATGTTCTGGAGTGCCTACGAATTTCTGAAAGTAATGACTTGTCCAAAAGATTTAGTAGTGATTCTGTTAAGAGAGAAACTTTTTCCTAGAAAAATACAAAGGTAGAATGTGAAAGTAAGGGCATTTAGCTTTTGCTGTAGCATTTTTAAAATCTGTGTAATAGTTGGCTTTCCATCTATGGTAGGATGGACTTACCTGTTCTAAAGGTTGAAAGTAATGCGTTTTGTTTCTCTTCCTGTGTGTACTTGTGCTTTTCAGCTGGAGTTGCTGGAAGTGCTGTGCATATTCTTTCCTAAGATTTGGGTTTGAATTTGGACCACAATTAGTCCCGTTGACCCATTTTGAGTCAAAGCCAACACTGAAGGCTCATTTTTGCTTACTAATTGGATGTCCAAGAGAATTGGAGATCACTAAAGAACCGTCTGTATGAGACCTAAAGGTCAGCAATTACTCTAAAGCTGAGACGATAATGGAGCAGGGAAACTAGAGTATGAAAAATGGAACAACCAGAAAGCAGTTAAAGAGAATGTTTGACACCTTGTGATAAATGCAACTAACGTCACTGAACAATTTATGTAGAAATTGTAAAATGGGAACCTGATTTGTTGTGTAAATTTTGAAGAAAAACACAATAAAATGTTATTTAAATGAATATAAAGAAAACAAAAAAAGAAAAATGAGGCGATCTCTCTGGCTCACTAGCATGTGTTAAAATGGCCCTGTCGATATTAGTTTCCATGTGGAATCCTAAAAGTGATAGATCACATTTTCCTCTAAAATATTTATTTAAGCAAAGAGCTATTAGATACAGTGACAGAAATAATTTTGTTAGAAATTCTTATTCTGTAGTACTAGAAGCAACATATTCTCTCTTGGTTTGGGGAAATAGAGCCAGATGCAAAGAATACTGTCCTCTGGGGAATTTGCCAGCACACAAGGAATGTACAAGATAGAACATAAACTGGACAAGTAGTGGCTGAAATATTTCCCATGCTAAAGGATTTTTCAGTGTGTGTTAAAGGAGAGGGAAGCTTTTGAGGCATGGAGTGTTATTGGAAGGAAATTAAAAAAAAAATTTTTTTTGTTGTGTTTTAAAAGAAAGTTTACAAATCAAGTCAGTCTCTCATACCAAAATTTATATACACCTTGGCTATATACTTCTAGTTGCTCTCCCCCTAATGAGATAGCACACTCCTTCCCTCCACTCTCTCTTTTTGTGTCCATTTGGCCAGTTTTTGACTGACTCTGCCCTCTCATCTCCCCTCCAGACAGGAGCTGCCCACATAGTCTCATGTGTCTACTTGATCCAAGATCAGTCTTCACCAGTATCATTGTCTGTTCCATAGCTCAGTCCAATCCCTGTCTGAAGAGTTGACTTTGGGAATGGTTCCTGTCTTGAGCTAACAGAAGATCTGGGGATCATGACCTCCGGGGTCTTTCTAATCTCAGTCAGACCATTAAGTCTGGTCTTTTTATGAGAATTTGGGGTCTGCATCCCACTGTTCTCCTGCTCCCGCAGGGGTTCACTGTTGTGTTCCTTGTCAGGGCAGTCATTGGTTGGAAAGGATTTTTTTTTTTTTTAATTGTGCTTTAAGTGAAAGTTTACAAATCAAGTCAGTCTCTCACACAAAACCTTATATACACCTTGCTATATACTCCTAATTGCTCTCCCCCTAATGAGATAGCCCGCTCCTTCCCTCCATGCTCTCTTTTCATGTGCATTCTGCCAGCTTCTAACCCCCTCTGCCCTCTCATCTCCCTTCCAGATTGGAGATGCCAACATTGTCTCAAGTGCCTACTTGATCTGAGAAGCTCATTCTTTACCAGCATCTTTTTCTATTCCATTGTCCAATCCAATCCCTGTCTGAAGAGTTGGCTTTGGGCATGGTTCCTGTCCTGGGCTAACAGAAGGTCTGGGGGCCATGACCACCAGGGTCTTTCTCGTCTCAGTCAGACCATTAAGTCTGGTCTTTTTATGAGAACTTGGGGTCTGCATCCCGTTGCTCTCCTGCTCCCTCAGGGGTTCTCTGTTGTGTTCCCTGTTAGGGCAGTCATCGGTTGTAGCTGGGTACCATCTAGTTCTTCTGGTCTCAGGCCGAGGTAGTGTCTGGTTTATGTGACCCTTTCTGTCTCTTGGGCTCGTAATTACCTTGTGTCCTTGGTGTTCTTCATTCTCGTTTGGTCCAGGTGGGTTGAGACCAATTGATGCATCTAAGATGGCTACTTGCTAGCATTTAAGACCTGGAAGTGAATTTTGAAGTCACCTAGTATGCCCTTAATTTATAGCTGAGGAATCAAGTTATTTGTGCAAGGTTAATTGACAAGTTGGTGGCAGAACAGGATCTAGAAGTAATTTCTTCTTTTTATATTACCTGTTGGAGAGAACTCAGATTTTGGAATTGAGTTTGAATGCAAGCGTTGCCACTTATAAAATTTTGTGACCTTGAATGAGTTACTTGAACTACAGCAGAGGAATGATAGTGTGAGACAGCTGTGAGGAATAAACGCACTTGCTCAATCACCTGTCATAGCGTCTGACACATGATGGTGCTCAGCTGATTCTTACTATTATACTTCCTTAAAGTGAGCAGAATCCAGGGGTTCAGTGGCAGATAATACATGGGCAAAAATTGTGGCATTAGGTGGCCGTGGGCTTTTTTGTGGCTTTTAGAAGGAATGTGATGTTGAAAAAATGTACTAAAAAGGTGGTGACAAAGTCCTAAGTGTGGGTAAGGAAAACGATTTTAAAAATATGATTGGGGACTATTCAGACTGTTAGAGATCATATAAAATACAGGTTGAGAGAGAACTGTTGAATGCCATTCATTTTCCCTGTTAATTATTGAAACAAAACTGATAAGATCTGGTTGCTAAAATAAGAAATGTGATTTTTAAAAGTGAAGTCCGTTCTCCATTATATCGGCAAAACACACTCTTTATAGGAGAGTTAGCAAATAAGGAAGAGTAGAGGAAAACTCAAATACCCTTTCACTGCCCAAAGACAAACACATTAACATTTTGTTACATTTTTTCAGTATTTTAATCTGAAATATTATTGGTATGGTTCCACATCTTGCTTTTTTCTACTTAATAAATATTTTCTCATGTTATTGTAAACTTTTGGAGTTCATTGAAAACTTGGTTTTGTGTGTGATTATGAAAGTAATACATAGTTTTGTTTGTTTTTTTTTTTTAATTTAGAAATATCAGAAAAAGCAACTATAACCTCACTAGTTAGAGACATTCCTGCCGACATTTTTATTGAGAGACAGAGCGAATGGACAATTTTAACCAGTGGTCATATGCCCTCAACCAGATTGAGATGGTTGAGATGAGAGAGCCTTTCTCACTTGAGAGAATTCAGCACTAATTCCCTAAATCCCCCATTATGTGTAAAGAGTCCTGGTGGTGCAGTGGTTAAGCGTTTGCCTACTAACCGAAAGGTTGGTGGTCTACTCGGAAAGAGTAAGATGTGGCAGTCTGCTCCCAGAAAGATTACAGCCTCAGAAAATTTATGGGACAGTTCTACTCTATCGTCTAGGGCGGCTATGAGTTGGAATGGACTTTAACGCTGATGGGTGTGTGTATCCATTATATGTAATGAATTACCTTCTCTCCAGCGCATTTAGAATGGTGCTGGTTATGTATCACCCTTGGAAGAATTGAGAGAACAGTCACTCAGTTATATATTTTTTGTATTCTGTGGTTCAGATGAGGAATTGTGTTTGAGGGAGGCCACTCGAATCTGTTGTTTCCTCAAAAGTTCTTCATCCCCAGCCCCCCTCACAGTGTTGCCATGCTGAGCACGGTTCTAATAGTTTCAGATAAGGGGTTTTTTGTGTGTATGTGATATGGCCCCTAGATGCAGGTTATCCACTGTGTCTGGTTCTGCTCCAATGCCAGAGGAAAAATGTGCTGCTTGGACTTACTGAAGGACATTCCTAAGGGATTTTCAAGGTTAATTTTTATTATACTCTCTTTACTTTTATCTGTTGGACCTTAAAACCTGATCTCTGTTTAAGAGGTTAAAACCAATGAAATATAAACTTCAGAAATACTAAATTATATCTGTTGTCATACCAGATTGCAAATTTTACATTTGGCTTTTTCAGCTACCAGTATTTTAACAAAAAAGCAGCGAGCATGGTTCATAAATGCCAGAATGTAATTTGTATGAGGTAGAATAAGGGTCAATTCCTTTGTGGTTACACTGTGCTCTACTGAGTCAGGTCAGAGAATAAGGTAGAAGTTCTTTAAGAACAGTTGTTCAGAATAAGGGGAGATAAGGCTTAGCAACAATGCCACCTGCTTTGAAAAAGATTTGGAGAGTTTATTCGACAGTAAGTCAAAGGAAGAAATGCTGAGCAGAGTGTTGGTGGTGGTTCCATGTGTGAACCGGGTGAGTGAGGACGAGGTGGTGCAGTGAGGGGCTTCCCCTTGGGGCTCTTAATGTGGTGAAGGTACCTGTGTTTGTTGAGAAATAGTTTACAGTAGTCGAGGGTAAGAGGAAGCTGAGAAAATAATTGAGGAATTTTGTTATGTACCGTCTAGAGAAGGCGTGTTTTTAGGATGTAAGGAAAGAGTAAGATCATGAAAGAAAGGCACCTTGGGTGCAGTAAGGAAAATGGTGGCATGTTGGGGTAAGGAAGAAGTGTTCCATTACTGAGAGTGTGCAAAGAGCTATCAGAATATGGGAGGGAGTGAAGGACCAACCTGCCAGAGCTTCTGAAAGGAAGAAAAAGACAGAATTGAATGAAAACCACATTTCATTTTTATTTAAGTTCAGTTTTAATTGAATTCCAAAGATGCATACTTTTTTCCTTTATTGTTGTAGGAAACGTAGTTAACATTTGCGAGCTCCTTATTTGTCACTTGTACAATTCAGTGAAACCAATTACATCAGTCGTGCTGTACAACTATCACCAGTATCCATTGCCGTATTTTCCATCCCCATAAACAAAAACTTAATGCTAGGTAGACAGATACTTCCCTTTTCCCCCTTGCCAACCGCTCCTGATAATCACTGTTAAACTCTGATCTGTATACATTTGCCTGTTTTAAGTGTTTTATATTAGTGAGCTCATACTGTGTTTGTCCTTTTGTGATTCGCTTGTTTCACTCAGCATAATGTTTTCAAGGTTCATCCATGTGGTTGCATGTATCAGGACCTCTTTTTTCTTTATGGAAGAGTAGTACTCCACTGTATGAATGTACCACATTTTGTTTGTCCATTCATCTGTAGATGGACATTTGGGTTGTTTCTGCCTTTTGGCTATTGTGACTAGCGCTGCAGCCAACACTGGTACACATGTGTGTATGTTCATGGTGCTGCTTTCAAGTCCAAAGAGGACATACAACAAGCTCATGAAAAGATACCCACCGTCATTAGCCGTCGTCGTCGTTAGCTGCTGTTGAATCAGTTCCAACCCATGGAGATCCCATGTATGCAGATGGAGTAGAACTGCTTCATAGGGCTTTTAAGGCTGTGGCCTTTCGAAAGCAGATTATCAGGCCTGTCTTTCGAGGCTCCTCTGGGTGAGTTTGAACTGCCAGCCTTTATTTAGGTTAGTATTCCAGCACTTAACCATCTGTGCCGCCCAGTGACTCCTATTAGCCATTAACCAGACCCAGTGCCGTCGGGTCGATTCTGACTCATAGCGACCCTATAGGACAGTATTAGCCATTAACCAGACCCAGTGCCGTCGGGTCGATTCTGACTCATAGCGACCCTATAGGACAGTATTAGCCATTAGGGATATGCAAACCGAAACCACAACGAGATACCCTTTCACTTCTTTTAGGATGGCTAAGATAAAAAAACGGAAACCCTGGTGGCGTAGTGGTTAAGTGCTATGGCTGCTAACCAAAAGGCTGGCAGTTCGAATCTACCAGGCGCTCCTTGGAAACCCTGTGGGGCAGTTCTACTCTGTCCTGTAGGGTCGCTATGAGTCGGAATCAACTCGACGGCAACGGGTTTGGTTTTTTGGTTTTAAGATTTAAAAAAAGGAAAGTAACAAATGTTGGTGAGGATGCAGAGAGATTGGAACCCTCATCCATTGCCAGTGGGAATGCTAAATGGTACAGCTGCTGTAAAAAATGATTTGGCAGTTCCTCAAAAAGCTAAAAATAGAGCTGCCATTTGACCCAGCGATCCCACTGTGATCCAAGAGACTTGAAAGCAGTGACAGGAAAAGGTGCAGACTTTTTAGATGTCTTGATCCAAACATAATAATGCTGATGGGACATGTGCTTAATTTTATTCTCCAAAACAGGCATCTTAAAGATAAAACCAAGCATATAAGAAAGATCTAGAAGGATAAGATGTCCTATAGAAGATGAAAGAGCTAATTTTTTAAATCATTTTTTATTGTGCTTTAGGTGTCAGTTTACAGTGCAAATTAGTTTGTCATTCAAAAACTTATATACAGATTTTTTTTGTGACATTAGTTGCAATTCCCACATTGTGTGAGCACTTGCCCCTTTTTCCTTTCCACCCCGGGTTGCCCATGTCCACTCATCCTGTTTTCCTGTCTTCTCATCTTTGCTTTTGTGCAAATGTTGCTCATTTGGTCTCTTAAACTTGATTGAACTAAGAAGCACGTTCCTCACCTGGGTTATTGTTTGTTTTATAAGCCTGTCTAACCTTTGGCTGAAAAGTGGACTTTGGGAGTGGCTTCACTTTGAGTTAGCGGGGTGTTAGGGGGCCATAGTCTCAGGGGTTCTTCCAGTCTCTGTCAGACTAGTAAGTCTGGTCTTTTTTGTGTGAATTTGAATTTTGTTCTACATTTTTCTCCTGCTGTGTTGGAGACCCTCTATTGTGATTCCTTTCAGAGCAGCTGGTGGTGGTAAATGGGTACCATCTAGTTCTTCTGGGGTCAGGCTGGTAGAGGCTGTGTTCATGTGGTCCACTAGTCCTTTGGACTGACGTTTTCCTCGTGCCTTTGGTTTTCTTCATTCTCCTTTGGAAACAGCTAATTTTTATAGAGAAAAAAAAAAAATAAACGAGGCACTTAATAGGCACAACGCAGCAGGTTAGTGGAAGAGTTAGATTCCAAACTCCAGGTATTTTCATTATCTTTTGCTAATGGAAAAAGGGAGGGGGGTACAATGCAGACGTGTTTCTTCGTAGTAAGTTTCCTTTCTAAGTGAAACTTTGAGCAGATCTGTCCGAATTGAGTTTTATCTTACGCATAATAAGGCATTCTCCTTGTAATTTTTTCAGTTATTTATTCATGAATATGAACTAGGAAGTAAGGCACAAATGTCAGGTGGATAATATTCTGTTTTAATACAGACAAGTTGTTTGTGTCTTTACAAAGCGGAAGTGTGCTCTTCCTATTTTAATCGTAACACTTTAAGGCAGTAACGTTGTATCTGTGATATTCTCAAAGGAAATCCTCTCCATTTCCCGTCACAGTTTATTGGGTCACAAGAGTGGCGGAGATACAGAAAACATTCATCTGTGACACTCAGGAAGCAGTTATCTGAGCATCCTGCACATTTCCAAAAGTCAATTTCAGTTCTGACTGGATAAAAATCCATATCATTTCCATATGAAAGTATTTGATGCACATATGACATTTTTTTAATAGTAACAATGTATCAGATACTTGTTTTTACTTAAACTGAAGCTGTCATTTATTTTCTGGCATGCCCATTTTTCTGAAAATAAATGACAGCTTCCCATTCAGATGCTGGTTATTCACCTTGAATCAAATATTGACCAAAAGCCTTGTTTCTGGCTATCATCTCCATCTTGGTGCTTGCTAAACCAAGTTCATTTCTTTACTATCTTCATCTTGGACAAGATCGAGTTAGAAGTAAATCCAGTATTTCAGTGTCCTGTTGGTTTGGTTACATGTATGGCAATGATAGAATATTAGTGTCCACAACCAAGGATTGGTTTTTGTTTCTGAATGTGCTTGACGGCTTGAGTCACATGAGAGTTTCTTTGATCAATATGATGTAAATTACTTTTTTTTTTTTTCCTTTAAAAATAGAAAACAGATTATACAAATAGGCAAGAAATTTGGGCTATATTTTTTTAAAAGCATCAGCCCGTGCAAAAAATAATAAGGAACTTGCACCAACTTAACTCTGATTCAGTGTTCCACATCCCAGTTGTTTATTTTCTGATGCCCATTTATTAGGGTGTAGGCTCCATCAGGGCAGGAATTTTGTCTGCGTTATTTTTCGCTGTGTCCCTGGTGCCTAGAACAGTATCTGGCACTTAGTAGGCTCTCAATAAATACCCACTGTTTAGAATGAATGAATATTACTGACGCTTTGTTTTTTTAAACCTATTTTGGAAATATATATAAAATTAGAAATATAATGAATCCCCTCATACCCATCTCTTTGCTTCAACATTATCAACTTTCTGGCCCATGCTTTTTTGGTGGGGGAGTAAATGTGGGTGGTTTGTATTACTGGCACTTTAGATTGCTCTGCAAGGTAGTTGTTAGAAATTGTTAAATGGGAACAAATACTTCATCTTCATATGGCACAGATCTTTAGATTATATATTTACCCTCTTAAGGAATAGACTCTCGTTCTTGGTGGGAAAACAAAAAATGTCTAAATAGTTGTAGTGAGACTTATATTGAAAGAAAGATTAGATCTGACCATCTTTATTTCTTGCATATCTGCAAATGGTTGTATTGTTATTTTTTGTATTTGTCACTAAAGAAAATACCACCCTAATTCTTTGTCATTATAGGCTTGACCACGTAGTTGTTATTTCCCATCACAATTTATTGGGTCACAGGAATAGCAGAGATACAGAAAACATTGATGTGTGATATAAAAACATTCCTTAGTTTTTAGCTCGAGTATTTTGGGTCATTCATTACACAAACGCTTAGTTGGCATCTTTCCTGTGCCTGTACTAAATAAGGCCTCGGGTGTCAAAGGTATTCTAAGAGACATGGGCCTTGCTGCCTAGGAGCTTATTATAGTCTGTTCGAGGAACAGATAGTACAGTTGATAAGGGGCTGGGGTGGTGATACTGTGTATACAAAATATTAAAGAAGCACAGAGAAAGGTCACCTTCCCGTTGGTGGGAGGGTCAGAGAGGGTAATGATGTCTGAATCAAACTTTGAAGCTCACATATGAATTAGTCAGTGAAGAGGTGGGAAAAGGGTGGTAGGATCAGGAACTCATTCAACACTCAGGTAAATGAAAGCAGACACCGGACCATCAATTAGTTCAGTCTGTTTGGGAGGAGTTTAGGTTTTACACGGGCAGGGAGGGGCAATAAATAAGATTGGAGCAGTATCAGGACCTAGATCTGAACTTTTTATGTGATGTTAAAAGTTTTGAATTTGATTTTAAACAAAACCGTGTACCCTTGAAGAGTTTTCTTCAGAGGAATGAGCTCAGATATGTGTGTCCAGTTATTCTGCCTGTAAGGTAGCTTTGGAAGGAGGGAACAGGACATATTGTAATAACCCAGGAAAAATATGGAGGGCTCCTGGTGTAATGGTTAAGTGCTTGGCTTACTAACTGAAAGATTGGTGGTTTGAACCCACCAGCGGCTCCACAGGAGAAATGACCTGGTGATCTGCTGCCATAAAGATTACAGCCTTGGAAACCCTGTGGGGCAGTTCTGCTCTGTCATGTAGGAGTCAGTTCAACAGCACTTAACAACAACTGTCTAAGGCAGTGGGCATGATGAGGGAGGAAACAGATCTAAGAGGTATTCCATAGAGCTTGGTGATTCATTGGAAGAGGTGACTAACAGGGGGGCCGTGCAACTGAATGAATAGTAGCTTCAGTCACAGAAATAATAGCTACAGAAGGTAGAGTCGATGCCAAGCTCAGTTTCAGAAATAGTGAACTGTCTTCGTAGTCTCCTGTGTATAGGTAAAACTCTGGGACTTCAGATAATACTGTGCTAAACTGCTTCCTTGGAAGGCGCTTTTATTTTATTATTTTTTTTGACTCATCTCCATGGAAAGGATCAAAGGTTGTGAGTTAGGGTCTTGAATTTTCTAGAGGAAAAAACTCATCTTTTGTATCTGCACTTTAAGCGTCTGAAATACGTGGATCTCTTCTCGGTCAGCATCGCAGCTACCAGTGCAGGATCTCAATCAGGAATTATTGACTGGGTTTCCACCTCTTTTATAAAGATTATTTGAAACAGTTGGTGTTTCATTCTAATAGCGTGAGGGGCTTGTTAGCTGCTTGGTATCTGTATTTATGCCTGTATCCTTTTGAGGGTGTCATTTGTTTTGCTTTAGAAAAATGCTCTAATTAAAAAAAAAAAAAAAGTAAACATTGTAAACTATATATAACCTAGAAAGGAAAAGCCCTCCATAGCCACCTCTGCTGTTACCGTTATTAGCAAGTTACTGTACATTCCTTGCAGACCAAGTCAGTCCCCAACATACATACATACGCACACATGTATGTTAACAGAATTGGGATCTCATTATACCTACCGTTCTGAAAGGTTTGTTGTCGCTTAACAATTTATCATTCTGGTCAGCACATAAAAGTCAAACTGGTTTTTATAGCTGCGTAGTGTTTCATTTATAGCTGTATTATAATTTATCTAGTTTTCCTGTGTGTGGGTATTTACCACCCATTTCTATTCTCTGAACCTATGTTGTCCACGGGACTTTGTGTGATGATGAAGCGTTCTGTATCTGCCCCACTGGATGCAGTAACCACTAGCCCCAAGTGGCTTTTGGGCACTTAAAATGAGGTTAGTGGGCCTAAGGGACTGAGTTTTTAATTTAATTTAATTTAAATTTAAGTAGCCACAAGGGGCTAGTGGCTACTAAAGTGGACGGTGTAGCTCTGTACTGTTCCAGAATCAGATTAGGTCATTAAGCTACTTGCTTGAACCACGTTACTTTTGCCCTCACAAAATTTCATGGTGTTTCTTTTGTGTTAACTGTCATATGGGGTTCTTTTGTGAACCTCTTTTAAAGAAATATTTTTCAGCATTGGAGTCCATTAAGGAAAGATCCAGGACGTGTTTCTTGAGTTTAATTCCAGGAGAGCTTCTCTTTCCAGACTTACCAGTGTAGTTCCTTTTATCAAGTCAATAATATCTTTCTACCTTATTGTGCATCTCCTTCCGCCTTGGTTACCAGGGAGCCCAAAGGTACAGCTTTGGTGCAATAATAGTAATTGGCTTTTTTACTTCTCATCACTACTGCCACCCAGATTGCACGGCTTTCCTTTAATTCTAAGTTTAAAGATTTCATTATGAGTACAGTTTTTACGGTAAAGCTCTTCAAATTCTTCTTGAAAACAGTTAAATTTTAAATAAAGTCTTTGGGATCTGCCCTAAGACTTAACTAACAAAAGATTAATACACATAATTGTATTTATGTATTAATATACATGTCTTTCTTTCAACAGTCCCACACAGGCTGATACCATGTATTTCAGTAAAATCCTTAATATTGTCATGTTTGTGGAAATTCTATTTACCATTTCAGAGGGAAGTATGCATACTTAAAACTCTGAAGTAGGCGTTCTACCTAGGATGATAGAACGTTAGTTCTAAGTACTTTTTATGGTTGGCCTTATTTTTTTCCATTTATGGATCCAGATTTGAGTCTCTTACCTTTTTCTTTTGCTGTGCCGGTGTAATGCTCTCCGTTGGCTTTATATGGGGCACATGTGGGAAAACTTACTTTGCTTGAATTTCAGATGTGTCCTTCAGGATTTCCTAGTTCCGTCTGTGGTACCTTGTAGATAATCAGTAACTGCTAAATGGGGGCAAAATAGCTTTGGCCTTCCTAGGATAGCACACTGTTAAGGCGTATAACTCTGAGAAAAAGTGTGTATGTAATTAAAAAACTGTTTTGCTCTTCCTTTGTTTCTGCCAAGTTTCCATCCCTTGGTATTTTTAAGTATTTGGATACTCTTGGTTTTTTACACAGACTTCAGCATTAGAAACTGGAGGCGGTAAGAATATGCTGAAAATTATTAATTAAGACCTTTGCCTGCAAGGAAGTAGGCTAGAACCAGGAAACTACTGATGTGGTAACCAAGGATAACACGCCCGAACCATCTGTGTGACTCTTGGCAGGAATGAAATGACAAAATGAGATCTTGGGGAGTGCTCATTACCAGGTGTGTGATCAAAAGATAAATATTTTCATACGAAACACATTGGCCTTGTGCCGTTAGTACCCATGGGGTACGTGTGTGTGCATACATAGTCCTCAAGGTTGTAGGTAGCATTTTAGTGCAGTTAGGAAATTGGGAGAGGAAAAGATTGGAAGTAGGGGACTTTAACTGCTTGGAGCCATTGTTACTGTAAACTCTGGACATGAACTCTGAAACTGCGCTAGAATTTTTAGGTGTAAGATGATGACAAACAGCGAATGGTGATCTGTAGCAGAGGTGCGAGGCCCGACCCTTCAGGAAAGAATGAATGGGAGGTCTTAAAGAAACATCTTTTTTTTTTTTAAACAGTGAACTTTGAAAAAAAGGTTTAGGACTGTGTTAAGATAGATTTTTTTTTTTTATCCTATTTAATGCTTTAATGGTAGTTTTTCATGAAAAGCAGACAGAAATATAAAGCTTTTCATTCACTTCAAATTAGAATTACTTGGGTTAAATATAAACCAATTTTGAATACTTAAAGAACTTTGAGAGATTTGTTTAATGAAGGAATTTCATGGCTTTGAATAAAATTTTTGCTTACTTAAACTGCAGTTGTTCACTGGAGAGTAGTAATTCTATTCCCCCATTCTAAATTTAGCAGATGTATCTGGTTTTCACGATGCTTGCATGTTCTGCATGTTGCTAAGTTCAAGGTTCATAAATCTCCAGTGGACATACGAGTTTGGTTTTCAATAAATTTTTACTTTGGTTTCCCAGAAGCTTCAAAGACGTGCTTGCTGACACCTCAAATAACGTTAAAAATTATCAAAAAGAAGAGAAAGAGTAGTATGACTTTTGTGTATCTTTTCATCTGGTGAAGGAAGCAGGATAGTATATATATAGGCGTAGTCCTTTGAGATGAGTTTGCTAAAAGGTAATTTCCTATCAGCTCCTTTTGAAGAGAACTGAAGTGTTCCTCTATCTTCCATTCTGCCCATCTTTCTAATTTATTTATGTGTGTGATAGGTATTTCTTGCATTTCTCTGGCCTTTTCTATAGCCCAGGGTAACTTTGTCAGGAATCGATAGCCTAATTGGTTCCTGAGAGACAGTCCCCATACAAACTCATATTGGGCTTCCTTTCCGGGAAACTCATTTTTCCAGAAAATCCAAATAATATTGAAAAAATATAAAAGTATAAAAATACATGAAAATAAAATAATATAAGCACATGGCTTCACAGACATTAATCATGCAAAGTCAAAAGCTTAATGTGAAGTTTTTTTTTTTAATTGTGCTTTAAGTGAAAGTTTACAAATCGAGTCAGTCTCTCACACAAAAACTTACCTACACCTTGCTACATACTCCCAATTGCTCTCCCCCTAATGAGAAAACCCACTACCTCCCTCCACTCTCTCTTTTCGTGTCCATTTCGTCAGCTTCTAACCCCCTCTACCCTCTCATCTCCCCTCCAGGGAGGGGAAGCCAACATAGTCTCGAATGTCCACCTGATCCAAGAAGCTGACTCCTCACCAGCATCCCTCTCCAACCCATTGTCCAGTCCAATCCCTGTCTGAAGAGTTGGCTTTGGGAATGGTTCCTGTCCTGGACCAGCAGAAGGTCTGGGGGCCATGACCACCGGAGTCCTTCTAGTCTCAGTCAGACTTTAAGTCTGGTCTTTTTACGAGAATTTGGGGTCTGCATCCCACAGCGCTCCCTTAGGGGTTCTCTTGAAAACAGTTTTAAGTGTGCTCTTGGCACAGCATCACCTGTGCTCTTCTTGTCAGAAATGCTTTAACTGAATCTAATTATGAAGAACAATCAGCTGACGTAGATTGTGGGGCATTCTACGAATCAGCTGGCCTCAACTCTTAGAAAATGTCACCTTCTTGAGAGGTAGCAAAACGTGACTCTTCTGGATTAAAGGAAACCAAAGAGATATAATAACCTCATGTAATGTGTGATCCTTAATTGGGTTTTTTTTTTTTTCCTTCAAATAACAGCTTTATTAAATATAACACACATATCATAAAGTTCACCCTTTTTAAGTGTATACTTCAGGGGCTTTTAGTATATTCACAGAGTTGTATAATCGTTGCCACTATGAAATTCCACATTTCATCACACCAAAAAGAAGCCCCGTACCCATTAGCAATCCAGCCATTCCCCATCCTCTGAGCCCCTGGTAGCCACTAATCTGCTTTCTGTCTCTGTGGAATGCCTCTTTTGGGAGAGTCAAACAATAGGTGGTTTATTTTGGGGAGAGTCAAACAATAGGTGGTTTATTGTGTCTGATTTATTTCACTTAGTGTAATGTTTTCAAGGTTTATAATGTATTATGTATCACTACTTAGTTCCTTTTTATTGCTAAATAATATTCCATTGTTTGGGTATGTCGCAGCTTGTTTATCTGTTCATCAGTTGATGTTCATTTGGGTTGTTTCCACCTTTTGGCTATTAAATGCTGCTATGAACTTTTTTTTGGCTTTAAAGAACAGAAATTTATTGTCTCACAGGTGCTGTGAACATTTGTGAATAAGTTTTTGCGTGGACATATGTTTTTGTTTCTCTAGGTGTTGTATATTTAGAAGTGGCATTGCTGGGTCATACAATTACTCTGTGTTTAACCTTTTGAGGAAACTTTTCCACAGTATTTTACATTCCTTCCAGCACTGTAGGAGCACTGGCCATGCAGTTGTTAAGTGCACTGCTGCTAACCAAAAGGTCGGTGGTTCAAACCTACCAGCTGCTCTGCATAAAAAAGAGGTGGCAATCTACTCCCATAAAGATTACAGCCTTGGAAACCCTATTGGGCAGTTCTACTCTGTCCTGTAGGTTTGCTGTGAGTCGAAACCACATCAACAACAGTGAGTTTGTTTGGAATGACTAATGATGTTGAGTATCTTTGGATATGCTTATTGGCCATTTATGTATTTTCTGTCTTCTTTGGAGAAATGTCTATTCAAATTCTTTGCCTATTTTAAAAATAAGTTTATCTTTTTATTGTTGAGTTGTAAGAGTTCTTTATATATTTTGACCATTAGACTCTTATCAGATATTTGATTTGAAAAAATTTTTTTTTCGTTCTGTGGGTTGTCTTTTTACTTTTTTGTTGGTGTCCTTTGAAGCACAAAAGTTTTTAATTTTGAGTTAATTTTTTATATGGTGTGAGGTAGAGAGATACAACTTCATTCTTTTGCATGTGGGTATTCACTTGCCCCAGCACGAGGTGTTCTAAAGACTGTCCATTCCCCGCTGAATTGTTTTGGCACCTGGTTGAAAATCAGTTGATCATAATTGTAAAAGCTTATTTCAGGACTTTGAACTCTTTTCTATTGATTTATGTCTATCATTATGACAGTACCATACTCTCCTGATTACTGTAGCTTTGTAGCTCTTTGCAATTGGTCTGAGTCCTCCAATTTTGTTCTTCTTCTAGATTTTGTTTATTCTGAGTCCCTTGGATTTCCATATGAATTTTAGGTTCAGCTTGTAATTTTCTAACAAGAAAATAAAAGGGCAGCTAGAATTTCAATAGAGATTTTATTGAATTTATAGATTAATTTGGGGAATAGTGCCATTTTGGTGATATTAAGTCTTCCAATCCATGAACCTGGAATGTCTTTCTATTCACTTAAGTCTTCTTTAATTTCTTTCAACAATGTTTCATAGGTTTCAGTGTACAAATCTTACATTTCTTTGGTTAAATTTATTTCTAAGTATTTTATTATTTTTGATGCTGTTGGAAGTGTTTTCCTAATTTCATTTTCAGATTATTTGCTGGTGTATAGAAATCTAACTCATTTTTGTATATTGATCTTGTATCCTGCAACCTTGTTGAACTCTTTTATTAGCTCTGATAGCTTTTTTTGTTCTCCCAGTTTCATTTACTGTATGCTTTTGAGTTATTTTCTTAGGGGTTGCACTGGGGATTGCCATTAGAATCTTAACTTCTCACAATTTAGTTCAGATTAATATCAACTTAATTTCAGTAGTATACAAAAACTTAGCACCCAGCCAACTCCTTTGTGTTGTTATTGTCTCAAATTATATCGTTATACCTTGTATGCCGATTAACTTAGATTTATAATTATTGTATTATGCAGTTGTCTTTTAAATCAGACAGGCAAAGGAAAGAGTTAAAAGCAAAAATTACAATCATACTGTCTTTTATATTTACCTGTGTAGTTACCTTTACTTGTGCTTTGTATTTCTTCATATGGATTCGAGATACTGTCTAGTGTCTGGTCATTTCAGCCATAAGAACTCCTTTTACTATTTCTTGTAGGGCAGATTTACTAGTGTTGAAGTTCCTCAGGTTTTGTTAATCTGGGAATGTCTTGAGTTTCTCTTTCATTTTTTGAAGGATCATTTTGCTGGATGTAAAATTCTTGGTAGACAGTTTTTTTTTTTTTCTTTCAGCGCTTTTAACTATGTGATTCTCTTGACCTCTGACCCTCATGGTTTCTGATGGGGTGTCAGTGGATGATCTTACTGAGTATCCCTTGAATTTGATGAGTCACTTTTCTCTTGATGTTTCCAAGATACTCTCTCTGTTTTGACAGTTTGACAGGATGAGCCTAGGTGTAGGTCCGATTGAGCTTTTCTGGATGCACAGTTAATGTATTTCACCAAATTTGGGGAAATTTTGACCGTTATTTCCCCAGATAGTCTCTCTACCCTTTTGTCACTTTCCTTTCTCTTGGAGCTCCCATTGTGTGTGTGTTGTTATGTTTGGTACCCCACAGGTCTGTGAAGCTCTTTCCATTTTTGGTTCCTCGATCTAATGATAGTTACTGATTCATCTTCAGGTTCACTGATCCCTTCTTCTGCCAGTGGAAATCTACTGTTAAACCCTTCTAGTGAATTCTTCATGTCAGTTATTGCTCTTTTCAACTCCAGGATTTCTATTTGGGTCTTTTAAAAAATAATTTCTATGTCTTTGTTGAAATCCTGCATTTCATGAGACACTGTTCTTATACTTTCCTTTAGTTCTTTTTACTTATTTTTTTGTTGTGCTTTAGGTAAAAGATTACAGCTCAAGTTAATTTCTTATTCAAAAATTTATATACGTGATGTTTTGTGACATTGCTTGCAGTTCCCATAATGTGACAACATGCTCCTTTAGTTCTTTGGACATGGTTTCTTTTTAATTCTTTAAACATATTTATAATAGCTGATTTAAAAATCTTTGCTTAGCAAGTTCATTGTCTAGGCTTCTTTAGGGACAGATTGACTACTTTTTCCCCCTGTGTCTGGGCCATACTTCCCTGCTTCTTTGCATGTCTCATGTTTTTTTTTGTTGAAAACTGGATATTTTAAATAATGTGGCAATTCAAAAAATCAGATTCCCTTCCCTACCCCATGGTTTGTTGTTGTTGCTGTTTATTTGCTTAGCGACTCTTCTGGATTAATTCTTTAAAGTCAGATTTCTTTGTCACATATGGCCACTGAAGTCTCTGCTTGGTTCACTAAGTGTTAATAATTAAAGAGATTTCCTTAAATGTCTAGAATCACTGCCCTCATACCCTTTGCCTAGTGTCTCTGTTGTGTGTGTTGGTTCATGCTTTCAGTGCAGGCAATTTGCAACTCTTCCATAGCCTTCATGTCTTGCCTGAGTAGAGCCTCAAGGTCAGCCAGAAGTGAGAGCTTAGGGTTTCCTCAGGTATTTCCTGGGGTTGCACTCAGTCCTGGTTCTGTGTGTGGTCTTCTAAATTTTCAGAACTATGTGAGAGCTTTTCTAAGACCCCTGTGGACATCTCGTTCTCTAGCTTTTCCTTTTTAAGTTTTTTTGGTCAGTTTCTTGTTAGCCCCAACTGGTAACCCAGCTATAATTTTAAACAATTGCCACTGATTGTTTTGGACAGATACCCTGGGAATAGGGCTATTTGTACAGTGTGAGTTCTGAGGTCAAATAAAGACGAGCTCTGATAATGGTGTTTTTTTTTTTTCTTTTTTAAGCAAGCTTCCAAACAGATCAGATACTGATAATTATTTAGACTGGGGCTTTTGGAGAGTCCCCAACCCCTTATCTTCCTCCACTGTATGCTGAGTTGCTGATTTTCACAACTAATGTAGTTGCAAGGCTCTTGGTTTTCAAGACTACTGCAGAGCTGGGGAGAGGGCACAGTATTAGGGCAAGCTTTAACGCCACAGAGTGTTGCAAGCCTTTAGTTAATATCCAGAGTCCTAAAAACAGTTCATTGTGACAGTTTTTTCCAGGGTTGTCATTGCTGTTATAGAGGAATGCATTTTCAGAGGTACTTATTGTTATTCCAGAAATATACCACCTCCTTGACTGGATTCTGGATCAGAAAAATAGAAGCTTTTTAGAACAATCAGGGATATTCGTATATTAGGTAATATGTTATCAGTGTTAAATGCCTTGATATTGTGGTTAATGTAGGAAAATGTGCTTCTTCTTAAGAGATGCATGTTGAAGTAAATAGGTGTAAAATGCATGCTGTCAGCAACTTACTTTTGAATTATTCAGAAAAAAAATATATGTGTGAAAGCGTAGAATGAGATGTAATGCAAATTTGGTAAAATGTTAACAACTGGTAAAAGGTGTATAGGTATTCAACATGTTACCTTTGAAATGTTCTCATAAATTAAAAATTTTCAAAATAACTAGTTGGGGGTGGTTGCAGCCTAAATTAAACTGGGTCAAGCCTGCAGTATTAAAATCACGTTCTTTTTCTTAGTTGCTCTGAAGCAGGCATAGGTATGCTCAAAATTATACTTACCTCTTTAAAAATTGTGGTGTTTTTATGTGCTAGAATGGTTATGAAAGTCTTTACAGAGAATTTTCATGGTAACTTCTTTAACAATTCCATTTCTGTTTTTCTTGTCATAAAACACCAGTTGTAAACAAATAACCTTCTTATCCTGTGATTTCAGTTAACTTTCCTGGAAAATTTTTTAGCCTCCACACGTTGAACTTTTGGTGTTACTTTAAAGAGTTCTGTTCTTAAAATGATCAAATCATCCTTTTCCATTAATGAAAATGTCTTCCTGTGTCTTCTTAAGCATTTCAAAAAGAGAGACTATCTCTGACAAAATTATTCCTTATTTCATAGATATCAGGATCAGCTGTCTTTGAACATCATTTCACGTAATCAGAAGTTTTTCCATTTCCTGAATCTACCCATTCTTATCTCCACATACTGTCGGTAGCTAAACGGTCATGAATATAAAGTTTTACCATTACTTTGAAGGTCTTACCATATTATTATACAAATAACACACGCCTTCTGCATTTGTTTGCCAGCAAAAGAAGGCGGCTCACATTATTTGTGTAAAAATATAGTACTTATTATAATAAAAGTCATAAAAGCAAAGAGTGTCAGATCAAACTGTTAAAGTTACAGATTTCTGTTACTATATTGAGCATTTGCCAAATGTTGGAGGTTGTGTTTCTCCTTAAGACAAAAAAAAAAAAAAAAAGCGCAACTCCTGTCATCAAAACATTATTGTATGCTTTGTAGAATATGAAAGATAAATAACATTACAAGATAGCATGGGCAGTGAGATTCGTAGGATTAGGGCTGTGGGTTAGTGACACTGGAGAGTCAGTATGAATAAACAAGCTGTGGATTGAAGGTAGGCAGAGTGAATTTGAGTTTGGCCTTTGAAGCAACTTCTTATTTGGATATGCCTAGTGATATTTAGGAAACCTTGGTGGAATAGTGGTTAAGAGCTACAGCTGCAAACCACAAGGTTGGCGGTTGGAATCCATCAGGTGCTCCTTGGAAACCCTGTGGGGCAGTCCTACTCTGTCCTATAGGGTAGCTATGAGTCGGAATCGACTTGATGGCAACGGGTTTGGTTTTTTTTTTAGTGGTACTGATATCACTGATGGTGATGGTGATGTGGCAGTAGCTGTATAGTAGCACTGCTTCTTGGTGCCATATTGGCCACATAATTATTTAAGGATTATTTTGATGCCTGAGTCCCAGTTCTACAGATTCTGATTTAGTAAGATGAGGTAAACCCATTGCCATCAAGTCTGTTCCAACTCATAGCGACCCTATAGGACAGAGTAGAACTGCCCTGTAGGGTCTTCAAGGAGCATTTTGGTGGATTTGAACTCCTGACCTCTTGGCTAGCAGCCAGAACTCTTAACCATTGTACCACCAGGGTAGATGAGGTAGAGCTTAGGAGTCTAGGAATTTATATTTTTACAGAGCTCCCCAGGTGATTCTGTTGCAAAATCAGTTTGGAAACCACTGGCCCAGAGGTTCCACAAATGTTCAGATGGCACCTAGTTTCATTTGTCTTATTTTTACATATGAATAAAAAATTACTAGATTAGATGAGGGATGTTCTTCATTAGAGACTCTGAAATACTACCTAACTGCAGAAGTTATTTGTTATGAAATAATGGTTCTCATAAGTGTAATTTAGGAGGACTCTGGATTTTGAGCCTTCCTTTATAGGGTAGGAGGCTGTATGAATGATTTCTGTCACTTTTGAGTAGTATCTTTCAGTACCAATTTAGGTGATCTGACTAGCAGACTTTTCTCCTTCAAACATGTAATCTTGTTTTGACATCTGTATTAGTCATTTAGTGCTGCTATAACAGAAATACCACAAGTGGATAGCTTTAACAAAGAGAAGTTTATTCTCTCACAGTTCAGGAGACCAGCAGTCCAAATTCAGGACACCAGCTCTAGGGGAAGTTTTTCTCTTTCTGTTCGTTCTGGGAGAAGATCCTTGTCATCAGGCTTTCCCTGGTCTAGGAGCTTCTCTGAGCAGGGACTCCGGGTCCAAAAGACACACTGTACTCCTGGTGCTTCTTTATTGGTGGTATGAGGCCCTTTTGTCTCTCTGCTTGCCTCTCTCTTTTATATCTTAAAAGAGATTGACTTAACAAAACCTTATCTTGTAGATTGAGTCCTCCCTCATTGACATAACTGCCTCTAATCCTGCCTCATTAACATCACAGAGGTAGGATTTACAACACATAGGAAAATCACATCAGATGACAGAATGGTGGACAATCACACAATACTGGAAATCGCAGCCTAGACACAGAGTTTTGGAGGACATGATTGAATCCATAACAACATATCAACAAAGGTTTGGGGGTATTCAAAACATAAACATTGGGTAACATTATGGTCCTGTCTCCTTTATTGGATTCTCCTCTTCTCTCTAGTTCCTAAGCATTGGAATGTCCAGAGCTCAGTACTCTTCTCTTTACTATTTACAGTCACTCCCTAGGTTATTTTATCTGGTGTCCTGCCTTTAAATACCATCTATCTATAGGGTCCCTATGAGGCAGAATCGACTCGACGGCAACGGGTTTTGGGTATTTGTTGATGGAGCCCTGGTGGCATAGTGATTGAGAGCTCAACTGCTAACCAAAAAGGCTGGCAGTTCGAATCCACCAGCCACTCCTTGGAAACCATATGGGGCAATTCTACTCTGTCCTGTAGGGTCGCTGTGAGTCGGAATTGACCCGACACATACACAACAACAACAAACATGTTGATGATCCCCAAATTTATATCTCCTGCATTGGACCCCACCTAAGGAATCTTACATTCTTTCCTTATTATTTCATTTCAGTGCTTAAACTGCTTTTGCCAAAGCTAAATCAAAAGGGAAATCATGACAGATAATCAGTTTTAACCTTTTTAAAAATAAATCTTTTAAAACGTTGACATCAAGTTGCTGTTTTGCTAATCTGATTTTTAGGAACGAGAGAACAAAACATTACACGTAGAGTACCTTTAAATGAATCATAATTACTCACGCAAATGCATGTAAACTTGGGTATGCAATTAGGTAGCTAATTATGTTGAAAATGCAATTACATGCTTAAATACACGACCACTCCCTCTGACTCACCCTGTTGTTTCTCTTGTCTTAGGCTTAGGATCGTTTATTATTCAGCTCCAGCTGTCAGAGTTTGAAAATACATGCTGGTGCTAGTGGTGCCTTTCAACCAATAATGGAGGAAAAGTTTGAAAAGGAAATTTTCTTTTGAATGTAGGAATTGCAGAGTTGATCTTAATTGGCAAAGCCCCATTCTCCCACTGGAGATGCAGGCTTTGCAATTAGAAAAAATTGTCATTAATAATAATCCATTGCCCTTGAGTCAATTCTGACTCACAGCGACCCTGTAGGACAGAGTAGAACTGTCCCCGTAGGGTTTCCGAGGCTATAATCTTTACAGACACAGACTGCTACATCTTTCTCCTGCAGAGCAGCTGGTGGGCTCTAACTGCTGACCTTTTGGTTAGCAGCCGAACATTTTAACCACTCTGCCACCAGGGCTCGGTAATACTTATTACAGCTCCTGAGTCTCTTATCTACAAACCTGAAATTAAAAAAAACTGAAAAATTTTTATAACTCTTTGGTGGCAAGACCTGACCTGATTCATTTGAACTCAAAACTGGTGTGTAATCATGAGGTTATTTTTTAGTCTTTACTTATCCCAAATGGTGTGACTATGTATGGATTTTGCTGCAGGCATATTAACGTGTTTGATATGGGCCACTGACCTAGATCCTACCAAAGATTTCCCGAAATACACAATATACACACGTTTACCTTTTTAAAAATACAGAACGTTCTGAATTCCAAACTGTTTCTGGCCCCAAAGTTTCTAATAAAGAATTCTAGCTTTGTAGTAAGAATAACAGATTTTTTGTTAGATGTGAGTTTAAATCCTGATGAGGAATAAAGCCCTCTACCTCTTCTGTGGGTTGCTGCTGTTATTTTTGCTATTGTTTTTATTACTGTTTTAGTTCCAAATTGATATTTATATCTACCTTTTTAACAAAATAATTAGGTAACATGTTGGTGTTAGGTGGTAAAATTATCTTATATTCAAGCATCCCATTGTTGCCAGCCAGGAAATGTAGTTCTTATTGTTGAATGGTGTCACTGTGACATAATGCTTAAACCGAGTTTCTAGGATTGTAATATGTAATAATATAAGATCACAAAAAGGAAAAACTAACCAAGGATCTTCCACATAATTAATAATGAATGAAATAAATTTTTTAACGTCACATTAAATTCTAACTGTTAGTATGGTAATTAATTTATGTTATTAGTTGCTATTGAGTTGTTTCCGACTCATAGCGATCCCATGTGTGCAGGGTAGAACTGCTCCATAGGATTTTCAAGGCTGTGTGACCTTTCGGAAGCAGATTGCCGGGCCTGTCTTCTAAGGTACCTCTGCGTGGGTTCAGACTGCCTAGCTCTCAGCTGGTGGTCAAGCACTTAATCATTTGTGCCACCCAGACTCCATAATTAATTGTTACTAATTATAAAATCATAACCTCGTAGAGATTTTTAAAGGCTAGCTGAAATGCCTCCTTCAAAGCTATCTTGATCTGCCTTAGCAGAGAAAGGGCTCCCCCAGGATTATTTTAAAATTTCTCTGCTGTGGCACTAACTACACTATATTGTATTTATTGTTTCCCACACTTTTTTGGCTTATATTTGATATTTAATACCGAGCTTTTAATAAATGCTCAATTAAATTTTTGAAGGAACAAATGAAGTTGAAGAAATTAAGAATCATCTAGTTCTTCCACACAAGTATCACTATACTCAAAACAACCCTTTTCAGTTTAAATTTTATTCTGTTACCTGTTTTTACAGAGTGTACAGTGCCTGGAAAGTAATAGGCATTCAGTAAATATTTGATGAATGAAATTTGAGTTGAACTTTACCTCCTTACATTTAATAGCTCTAGTTTGATTCCCTGAACTTAAAAAGGATGTACTTAAATCCCTTTTCCATTCCAGCTATCCTTCAAAAAGTATATCCTACTTTATACTATTTACTATAATGCATTCTGAAGATTTTGTAAAAGAATACGTTAACAAATCAACTGCATGTGTTTGGATATTGTCTTAGGCATCTAGTGCTGCTATAACAGAAATACCACATGTGGATGGCTTTAACAAAGAGAAGTTTATCGTCTCACAGTCGAGGATGCTAGAAGTCCGATTTCAGGGTACCAGGTCCAGGGGCAGGCTTTCTCTTTTTGCTGGCTCTGGAGGAGGGTCCTTGTCGTAAGTATTCTCTCGATCTGGGAGCATCTCAGCACAGGAACTTCAGGTCCAAAGGACGTGCTCTGCTCCCAGCCCTGCTTTCTTGGTGGTATAAGGTTCCCATGTGTCTGCTCATTTCTCTCTTTTATATCTCAAAAGAGATTGGCTTAAGATGCTGTCTAATCTTGTAGACCTCATCAGCATAGCTGCCACTAATCGATTTTACTACATCATAGTGATAGGATCTACAACACATAGGGAAATGACATTAGATGACAAAATGGTAGGCAGTCATACAAGGGAATCATGATCTAGCCAAGTTGACAGATATTTTGGGGGGATAAAATTCAATCCATGACAGATACATACTTCTATTTGTGCTAGTGTAAGTCTTGGTTCAAAGTTATTTGTTCTCTGTTGATAAAGTTCTAACAAATGGAGTAATTAAGAATTTTTTCAGTTGCTAGATATATTTAAATTATCTTTAAATCATTAGTTGAAAACCCAAGGTGATAATTTCAAATTCAGTTGCTGTTCTATGTTATCATTTTCTTATCCTTCCTGTTAGTAATAGGAAAAATAATGAAATTATTTTTGTCATACTCAATTTCATTGTAAGTAAATGGAAAACAAATGATGACTTTATACTGAATTAGTATATTTTAGTTCTTTCTAATAATATTAATAGTACTTTGTTGTTGTTTTAATCATCCTTGATCTGTTAAGTTACCCTTGATCACCTGTTCATCCTCAGGCTTGGGGCCTCACCACATCTGTGGGATGTGGCATAGTGATTTTTCAAAAGTGCAGTGGAGGATGGAATTCACTTCTCGTTCAACTCCCTATGAATTTTAATATTCGCCCCCCCTTCCATCCCTAATCATTTTTGTACATCACCAGAATATATGAGAATTTTGAGTTTTAAAATTAAGCATATAAAAATTAACATCTTAAAAGGCAGATTGTAATCATAGGAACACGTGATCGTCTTGAGCACATGGCATATATTTTTATGTACTTAAAAATTGGTTCTTTTGTCTGAATGGATTAGAACAAGGAGGTGTTTGCATTGGCGTTGAGGGTGTTTTCATTGCATGTTGATACAGATTCTTTCGTGTTGTGGGGGGCCAAGTAGTTCAGTTTAGATTAGTTGATAGGGTTATTACTAAGGTTGCTAAGAGACCCCAGCATCCTTTCTAGTAATTTGCCGAATCAGTTTCACATCTCTACTTTTACTTACCTGTGACTTTAAGAAATTCTTATAAATTAAAAGTCGAAGGTTATTAATAGAAATTTAAAACAAAACAGCCACCAATTTCTGAAACAAACAAAATTATTAAGGTGCATAAAAATGTAGATTAATAAGCAATAATCAGTTTTGACTGAGGTGCAGAGTATAGCAATATGGTAACAATACAGAAACTTGGAAGGTTTTAGTGTAGTGATAATATTCAGCAATGGTTAAAAAGAATGTTTTCCTCAAGTTGTAAAGCCTAGAATTTAGGCAATAATTTAATGTATTTTTAAGGATCAAGTTCAACATGTTATGGCGATGAAGACAGCAAGGATTTTTATACATTAATAAATATTATAATCATTTCAGGTACATCAGAGAGGAGTGGCACATGGTTGTCACTGTTAGTTGCCATCCAGTCGATTCTGACTCATGGTAACCCCATGTAACAGGGTAGAACTGTTCCACAGGGTTGGATTCTCTAGAGGAGCAGAACCAGGGAAGCATATATAGATATATAGAAAAATTTAGTTCAAGGAAATGGCTCACGCAATCATGAGGCAGTGGCTTACACAGTTGTGGGGGCTGGTAAGTCCCAAATCCTTGGGTCAGGTGGCAAGCCGAAGGCTTCTGCTCGTTCACGTAGTTACAGGGGCCAGCAGATCCAAAACCTGCAGGTCAGGCAGCAGGTTGAAGGCTTCTAGCATCCCAGGAACTGGAAGTCAAGCAATGAGAAGAGTACAGAATTGAAAAAGAGCTTTGGCAGAACATCTCTTTATGTAGTGGAGACAGGCACCATCCACAAGGAAACTCCCCTTTCAACTGATCGGCTGCTCACATCAGATCACAAAATGGAAGATGGTTACATAGTGTTAGCCAAACCACTGAGAGTCATAGCCTAGCCAAGCTGACACCTAGCATTAACCATCACAGGGTTTTCAAAGTGATGACGTTTCAGAAGCCAATCGCCAGGTTTTACCTTGAAGGCATCGCTGGGGAGGTTCGAACTGCCAATCTTTAGGCTAGTATTTGAGCACTTAAACGTTTGTGCCACCTGGAGATTTCCACACGTGATTAATCCCTCCTTATTGGTACAGTTAATCACTAATTTTGCAGTGTAATAGTAATAGTAGGCCTTTGAGGAAAGCTCTAATGTGAGTAAAACCTGCAGCAAATACCAGTGTAAATCAGTAATTTCAACTTTGTTATGGTTGTTCTGGTGGTTGTTTTTTTTCCTCTGAAAAGGAACTGGGGAAGCATGATTAATAAAGTCAACCCGCTAGATATAATTTTGTTTTTGATGGAAGTATTTCCTCATAAAATTTAATGGCCATGAATCTGATTGAAGAGATTATTTACCACAGCCAGACCTTCCACCAGAGAGGCGGTATAAAACAATTCCATTAGAATCCAGATGGCTAATCAGGAGGAATGTTATGGAACATTGTAGAAGAGGACTATGTGAAAAGTAAATTCAGGGCAGGTCTGTTATTTTGGTACTCTTACCTTCCCCTCCCCCAAAAAGCCAGTAAAAACAGTATAATCTTTTTATAGGCTTTAAAGCCTGTGCTTTTAATTGAATTGAATGTGAAACTACTTTATCATGAGGTTTTTCGGATAACCAATGCCCTGTTGCTTAGGAAGCAAAATAGATCTGACTTTCACCGAAAAAAAATGTTCTTATATCTAATAATTTTATGGTGAAGTACTTGAGAGTTTTTATCTGAATAAGGTAAATTAGACAATTTGAAAAATTCTTTTCCGAACAGGATCCTTTAAAGCCTTAGTACCTTGTGCACATAAAATTCATGGATGTATTCATATGTGTTTTATGTATGAACAGATGTAGTTATCAAATACTTATCGAGCAGCTGCTACTTGACAGAAGGTGTTTCAGGTATCGGAAATCCAGCAGCTAACAAAACAACTGATGCGTCTTCAAACAAATGAAGAGGACAGTATCTCAAATCTTCTTATATGCTAGCAAAGCGATAATAATGTACTTTCTTCCTATCTCAAAAAAGAGAGACAAGATTGCTGTCTTAGGTTGTGTACTATTATGTGATAGAGCTTTTTGCTTGCAGATTAATGACAGATTGAAAACATATATATCCCTGTCATTGCAAGCGTCTGAACACTCACACTCAGAAAATGCCCTGTGGTTTTCTTAGCTTGCTTAATGTTCGTTTCAAATGGAAGTGTTTCCCTCATCTTACTGTATTAAAATATATTCAGTGTCCCAACTTCCCCTGCTCTTTCCACCCCTCGTGTATCTTTACTCCATTGCTTTACATGTGTGTGTGCACATGTGTTTGTGCATGTCTGTCCATCGACCTTTCTGCTCTAGCTAGATTTTAAATCCCTTTAGGGAGTTTCCTTTTTTTCTGGGTATGGGTATCTTTGGTTTAGCATGGTGCTTTATATATACTAGCATTTAGTGCAAATATTGATCTCAAGCTACTGTCCTAAGATGGCTTAAATCCATAGCAATTTCTTTAAAATATATTCTACATTGAATTTTTTTTTTTTTTAAGCCTTGCATTTCTTGAAGGTTTGCTGTAGTTTTAAACTCGTTTATGGTTAAAATTAAACCTTTTCTTTTGTTAAGAAAATTTACATAGATTATGCTGATGTAAAACTTTATTGGACTTGTGTTCAAGAAGAGTTGTTTTTCATCTTCATGAACTATAGCTTTGTTGAGGGGGAAAAATCACCCTTTCCAGTCAGGCAGAACCACATAGCTAAATTAGTGTGGCCATACCTAACATCATCTTTTTTTTTCCTGATTAATCTGTTTCACTGTATTAAAATGTACCACTGAATAGGGCCTTAACAGGGACCGCTTTTCTTTGTTAGAATTCTTTCTTCTACCTTTTCTTCTCCAAAAGGTTTAAGCTAGATTTAATAATTTCCATTATAATTTTTTTTTTCCTATTAACTACTACAAAAAGAAACAGGAAAGTGGTCATTACAAGTTCCATTTTGTCTGAAGCCAGCGTTCTGTCTTCTGAAAGAGAGAATTTCAATAGCATATCTTTTCCATTGAATGAGTGTTATTTCCTTTGGAATAAGCATTGACCTCAATGGGTGTGACACCATGTTGGAAACAATTTATATCAATGACCAAAAAGTAAAAAGCAATCACAATATTTTGTAGAAGTAGATTTCAAACTTAGGTATTCATATTTTATTACCCACTGCCATCGAGTCGATTCCAACTCATAGCGACCCTATAGGACAGAGTACAACCGCCCCATAGAGTTTCCAAGGAGCGCCTGGCGGATTCAAACTGCCGACCTTTGATTAGCAGCTGTAGCTCTTAACCACTACGTCACCAGGTTTCCCATATTTTATTAGCGACTTACAAATATTTGGTCTTCTTCCTCAAACCTTTCAGTGGGAGTAACTTGTGGTTCCTGGTGACCCATTTTAGGTTTAGGTCTGAAGAATTATATATATAGAACTTTAATTTTTTTTTTTTTTTAGAACTTTAATTTTTAATGAATTAAATGAAGTGGGCCATGCAGAGTTTAATGTAATTATCAAGTAGTTGGAAAACTTTAAAATAATTCTCATTTTAGACTTTTGCTTGTCATGGTAGCAAACTTAAAAAATCTTGTGTACCAAATGTGCTTTTGTAGCGTCTCATACTTTTTTGAATGGGAGAGATGATGGATGAACGGATGGATGCTAATTATTATCCAAAAACGAAACCTGTTGCCGTCGAGTCTGTTCCAGCTCCTAGCTACCTGATGTGTTTATTTGTATTTTTATTGTTCTAATGTAAGAACATTCATTAATATCTTTGTATCCCAGACTGAGATGTTTTTCCTTTATAAAACTAAATGCTTCCTATGTTGTTTATTGTCTTTCTTTATATACTTACTCCTTATGCATATTGTAGTTTTTCAATACTTTTGCTAGAAACAAAGATTTAAAAAATTATATTAAAGAAAATCTGTCGTCGTAAAATAGCTAACTCTTAACTGACATGGTGAGAATGTACATTTTCTGTCTTTTAATAAATGCCAACAGGTTTTGGGTCCTGCTCCCAGGTGGTGTTCCTTCTTAGACAACTTGACAGAAGAATTAGAAGAGAATCCAGAAAGCACAGTTTATGATGATTATAAATTTGTCACCAAGAAAGACCTTGAAAATTTAGGTAAAAAAATTATGATAAAAATGTTAATAAAAGTAACGTATTTCTACTCTTTTTTTATTTTGGGGGTTTTGAATATTAAAAGTGGTTTATCCCTGTTTATCTGATTTTCCATATCTTCTCTTTTGCTAAATCAGATATTGTATGTACAATGTATCATCAAATTTATAATCTCTGTTTAAAGGTTCAGATAAATTCAATCTGCTAAAGCTTTTTTTGAATTTTAAATAAGTAATTTTTTTAGCACACTAGCTAGGTGTAGAAAAAATATTTTTCAAAAAAGCAGTGTTTTTTCAAGATACCTCAGAGACCACAAGCATATCCCTTCTGACTCCCTTTTAGGTTTTTTATAGTAGACCCAATCCAGAATTTAGAACCCATAGATTGAATCCTCAAATGTAATAGAACCTTAATAGTAACTTCAGGTTTAAAGGTCATAAACCAAGAAATGCCTTTTATTAGAATAGCAGAGGCTTATGTGTAGTGCTTACAGTGTGCCTGACAATATTTTAAGTGCTTTACATATAACTCATTCAATCCTCACAACCCTATGAAGTACATACTATTATGATTTCATTTCATGTATAAGGAAACTAAGTCAGAGAAAGATGAAAGTACTTGCCAAGGGTTTCATTGATAGTGAGGATTGGGGCTTAAACTCAGATGCCATGCATTTTACCTCAGCCATGCTAATCCCTCAGACCCAGAACCAAAAATCCATCCCTGTTGAGTTGATTCCTACTCATAGTGACCCTATAGGACAGAGTAGAACTGCTCTGTAGGGTTTCTAAGGCTGTAATCTTTATGGAAGAGAACTGCCATATTTTTCTTCCACAGAGTGGCTGGTGGGTTTGAGCCACCAACCTTTTATTTAGCAGCCAATACTTAACCACTGTGTCACTTGGTTAGTATGTTTATTTTGTTGAGGTAGACAGTTTAATATGTTTATTTTGGGTGAGGAAGACAGTTATAAAGATTGAGGGCTCCTTAACCCCTCAGAAGAGCACATTTATTTCAGTTGCCTCACACTAGCTTGTCCCCCACGTGTCTGTCAGTTTGTCATACTGTGGGGGCTTGCGTGTTGCTGTGATGCTGGAAGCTATGCCACCAGTGTTCAGATACCAGCAGAGTCACCCGTGGAAGACAGGTTTCAGCTGAGCTTCCAGACTAAGACAGGCTAGAAAGAAGGACCCGGCAGTCTACTTCGGAAAAGCATTAGCCAGTGAAAACCTTATGAATAGCAGCGGAACACTGTCTGGTATAGTGCTGGAAGATGAGCCCCCCAGGTTGGAAGGAAGGAGTACAACCAGAATGCTCCTTAGAAGCAAGGATGGCAAGACTGCATCTTCTGCAACAATGAGCTCAAGCATAACAACGATTGTAAGGATGGCGCAGGACCGGGCAGTGTTTCGTTCTGTTGTGCGTAGGATTGCTATGAGTTGGAACCGACTCGATAGCACCTAACAACAACAACAACAACGCTAGCTTGTATGATAAAGAGAGTGATTTTGATAATCTCGTTTTATTGTTGGGAAAGGACTGTATAGCTAATTATCGACAGTGGGAAAGTTAGAGGATTTACTCTACACAAGTCTAGGCAACTTAGTTGTCTTTGCAACAAACAGCAGCTAAATGTTTGAAGATTGTAGAATCATGTAACAAATAGATTAATAGGCTTTCAATTTTATTTTTAAATGTATCTTATAGCCTACTTAATCCAGGCCAGAATTATTTTCCACCAGTTACTACCAAATAGTTCTTTAAATTTTAATGTCTTAAAACAAAGAGAATTGTATTCCGCCTTTTTAAAAATGATTTATGAATGAAATAGAATCTTTCTACTGAAGTGACTACTTAAAAAATTCCAGTCTGGTTTTTACAGTATGACTGTCACACTCACCTACATTCTTAAATTGGAGGAAAAAGGTCATTGTTATTTTATAGACTTTTTTCAGCTGTTGTATTTAGTTCATTTTGGACACTATTCCAGTCTCTTTAATATGTTTATTTTGGGTGGGGAAGACAGTTAAAAAGATTGAGGTGTATTTTGTTAAAATGTCATCATACTGCCCATTTTTAAAGCAATGGAAATAAATATTCAGCACAATAACATCTGTGCTAGAAAGTGTTTTCATACATTATTAGTGTATTTTAATATTAAATGAGCCACTGATTATCATTTTTCAACAGATTTCCACATCATATAGAAAACCTTTTAAATAATTTATCTTAAAATTAGAAGCAAGGCTATATAATATTAACTTCCTTTATTTCCTAAGATTATTTATACTGATGCATTAGTGATATTGAATACTTGCAAGTTCATACTCTTCCCAGCCATGGCCTTCAGCAGACCTTCTAGTTTGGTATTTTACAAAATGTGTTCTGTGGAAAATTACATCTGCGTGGTTAGTGCAGTGGCTAATATCATGGACACTGGAGGTAATCTGACATTGGTTCATATCTCACCTCTACCACTTAATATCTGGCCAATTTACTTCATGAAGCCTCAATTTCCTCATCTGTAAAATGGGAACAATAATAGTACTTACCCATAGTGTTTTTAGAAATTAAGCAGATAATGCTTGAAAAGTACTCAGCACAGGGTCTAAACTTACTCTGTGGATGTTAACTATTATTTTTAGTAGATTTGTAGCAACTAAGAGTGGCAAATGCAGGATAAAAAAATTTATTTATTTATTTATTTTTTTTTAAGAGTGGCAAATGCTGGATTAAGCAAAGTTAAATCAGTTTCTCTGCTCTTGGTCTTCTTAGACCCTTTAATATCATAGTACATTGTGAATCTCCAGGAGGGGGAGGGAAGTATGAAACATTTCCTAAATCTCCTTGACCATAGAACCTTTTTTTTTCCTTAGAAGATCTCTTGGGACTAGCGTTCTGTGGAGCTAACTGTGAGAAATGCTGCTGCTGTCAGATTGTTTCGAATTAAATTGGCTTCATATGAAAAGCCTCCTGCTTGGCTTTCATTTATGAATTGGGATGGGAATAGTTCTTTGACATAAATATAAATTTTATAGGCTTAAAAGAGGAAGCAGAAATTATTGTTGCTGTCATTGATATGTGTATTTTATAATTTGGTAGTTAATCAGACCAGATACTCTGAGGACAGATTAGATAATAAGCACACATATGCAGGTACATAAATTTAGGTGGCTGTTTAGTGATGCATTTCATTAAGGTTCAGATCTCTGTCTTAGGGCTCCACTGTGGAAGTCCAAACCCTGTAGCTTTATTAAGCTAACAGATTCTAGGAAAGTATTTTTCTCACCAAGAATTTTATTTTATGAGATTATCCTAAATTTAATTTTGCCTTTTCATTTTCTTCTGTAATGGATACTATTTTGTACTACCATGTTATTTTGGCTGGTATCTAGTTTTCATGTCTGTGCGGATATCTGTTTCTAAAATTTGGAAATCGGGGTAATGTTTTCCTTGTAATCACTTTGTATTATACCAACTAGAGCTCTTTTTCACGTGGGTATATCATATGTGACTTTATTTTTATTGTTATATATATATATATATATATATATATATATATATATATATAACAAAAATCTGCCAATTCAGCAGTTTGATAATTTTTTAACATTGATTACATTCATCGTGGTGTGCAACCACTTCATGGTCGCTCTTTACGGTGAATATTCTCATAACATTTTCCTGTGTAAATATCTGCAATTAATAAAGTAATTGCTGTGAGGTAGGAGAGCCTCCTTATGTGACCACCACTGTCCCTACTTGACAGCGGAAAAGTTAGCAACCTGTTGTTGATCCCAAAAATTATTTTTATAATTGAACTGGTTTGTTAAACCTAGAAATCTGAAAACCATTAGTATAAGGAGCCTTTCTTTACTAGTCTGTGATAGTTCATAGAGACTTTTTAAAATAATTTTTATGCCTCATATTACATTTAAAATAAGTAAGGATGAGATGGTTGAAGTAGATTTAAAATTTTCCCTGTAGTTAATGAAGAAGATCGGTAATTCTAATCTTTTAACTTTTACTCAGAAGTGAAATCTTACTATAACCAAATTGTTATTCAAGAAAAACTGTTACATTTTAATAAAAATTTTGTAAGAACCTGCCTTCTTCTGATTAACTTTTCGTAGGGCTCACACATCTCATCGGATCACCTTTTCTCCGGGCATATATGCATGGATTTTTCATGGATATAAGGCTCTATCACAAGGTAAATACAGAACTGCAGTTATTATAGGTGATTATTGAGCAATCGATAGCTGTTTCTTCGTCGCTTACTTACATTTTCATAATAAATACTTAAGATTTTTAAGGGCTCTGTCCTTTGGCATAATAGTCATGGTGTAGATGAAACATGCTGCTGAACAGGGTTCTTTTATTTATTTTCCTTTTGAAAAGGTGAAAATGATGGTGAATCCATTTGCTTATGAAGAATATAGGAAAGATAAAATTCGACAGAAGATAGAAGAAACACGGGCACAGAGAGTTCAATTAAAGGTAAATACTGGACCCGCCTTTGAATTCCCCAGAGAAAAGTACTTAGTTGTTATTTTGTATATTGTACCAAAGAAATCAACTGTCTTTTTCTTAGTTTTCCGTCCTTAATTTACATCTTTCACTAAAAAACCAACCACTGCCGTGGAGTCGATTCTGACTCATTATCATTATGAACTCTATGCCGTTGTGGAAAATAATGCCAGGTAGAATGATATTGTCAGCTCTGCTAAGAAAATCTGGTTGTTTCCAAAAAAGTTTTTCGAGAGTTGAGGCTTCGTTAATACCCATTTCTTCCTGACATTTGGCAGTATCTTAGGCTATCTGAATCGTGGGAAGAGGTCATTAGATGTCAAGAAAGAGAAGCCACACAAGTCATTTTAATAGAATTTAATGTAAAGTTAACCAGGTACTGGAGAACTGAAAAGGCAGAGACACTAAGGCATCAGTAAGTGAGGTAATAACTGCAAGAAGCAGATAGCACTCCAGGCCTGGGGAACAGGAAGGAGGAAGGCCCCGAGGAGCTGATGCTGGGGCCCTTGAGGCTTCAGGAGGCGGTACTTGGGAAGGTTGCACAGCTGCAGACTAGAACCAGCCGCTGCTGCTGGAGCTCCCTGTAGCTGCCAGGGCGAAGAACTGTGCTGTCACAAAGCCACACAAGCAAGAATCAAACAGGAAAGAGCAAGCCTGACTTCCTCTTCCTGCCTTCCAGTTTTCTCTCTGGTACTCCCTATTGACTATATTTAATCACCAAATGATACAAATATTTATAATTGAACATTGGTAAAGAAAATTTTTTTTATTATAGATACACTATTTCAGCACAAAAAACTAGTGACTGTTCTGAAGTTGCCTTAATCTTTTACCCTTTTTCTACTTTCTTTGCTAACATTTTTAAAAAGTGATGAGTGTTTGTGTATTGGAAGGGGGAGACAAGATAGAGTATTTTTGCCCCAGCTGTTTACCGTGTTGTCAAAATTGTCAGACTCAGATCTGGAATTCCCTTTGGAAATTTGCCACCTGGGGAACAGGAAGTAGTACAGCTGATTCTCAGGTAGCATTTTAGCCATTCCCCGCAACTCTAGCCATGGCTACCATACCAGCCTGCTGGCCTCTTGCTAATCAGTTGTGGGTCATGGGCCCTTCATTGCTCATCTGCAAGCTGTCAGATACAGCTTCTCCCAGTTTGTTTCTCACTGTGCTGGAAAAAGATGGAGATGAGGGCAAGTGTTTCAACAGCAAGCTGATGTTTCTGTACCATCGGGCCCACCTGAAAACATGACTTATACCCACAGGATTGCCTACTCTGGGGTGGTGAAATTTTAAAATAAGAGTTCAGTGTCTTCTAGTTGTACAGTTACACTCCTTACAGAACTATTAACCTTTAAAACTATGATGTAGATATCTTAGTACACTTTTTTTTCCCCTCTGTACTAGAAATTGCCAAAAGTTAACAAAGAGCTGGCACTGAAGTTAATTGAGGAAGAGGAGGAGAAGCAGAAATCTACATGGAAAAAGAAAGTTAAGGTAAGATTTTATAAAACAGAAACTGTTGATAAATTGTTTCTACATTTTCTCAATAATAACTTGAATCTCTTTTTCCTGAAGGACCATAGTGGCTCAGTGGTAGAATTCTCACCTTCCATTTGGGAAGGACCATAGTGGCTCAGTGGTAGAATTCTCACCTTCCATGTGGGAAGGACCATAGTGGCTCAGTGGTAGAATTCTCACCTTCCATGTGGAAAGGACCATAGTGGCTCAGTGGTAGAATTCTCACCTTCCATGTGGAAACCTGGGTTTGATTTCTAGCCAGTGCACCACATGCACAGCCACCATCTGTCCGTCCATGGATGCTTCGTGTGCTGTGAGGATGCTAAAACCTGTTCCAAGTTGCAGCAGAGCTTCTAGACTAAGACTAGGAAGAAAGGCCTGACAAGGGTTTGCTTCCAAAAATCAGCCAGTGTAAACCCAATGGCTCACAATGCTTCAATCCGCAACTGATCATGGGGATAGCTCAGAATTGAGCAGTGTCTTGTTCTCTTATGCACGGGGTTGCCATGAGTCGGGGATCACCATGAGTCAGGAGCCAACTCAGAGGCAGCTAACAAAAAAAAAAAAAAAAAAGACAATAACAAGCAACAAATCTTTTTTATTAAGTTTCTTTGTACTTTAAACTTTTCCCCCTGCCTATAAGATATCATATGCTCTGGACTAAACGAAAAGCAAAGAAGTTTCCAGAATAAACTGAATGCTTCAAAGGCCAGTGTAGCAGGGGCGGGGGTTTGGGGACCATGGTTTCAGGGGACATCTAAGTCAGTTGGCATAATAAAATCTATTAAGAAAACATTCTGTATCCCACCTTGGAGAGAGGCATCTGGGGTCTTAAACGTTAGCAAGCGGCCACCTAAGATGCATCAGTTGGTCTTAGCCCACCTGGGTCAAAGGAGAATGAAGAACACCAAGGACACAAGGTAATTATGAGCCCAAGAGACAGAAAGGGCTGCATAAACCAGAAACTACATCAGCCTGAGACCAGAAGAGCTAGATGGTGCCCGGCTACAACCGATGACTGCTCTCACAGGGAACACAACAGAGAGAGAGAACCCCTGAGGGAGCAGGAGAGCAGTGGGATATAGACCCCAAATTCTCATAAAAAGACGAGACTTAATGGTCTGACTGAGACTAGAAGGACCCCGGTGATCATGGCCCCCAGTCCTTCTGTTGGCCCAGGACAGGAACCATTCCTAAAGCCAACTCTTCAACATGTATTGGACTGGACAATGGGATGGAGAGGGATGCTAGTGAGGAGTGAGCTTCTTGGATCAGGTGGACACTTGAGACTATGTTGGCATCTCCTCCCTGGAGGGGAAATGAGAGGGTAGAGGGGGTTAGAAGCTGGTGAAATGGACACAAAAAAGAGAGAGTGGAGGGAGGGAGCAGGCTGTCTCATTAGGGGGAGAGCAATTGGGAGTATGTAGCAAGGTGTATATAAAGGTTTTGTGTGAGAGACTGACTTGATTTGTAAACTTTCACTTAAAGCACAATAAAAATTTTTAAAAGATATGCTCAGTATGGCACCTTTGGAAACACCCATAATTCTTCTATCCAGAGAAAAGCACCGTTAGTATTTTAATGAATTTCCTTCCTGCCTTATTTCTCTGAAAATTACAATTCATGTTGTATACATAAAATACTTTCCTCAGTTCTAAAAATTAACGTTAGTTTCCCATTTCGTTAAAAATTCTTTGTAAATATTTTTAATGGCCACAACATTCTACCTTATGAATGTACTCAAATTTAATCTTTTATTGTTAAATATCTAGAATGTTTTTCTTTGTCCTTTTGCTTACAGTTCCAGAAGTAATTGATTTTTATTCAGACTTGACATTATTGGGAGTATGCATGCTTACATATAAATGCTACTTACCTTTTTTTTTTTTTTTTTAACTAATGTATAAGCAGCCAAAGATAAGTCATAAAATAAATAAGGGTTAGTGCTTCATTGAGCTGATATTGTCAAGACACAAAGAGATTTTTCTAACCTTTCCAGGTATATGGAGATTTCCTCTATCATCCCCAATCCTACTTTTTCATTTGCTTGCATCAGGAGGGGAGATAACCAAGCTTAGTTGTTTAGTAGAACGAGTTGTAAAAATCAGATCTCTTGGCAAGAGCCTGAGGACTCTGAGTATAGTTGCTGTCAAGTCAGCACCGACTCCTGGCAACCTTCTGTATAACAATGAAATGTAGCCCGATCCTGTGCCATCGTCATGATCTTTGATAGCTAGTTGTATCATCTTGAGTGATTCCTTCTGCTTCACTGAGTCAAGAGTTTTTCCATCTATAAAATGCAAAGATAGGGGCAGATAGCCCTCAAAGGGCATTTTTTTGTACTGTGATTGCTAAGTGCATTCAAACTCACTATTACCTTGTGTTACTCTCTGCTTCCTTATCCTCACTTCATTCCCTCATCCTGGTCTGTTACATTCTTTTATTATGTTATTTAAAGACCACTGGAAATCTTAACTTTTGGAAGCCTTCCTTAGTAAACAAATAGATGGCTTTTATATTTCCATTTTTATTATATGAATAATATACCAGTGTTTAAACTTATTATTTAAATTTATGTCTATGTTACAGCTTTGCACCTGCTTAATTTACATCAATGTATATAAATGCATATGTATATATTAAATTGTTCAAAATATAAGTGCTTCCTGCTACATTGACTTTCTCATTGGAGTTTTTACATTGATCTTGTTAGCCAACGCTAAGGATGATTGGGAAAGTGACTTTGCAGCTTCAAAACACTACAAGCTAAATTGAAGTGATTTTTTGGATTTATATGTGCTAACACTTCAGTAGAAGAGTAGAACTAATTTAGGCTGCAGGTGTATGCATTCCTGTCTATGTTTTATGCTTATGAGTTCTTATCGTTTGATTTAATATTATAGAGGGGAGGACACTTAAGTTAAAATTTAATTTTGATATTTTGTGCAGCATGGTATATGCCTTTTTTATAAGGCCCTTATGATTATAAAAATGTGAAAAGCCCCTCCCCCTTTTCTTTGGTATCGTTTTGTTGGGAGTTGGGGCAGCCAGATAAGATTCAGAATACAGGCAGGCCTCCTTTGCTTGGCAGTGCAGTACGATAAAAGTGTCTGTGCAAGCTGAAACCATGCAAAGCAGTCTCAGTTGTCCATTAGGAAAAATTACAGTTGTTCTGTACCTTTAAAAATGTTTGCCAAAGCATTAAAACCCTCATTATGAATGTATAAGGGAATGAAAAAATAGGGAAACTAACATCTCTGTAGTACACTGTAATTCAAAACGTTAGAAACAAACAAAATTAACAGAATATTTTATTTCTTTGTAAGAAATTAAGAGTAGTTTCTCCTTGTATAACTTAGGATGCTGACCAGGTGTCTTGTCTTTGCAGTGTTGTAGGTCCATTTTCAATCTAGACATCTGGCCGGCAATGCTGGCTACTTGCTGGGCCCTTTCAATCTAGAAACTCAGGTTCTTCAGTGCTGGGACATTTTCTTGGAGGAAAAAAAAAGTTTTAAATAGTATTTCCCTGCTGCCCTGGTTATTCGTTCATGTTTGAGGATGAGGGATTTAAAAAGCTGAGTGGAAGCTCTGAGATATGGGCAGCGTTCTTAAATCACTGTGTGGTGATCTGGGTGGACTCTATTTGGTGAAGTTTCAAGTATCAGTATCTCTTAGGTCCTTCTCTTACTTGGTCTGATTCTCCTGCAAGGAGGACAAAGGCACTGCTACCAGCATTCTGAGAATTGAGAACTGTGGGTCAAGAGTATGGGTGGGGCTGGATGGTATCTCAGTATTGAATGTGCAAGTATTAATTTCTTCTCCTTGTTCTCACTTTGCTGGTGTCCCCCGATCCAGGCATAACTTCTGCCTTCTCTAGAGAAGACACAGCTTTGCAGAGTTGGGGATGAGATTTTCAATAGACTTTGTGCCCTTTTTTTTTGTTTTCAATATTTTATTACTCTTGTTTCCTTTCACATCCTCCTCATCCTTACAAGTTGATGTCTTTTTTCCCTAAATCCTCTTTTTGTTGTTTCAGGAGAGATTAGGAGATGCTTTACTCAGAAGTCTGCACCAACTTTGTTTTATAGATATCACAGTGTTGGAAGAATTGTTCTAAGTGCCACGCACTCCTTCTATATATTACTGTTAGGACAAAATACTAGTAAGAAGCACCTTACTCAGGATGCTTCTTTGAGATAGGCCTAGGGGTAAGAACACTACAGATTTTTTCCAAATTCTAATAAGTGTTTAGCATGTGTGTGTGTGTGTGTGTTTATAGGGCAGACCACTAGCCAGACGCTTGTAAACTACTTTAGAACATTACTAAAGATATCTTATCTTGCCTTTTTTTAAAAGACAGCTGTGAAAATAAGCAGTTAGACTAGGAAAAAATCCCTGGGGGGATATATATTTACAGCTGAGTTTTAAATTAAAAAAAAAAAAAATGCAACCTTAATACTGGCGACATATTCTTTTTATATTTCTTTGTTGTTTATTCAGTGTAATCATTGCTTTAATAAATATAGTAAGATGAAAAGGAAAAAGTTTCCTTTGAGTTCTATTATTTTTATAATCTGGAAATGTGTAATAGGCAAACAGCTGTTCATTGATCTTTGACAGTATCACCTATCCCATATTTACAGCTATTTCCAAACTTTACATTGTAGCCCACCTTGTCTCCTGAGATCTGGCAGCTTATTCCCAGATGCCTACTTAATTATCCACCAGAATCCAGACAGACGCTCTCCTTGTACCACAAACTTCACCAGTCGTAACTAGAGCATAATTTCTTGCCCTTTACCTTAAACCTCTTTCTCCGATGACCTCCAATGATGAATCCTAACTCCCAGCATCACCAGCTTTCTACTCACTTAAGATAGAAACATTGGAGAAATTTCTAACCCTGTTTTTAACTCTTAATCCTCCCACCTCACCCTATCACTGGATCTATTGATCGTAACCTATCCCAATAATCCTTTCCTAAAAAGGATTTGCTCCCTCTCTTACTTTCCCATTGCCCTAATTCAGGCCCTCTCTCTTCCCGGTTTCCTAAAGTCACCTTTTCATTCTTTCTTGCGACTCTTGTCTCACCCTCAGCAGTCCGTCATACACCATGCTGTTGGGGGCTCTTAAAGTACAGTTTTATTCTCATCTGAGATTCTTACAGCACACTTGTATTTATCATCCAGTCCTTGTCCTTGTCCCCCTCTTCCTTTTCTTCACTAGTGGTTCTTTCTTACCTTCAGAATAAAGGTCAGAGTATTTAAAATCCTTTATTATTTGGCCTCATCAAAACATACGGTTTCAAATACACCGTTATTCTTACTTCATCAGACTGGCCACTACTTCTCAGTCTGCTGGAAATGCTTGTTTCTTTCTTTCTTTCATATTCTACCTATCGAAGCCTATTCATCTTTCAAGCCTTCTCCCAGGCGCCATGTCCATTATGAACCCTCCTAAAATGTTTCTTGTTGGAATTATATTTTACTTTGTACTCTGTAGTACTGCTCCTTTGTCTTTATATATATATACACATAACCCAGTATATAGTACTGCTCCTATAGCTTTATATACAGCATTGCTTCCTATGTCTCTTTCTCTCTCTCGCTCTCTCTATATATGTAGTACTGCTTCTGTGTCTTTTTAGTGTCCTTCATAAGGTGCCTTGTAGCATACCTGCTTACAGTTTTTTTTTTTTTTTTTTCTTTCCTCACAAGATTGTGAGCTGACCCCTTGGGATCAGGAACTCTAGATCTTGTCTATCTTTGTTTCTTCCTTGATTTCACTCTGTCTTGGAAGCTGTATTTAATCAGAGATTTGTCGAATTCAGTGTATCGTAGAATTTTAGGTAAAGATTGATCAGTTTTTAGGTTCATAAAAATAATCAGCAGCCAAGTTCCTTAATATCACACGATTTACCAGATTTTTATTAGACGCCACCTAATTTCCCCATCTGTGTAGAGCTCAGCTACTTCTACAGCCTTATTTACTCTCCATAGCGGAGCAGCAGCAGAATACAGTCCATTCAGTAGAGCTAGGAGCCCTGTGGCACCATGGCTAAAGTGCTCAGCTGCCAGCCAGAGGGTTGGCATTTCAGAGTCACTGGCTGCTGTGCAGGAAAAAGATGTGGCAGTCTGCTTCCATAAAGATTACAAGTGAATACACGAGTTTACAATACAATTAGAAAACTTCCTCTTCAAAATGACACAAAAAAGAATTTAATTACCAGTCCTTAGCTACCCAAATGAGCCTTTATGGTCAGAGTTTTTATATTATGTCAAAATGGCAAAGTCTTAGACTATATTGTTTGAGAGCAATTAAATGGCCTAGGGGGGGAAAACTGATGAGGCTGCACTATAAGGCGTGAAACATCCCCTGTACTTCTAAAGAACTCACACCACCTGCCCCACTGCCACCCCCACCACGTTAATCGTTGATGTGTTGTGGATGTATACTTCTCTCCTGGATTTGCAATATGAAGTTGAAAGACTCACTAATTCTAATTCATTTTAGTAGCTATGCTTAAAAAGTTGTGTTTCAAAAAATTATTTCTTTCTTTAAAAAGTGTTTTGCATTAAAAATGTTAGAAAATTCTACATATTAAAGGTGAAGTTAGCCAAAAAAAAAAAAAAGGCTTGTTTTTAGTCCATTATGTATAATGAACAAGTAATATAGATCATGTGTAAAATGGATTAATAAAATTTGTTTTTGATGGGAGACAAATCCCAGGGGCCACTAGAAAGTTCTAGAGTCTATTCTAAAGAAATTTCATGTGTTCCGTACACAACTTATCAATCCATGAGATGTTAACTTAAAATTTTACATGATTTTTTCTTTTTCTTATAGAACCTTCCTAATATTCTCGCTGATGATCGATTTAAAGTTATGTTCGAGAACCCTGATTTCCAAGTAGACGAAGAGAGTGAAGAATTCAGGCTTTTGAATCCACTTGTTTCAAAAATTAGTGAAAAAAGGAAGAAGAAACTAAGGCTTTTAAAGCAGCAAGAACTTCATGAACAAGTAATATACCCTTTATCATTTAGAATTAGTACTGTTTCTTTAATATAAAGTTTCTGTGTAAGTTAGAAGAATTTTTGAATATGCTTGTGGTGTAATGTTTACCGTTTAGCTTAGGAACATATCTTATTTAATTCCAGGCATTTCATCAGATGTGTGCTAATTAGCAGCTATCATGTACTCCAGTGGGCTAATGCTATTTGAAAGAAAATAATCAGCCAGTATCGGGTTGGGGGAAAGGTTGCTGCTTACTATTTTTATTTTCAGGAAGAGGAAGAACCGGAGGGAAAACCGAGTGATGCAGAAAGTTCTGAGAGTTCAGATGATGAAAAGGACTGGGTTGAAGAGGTCAGGAAACAGCGCAGACTTCTCCATCAGGAGGAAAAAATGAAGCGGCAGGAACGCGTCAAAGAGGACCAGCAGACAGTACTAAAGCCCCAGTTTTATGAGATCAAAGCAGGAGAAGAATTCCGAAGCTTCAAAGACTCTGCTACAAAACAGAAGCTGATGAAGTAAGTAACACTACTTTCAGTGAAGAGTTGACGTGTTGTCAGAGACCTTGAGCTTCCTACTTGGCACATTGCCCCAAAGATGACATTTTTAACTTCTTTGAGTGGCGGGGCCTGGGTGGAGGGAGTGAAGGGGTAGGGAGGGCAGCAGTGCAGAGATACCCTGAGGGAAGCATCCCAGTAAGGCCAGAGGGGACAGTGTCACTATTGAAATACACTGGTCTTTAGAATTTTTTTTTTTTAAACAACTTTTTGGAACTTTGGTAAATATACACTAGAACGCTTTTAAACTGCAAAAGCCACACTCTTTTTTTGTTGTCCTTGGATTTTCCCGTTGGGTTTCCTAACCTCGGACAATATTTATCTTATACTGTGCCCCACAGATCAGTGGTTTGAAACCCTTTTGGACAGTGGTAATTAAAAGGTAACAAATTCTTTGCCTCTTAACAAAAGTGATTTTTAAAAGTTAGGATGTCAATTTTGATTATTCCCATCTCAATTTACCTGATTATTGCAACGTTCACTTGGAAAATTTGTCCGAAATTTTAAGCCCTTTGTAGGAAAATTGCGAGATCAAAAAGAGTGGTGTTTTTAAACAGTTCTGGTTGTCATGTGTCTAGGTACTCAAGTCCAAATTGTGTATAAACTATAAATCATGTAAGTCTCTGCTTTAAGAATTTCTAGGTAAAGTATTGATGTAAAAGATTTGAAATACAATAGATAGTCACAAGACTTAGATGTCTTGAAAGAAGAGCCTGAAGATTTGGGAGCCAAGGAGAGCAGTCAGGTTGAAGAAAGGGAGACCTGGGCAGGGTAGATAAAATGTTAAGACCAGGACTAGTTGCTATCGAGTCAGTCCAACTCAGGGCAACTCCATGTGTGTCAAAGAGGAACTGTGCTCCATAGGGTTTTCAGTGACTGATTTTTCAGAAATATATCTCCAGGCTTTTCTTCTGAGGCATCCCTGGATGGACTCGAACTGCTAGGCCTTTCTGTAAGCAGCTGAGCATGTTAACTGTCTGCACCAACCAGGAATTCCACATAAGGTGTTATTGTGTGCCGTTAGGTCGATCCCAAGTCACAGCTACCCTATAGGACAGAGTAGAACCTGCCGTATAGTGTTTCCTAGGCTGTAATCTTTATAGGAGCAGATCTGGGTCTTTTCTCCTGCGGAGCCACTTGTGGGCTTTAACCACTGACCTTTCGGTTAGCAGCCGAGCACTTTAACATTGCACCACTCGGGCTCCTAGATAAGGTGTTAAAAAAAATTTTTTTTTTTTTTTTAAGGTGTTAGGTCGTGGAAAATACCATTTCTCTACCATGCTCTTCTCAGGCTCCCAGCTTGTGTTTGGCTTCATGCTCCCATCTCTCTTTATAGCTGCACCTTCAGTGTTGAAGGTGAGTTTTCTTTGCTGAGAAAAAGATGCCCCAGCAGCATCTCCCACCAAAGTGTATGCATGTGTATGAGGGCAAGAGGGAGAGGCCCATTTGGAAGTGAAGGGGGACAGAAAGTGGGGAGGAAATTAATAAACAGGACGTTTCTGGAATGTACATACATCTTAACTTTGTTCTTCCAGTTTCTAGCAAACATGCGGAGTACCAAATGTTGAACGATTTCTTCAATTTAGAATCCAGAGGCATCTCAAAATTCTGGTTCTGATTAACAAAATTTAAGTTGGTGAATGAAGAAGCCAGTAATGTTCTTGATATCTTTTGAAGATCTTTTCATTACCTACCAACCTCATTATTTATAACAGCTTTAGTGAGATGTAATTTACATAGCATATACTTCACCAGCTTAAAGTGTACAATTCAGTGGTTTTTAGTATATTTATGTCATTGTGTAACCATCACAATAATCAACTTGAGAACATTTCATCACCCCAAAAAGAAGCCGTTTAGCAGTCACTCCTCATTTATCCCATCTCCCAGACCTACGCAACCACCGATCTGCTTTGTCTCTGTAGAATTGCCTATTCTGGACCTTCCATATAAATGGAATCATAATATGTGATCTTTTGCGACTGGCTTCTTGCAGTTAGTGTAAAGTTGTTAAGGTTTATCCATGTTGCAGCATGTGTTAGTACTTCGTTCATTTTTATGGCTGGACAATATCCCATCTTATGGATGTACCACATTCTATTTATCCATCAGTTGATGGGCATTTCGATTGTTTCTGGTTTGTAGCCATTATGTATAATGTTACTATGAACATTCATGGATACATTTTTGTGTGGAAATATGTTTTTATTTCTTTTGGGTATATACCTAGGAGTGAAATTGCTGGATTATATGGTAACTGTATTTAAACTTTTGAGTAGCTGCCGACCTTTTTTCCAAAGCAGCTGCTGCACCATTTTACAATCCCACCAGCAGTGTGTGCAGTCTCACTTTTTATACAGCCACTATTCATGAATGTTTTATTTAGAGTCCTGCTCAGAACTCTAAGAGGGAAGACCTCTTGTTTCTAGCATTCTGTGAAGTGAATTTATTTGTTAGACTATCTGCTGTTTTTGTCTTGTTTTAGTTACGATTTTATCCTTAGCACCTAGATTAGTATGTAGAACAGAGTAGGTGCTTAGTAAATTCTTGTTGCAAGTGTGAATTTTCTATGCCTTGGCTACACAGCTGGTAACTCAGAAAGTAATCCTTTAAGGTCAGCTGAAAAAGAGCTTTTCTGCCTCAGGACTACATTGGTCAGGAGAATCTGGGAGAAATTGTCTTTAGTGTAACCATGGTAATAGGAGGTGGGAGCCATAACAAATCTCACATTCTTCCTTCTGCCAGTGGGCTGTAGCAGAATTAATGTAAAAAACAAAAGGATAAAAATATACTGTTTCATGAATAAACAAAAGCTAAGTTAACCTTTAGTTAAACATTCTTACTAAGCTAAAAATAATTAAGGTAAACATGCATTTTAAGAAGAAGAAGAAGAATTGTATAAGTGATAATACTTATTACGAGTTTAAAAGAAAAATCCTGTTGCTTAAAGTAATAACCCTTTGGTATGAACAGCCTCTGCCATGTGCTGGCATTTTGGCTTGAAATGCTTATTGAATTCCAGTCTTGACTGGGTTATTTTGGCAAATCCTGAACTTGCAGTAGCTTAATATTTTTCAATGAAGCATAGAGCCATTATCCTTCAGAGACCTAAAGTGACTCCTACTGTTTATTCTGCTAGTTAATCAATAGGCAATCAATAAAGGACAATCAAAAAAGGATGGCATCAGAATTGAGTATATTGTGTTTAAATGTTCACTTGGACCTGCTCAGCTTTAAAACTATCTACAGTAAAACCTGCAAAATCCAGAACCTTTGTAAGGCAAAAACTTGTCAGAGAAGGAAAACTAAAATATTTTCCACTGAAATGAGCAATATTAAAGTGGTGACTACACCCTGTCAAAGGCGGAATCTTGCGAGACCCAGAAAAACGAGGCAGTCCTGCTGAGTTCTGATTCTGACAGGTCCCACTGTATATAAAGGGAAAAGAGAAAAGCAAAATGGAGCCCAATACTTGAGTTGAGTTCTCCTCTTTGCTTGGCATAGTGATATGACCAGAAAAATACCTGTTTGTTGGCACGTATGTAAGTGCTTTTTAGGGTGCTGACTTTATTTGTGAGTTGTTCATCTACCCAGTCATCACACAGTGACCACGTGCCTAGTGTGAGCAGAATACTGCTCTAGATGCCGGAGATGGAAAGGCAAGGCACAGCTCACATCCTTTTAGAGTTCGCATTCTAGCTGATACTCTATGAATTCTAAAGAGCTATGTGAAAGTGCCAGAGAAAGAAGGGGTTTATTTTTTGGAGATTTAAGGAAGAATTTATAAAAGATCATATTGAAATTGATCTTTTGAAAGATGAAAATATGAGCACTGAAAGCACAGGGGAGAGATGGGATTCTAGGCAGAGGCAGCAGCATGAACAAAGGAATATCTCAGTTTTAGAGAGAGAATGCAGAGAGAAATTAACACCCAGAAATCAGCTAAACTATTACAATAGTCCCAGTCAGAAATGATGAAAGCCTGAGGTAGAGAGGAGCAGACATATTTAAAACCAAATTATTCAGAAGACTACAGAAGAGTAAGAAAAATGGGCATAGACTACAACATTGCTTGGTTACTAATTTCATGTCAAAAGAGAAAGGAATAGTCAAGGATGATGTTGAAATTTCTAGTAACGTTGTCACTGAGGTAAAGAATACAGGTTTAAGGCTAAAAGTCATGAGCTGGGTTTTCAGCACGTTCAGTTTGCAGTACCCAAATGTCGTCTGGGTAACAATCTTCAGCAGACAAATGGAAATGTAGCTCTGACACTCTTGAGGGGGTACGGCCAGCGACATTGGTGTGAGAGATACCAGCCTTTATTGTATAATTAAAACCTTGGAATAAAAATGATTTCCCATAAATGTGTAGAATGATATGAGGACTACAGATGGAACCCTGAGGAACAAACCTCTCTTTAAGAAAAATACAAATGCATACAAAGTAATACATATAATTTTAGAGAGGTCACAAATACACTGATTCCTGAGGGCTAGGGATTCTGATTTAGAGGAGAAGCAAATGCAAAGATGGGTAGGGAAAAATACTAAGGAGTTGTCAAAGAGGAAGGAGGAAAAATGGGAAAGACCAAAGCCTGGAGAGGGTTTCACAGAGAAGGGAATGGTTACAAAGGTCAGATGGAGCCAAAAGGTCCATGGAACGAAGGTTGAAAAAATGCCATGAGGAAGGTAGTCTTATTGGGACTAGTTCTCTGGAAGTCAGACCAAATGTTTGATTGCACTGGATTGATGAATAAATGGAGATTACAAAATACTGTGAAGAATAAGTATAGATTATTCTTCAATAACAGAGTGAGAGGAAGGAGTCAAAGACAGTAATTTGATGGGAAAAGGTTTTTCGGGCTTGAGAGATATAATTTGTTAGCAGGCAGAGAGGAGTTAACTATGGAAATAAATGGGGATAGTAAGAAATGGGAAAGTGAAGTAAATTGACATAGCAAGATTTGGAAAGAAATCAGGAGTAAATGTGTCTAGGAGCACAAGTTAAGGGATAGCCTCAGAAAGGACAAGAGATATATCTTCAGACCCAAGTCAGGATGGGTGGAAATAGTTACTTTATAGGTGGGAAGACTAGGAAGGTAGTACTTGATGGTCTCAGGTAGGAGTCGGCACGGCAGCCTTTCTGTCGTCTGAAACAGCTGTGGATCGTGAGCCAGAAAGTAAACGGTGGAGGAAGAGAGTCTTTCAAGTGAATACTTTTTAAATTTCAGTAAATGAGGATGTCTCTACATCTTGGGTAATAAATGCCAGCTGCTGTGTGGCCCTTTTCAGTTCCGTTGATCAAAACATTCTTTGAAGTGCCTACGTACCCTGTGATACCAAAGAAAACAAAACAAAAAAACAAACCTGTTGCCCTCAAGTTGACTCTGACTCATAGTGACCCTATGGGACAGTGTAGAACTGCCCCACTGGGTTTCCAAGGAGCTCCTGGTAGACTTGAACTGCTGACCTTTACTTAGCAGCCAAACTCTTAACCACGACGCCACCAGGGTTTCTGTGATAGGCCCTGGAAATTCGAAGATTGTGAAGACAGTCCCTGCCGTTGAGGAGCTCATCTTCCTCACTAGGTAGTTTAGTAGCTCTCCCTGTGAGTTTTTTTTACCACATTGTCCACTTTGTGAATTAATGATGGCAAATGTTTGCTCGTCAGCTAATTTTCCTCACTGATAGTAGAAACTGAAGGAATGCAATCTTGTTTTAATATAAATATAGGCATTTAAAAAAATCTAGTTTTGAAAACAATTTAATTCCATTTAAAATTCCATTTTAATATTTCATTACTCAAGTAATATGTACTGAAGTAATGCATAAGTGTATAATCATTGTAATACTTAAGGATATAGAATAAAAGGTGAAAATCTCTCTTATCCCTCATACTTCCTCCCTGAGGTAATTTTGTATGCCATCCTGCTAGCTTTTTAAAATTCATTCACTCATATGTGTACACACTCACATATGCATAGTTTTAGCCTTTCTTTCTTTAACATAAGTGTATCATTTTAATCGCATTGTTATTTTTCTTGTCCTTTTCATTTAATGGTATGTCTTAGAAATTTTCTTTGTGAGTACCTGTGGATCTTTCTTGGTGTTGTCGTGTGGCATCTAGTTGATTCCAACTTTCAGCGACCCTATAGGACAGAGTAGAACTGTCTGTAGGGTTTCCTAGGCTGTAACCTTTTCGGGCGGGAACAGATCGCTTTATGAATGTATAAGTGTTGCATAAGATGGATGTGCCATTTACATAACTGTCCCCTTAACTGTGGAGGCTTAGGTGGTTTCTTGTTTCTCTCTTACCTTTTTCACAATTACAAATATGTACTCGGTATTTTTTTTAGAATATATTCCTGGTAATGAACTTTGATCAGAAGGGGTGATGATAGATACTGCCCAGTTGCCCTCGGAAAAGACATTAGCAGTTTGCACTCTCACCAGCGTACCTGTTTCCTCACAGCTGCAGCAACGATGGATGTTAGGAATCTTTTTAAATCTTAGCTGAGCTGATTGATGAGGCATTAGAGTTCGTGGTTGCTTGAATTTACCTCTCCTGAGAGAGGGGCTTTGAAGCAACATGTGCGAACTGAAAGCATCAGAGTGGAATTTTTAGTAACTCTTACAGCATATGTAAATATTGGGCAAAATCAGTTATTTAAAACGAAGTACTTAAATTTTTTAAATACCTATAACTTCTCATGTATCTGGAATTCCATTTCTTCCTTCTCTTCTTACTCCTTTTGGTGTAGACCTGGGGAAGGTGACTTTTAGTTTAATTTAGCATCTAATACTCCTAAATGCTGTGGTAAAAGCACACAGCTCTGTGTGTATCATCTTCCATTCTCCTTCTTCCCCTTCCACACAAAGCAGTTAAAAAAAAACCCTCAGTTGAGGGGCATTATTTTTTAATTAAATTTTTAACGTGTGTGTGTGTGTGTGTATTTTAAAACCTCAAAGAAGTAAAGCATTCAGCTTCCCTGCAGCATATAATAAATATCTGACTTGATTTTTCCCCTTGCAGTTTTTTTTTTTTAATCGCCCTACTAATAATTTACATTCTTCCCTAATAGCCTTCTCCTCTTTGTACTAATTTCACTCACTTTAAACTTTTGAAGTCTGTGTCTCTCTTGCTAGCAATCACTCCACATTTTCAAGGGTTTTTTTGGTTCATCTTGACCCAATTAGATCTAGGTGGACCGAAAACCTTCAACCTTTGAGTTAGCAGCCAAGTGTGTTAACCTTAAGTTTGCACCACCCAGGGAGTCCTAAATTTCTTAACTTTAAAATCAATTACAAAGTACCCAAAGATGTGTCGCTACAGCCCTGCAGCCTGGATGGGGAAAGAGCAGAAGCGGAATGGGGAAGGAGGGTGCAGGTGCTGGGTTTCACAGTGCTGGGTTGCTGCAGCTGAACAGTCGTGTATTAAATGCACTTGTACTTTGATTTTCTGGATTTTGCTTTGTGTTACAATAGAGAATTTTCAGGTGTTACCACAGCTGTGCTTGCCTACTCTCTAAGTCATCTCAGACCAAATCACACTCAAGAAGCAGGCTTCAGAATTGCTGGTTCGCAGCTACATTGAGTGTGAACTGACTTTCAAAGGGAGGGAAGTGGAACTTGCTTTAATGCAGAAATCTCCACACACAGTCCTTGTCTGTGTCTGATCTTCTGCCATGGTTCATTCTTAAACCCAGCTTGTCTTTCCAGGCCGCCCAGACAGAACAAGTATTTACAAGTGCACCCCGTTGAGAGAAAACCAGAATTTATATACCTGATCATGGAGGAAATAAGGGCATTCTTAAAAGAGTAGTAATTTCCCCCAATTTACTTGAAAAGCCTTTTTCTTCCCAAATTAGTATTTTCTGGGTACCACCTTGTCTCAGTGGCTCCATACTGATTCAGCATTCTTGTTAACTTTGGAACCTCAGAGTTTATAGTTATGAAAGTGAAGAACAAAAATGAACAGGTTGAAGATTTTGCTTATGCTAACATAATTCACATGCATGGTAGAGTCAGTTTACGCTTTACTCTGAATTCTAGTTTTAAAAAAAAAAAAAACTTGAATTTTAATTCCATTCAGTTGGTCGTGTGGAAGCGTGTCATTTAGAATACTTACTGGAAACGTTTCCTGAGCAAAACTTGATAAATCAGGTCTGGTCTGACACACGCCTGGAAACCAGAAATTCTTAAAATGGAATTCTGGTCTGAGGCTTGAATCCTTTTGTAGCCTGGGGCAAGTCATTTAACTTCTTGCCTCCCTTTCTGCCATCTGCAGAGGATAAATACTTCTGTCTCAGGGATGTTGAAAGGATTAATTAGTTAGTCTGTAAAGAACTTTGAAGATGAAAAGTACTTTAAAAGTGCTTCTTAATAACATTATTGCTTAGAAAAGAGCACCACTTTTATGCTAACCACTTTATGCCTCAAATTATATAAAGAAGGTATGTTTAGTACATTACTGCTAGTTATAAACTAGAGATAAATCTCTCATGGTGTGAACATCAAACATTAGCTTAAGAATTTCAAAGGAGCGTCACTTAGTCTCATGGATCCCTTCAGAGCTATGTTCTCCCCGTAATTATTTACAAAGATCATATCAGGAAAGAGAAGACCCTTTCACAAACTCAGCCTTTATCTATCTTTTTATTCAGTCAAGTTTTTTAGTATTAACTTTAAAAAGGCCCGTTCAGTTTAAGTTGGTACCAGAAAGCTAGCAGAGGGAAGTGCATTTACTGGTTTTTCAGGAGGTAACAAAATACGAGAGAGAACTATATTCTTTCCCCTTTTGTTCTCTCTCCTCTCCCTTCCCAGTTTCATCATTGTGATATGAGTGTGTTGCTTTAGCCATTTCTAGAAGGGTTGAAGCTAACAGCTAAAACTTACTGAAAGTATATACCTGTAGGCTTACGAAAAAGGACCAGTGTCCAGATTTTATAATGAAATATCACAACAATGTTCAGTGAAGTATTATATAACTAGTACTGGGTTCAAATTTACCAACTTTATTAGAAGGGGGAGGTTGTGTTAATTATGCAGATGATAATGAATTGCAGAGCACAGCAAACCAGACACAGATTATGTATAAAGAGACCTTAGAAAAGTTTGGAAAACATGGTCAAGAAATGAAATGAGATTTAAACTTGGGAAAACATTTGTCAGAAGGAGCAATTGAAGAAAGAAATGGAACTATGAGGAGAAATAGCAGTGAATAGGGCGGAATCAGGTAGGACTCTTCTCAGTATCGCTGCTCTTGTTTTCTCTCAGGGTGGTCAGTCAGATTCATTTTTCAGGTTGTTCATGCTATGGGATGATGACTTGTAGTCTGGTGAGTTAAGACTGAGTGAAAGAACAAGTTCTCATAGCTCTTCTTTGTGACTTGACCTGGAAAATTTAATCTATATCCATCCCTTTGTAGAAAGCAAATTATTGTCATTACTAGGTGCCATCGAGTCGATTCTGACTCATAGCGACCCAATGTGACAAAGTAGAACTGCCCCACAGGGTATTCTAGGCTGTAATATTTACAGGAGCAGATCGCCAGGTCTTCTCTTCCACGGAGCCAGTGGGTGGGCTCAAGCCACCAATCCTAACGTTTAACGATTGTGCCACCAGGGCTCCTTAGAAGTGGGTGGGTCATTAAGGTACCCATATACCTAACTTGTGTGTGGCTTAAATATAAAGAGCTTTAGAAACATAAGTGCCGCTGACCATCACAATAAATTACAGACATCAGAAATACTGCTGCTTGCATTTTGAATTCAGAAATATGATTTTAGTAAGATAGGTAGCAACCGTTAAAATATTTGATACTGCCACTTAAATTATTAAAACAGTGAGTTTTTACCGGTCATTGTTCTTTATCGTTATATTGTGTATGAAAAATGACTTTTGGAGCGCCCCTGATTCTTTTCCATTGATTGTGTTAATTGAGTGAAATTTTCTGTTGGCCGTATGTGTAGAGGATTTTTCTTCATGTGATCATCTTAATTAAAATTTGTTTCATACGGTAAATCAAAGCATAATGCTAATAAATTATTCTCTTAAATTCTCTACAGCAAAACCCTTGAAGACCGTTTGAAACTTGAAGCAAAAAATGGGACATTGAATATATCAGACACCACTGTTGGCAGCAAACAATTGACGTTCACATTAAAGAGGGTAAGATTTTTTTTTTTTTTTTTAAGTGTTATTCTTTGCAGAAGAAAAATCAGCTTCCAGTAGTGTTTTGTGTGCCTCCACCTTGGAACCGCCTTCCCAAGCTTCTCTCCTGTGAAGGAAGCTCCTGCTCCCTCTCCTGGCATTTTCCCTGCAAGCAGAGCCCCTCCGGAGTGGAGAAGTGCACGTTGCTTGACAGACACAGAGCCAGGAGTGTTACCAGTGTCCTGAAAAAAGCAGGGCATTAGTGACCGAGGAGTTGGCACTGTGCCTTGAGTTGGTGATGAGCCACCATCCGTGGTGTCTAGGTCACCGTTAAAGTGTACTTTCATCCCTCCCAGCTGCAGGCAACCACGAGTCTACTTTCTGTCTTTATAGACTTGCCTCTTCTGGACGTTTCGTATAAATGTAATATTGGTCTTTTGCAGCTGGCTTCTTTCACTTATCATATTTCCAGGCTCGTACGTAGTTGTATCAGTACTTAATCCATTTTTGTTGCCAAATGATATCCCATTTATTTATCCATTCATCAGTCATCAGTTGGCGAACATGGGGGTTGTTTCCCTTTTTTTTAAATGGCTTTTATGAATAATGGTGCTATAAAATATGTGTGGAAGTGTTTGCATGGACATACATTTTCATGTCATTTGGACACATGTCTAGTAGTGGAATTGCTGGGTCGTATGGCGACACTGTTTAACCTTTTGAAGAGCTGCCAGAATGTTTTCTGAAGTGGCTGTACCATCTTACATTCCCACCAACAGCGTGCAAGGATTTCAGTTTCTTCGCATCCTCTCCAACACCTGTTATTGTCTGTCTTTTTGACAGCATCCTAGTGAATGTGAAGTGGTGTCTCATTGTGGTTTTGATGTGCATTTATTTCTCTAATAACCAGTGAAGTTGAACATCGTTTCATATGCTTATTGACCATTTTTGGAGCCCTGGTGGCACACTGGTTTAGAGCTTGGCTGCTCACCAAAAATTCAGCAGTTCGAATCTACCAGCCTCTCATTGGAAACCCTGTGGGGCAGTTCTGCTCTGTTCTATGGGGTCACTATGAGTCGGAATCAACTCAAAAGCAGTGGGTGGGGTTTGGATCAACCATTTGTATATCTTCTTTGGCGAAATGTCTTTTCAAGTCCTTGGCCATCCACCTGTGATTCTTCTAAAAGTTCTCCCTAACTGTATCCAGGAGCTTGCAAAATGATAAGAATTTTTTTATTCCAAGTGCTTAGAAGCTTTTCTGTTAAATCAGCCTCTGTTTAGCACAAATTTACACTCTTATACTTATCATTTAAATAACTAGATATGCATTCAGAGTAACTCATTGTATCCGTCCCTACTTTCTTATAAATTCCCTATGTTATTAAAACATTTCTCGATTCCCTCTGCAACTCAGGAAATGCTGAGTGTGAGACAGGAACCAGCACAGCTGCAGGAAGGATCATAGATTTAGTAGCTTAACCCCAGTGTCGTTGAGTCGATTCCGACTCATAGCGACCCTATAGGACAGAGTAGAACTGCCCCATAGAGTTTCCAAGGAGCGCCTGGTGGATTCAAACTGCCGACCCTTTGGTTAGCAGCCAGAGCTCTTAACCACTAGGCCACCACTTAGCAAGTGCCTTAAATCATAAGAGACCTCTTTCTGCTCGTTTGAATGAGGAGTCTACTTTGCTGTAGGGTGAAAGTACAATACTTTTCTCACTTTTTTTTTTTTTTTAATTGAAGGTCCCGAGTTGAAAATCAGTTTATAGTTCATGGTAAAATGAAAATAAGATGGCTCAGAAATTATATTTTTTGCTAAAAACAAAAGAAACACTAAGAAATGCTTAAAGTAAAGCAGCAACAAAAATAAACTATATAAAGAAAAAGAAACGCTTAAAATGGCATAGTAGCTGATTCAGGCAGCAGCGTCGAAACTTTTTGGGACTGCATCAGTTAGATTTGTGTTTTATCGCCTGACTAACAAAATCTTAATTATTAAATCTCAGCTTTATTTAAGACTCTTTAGGGACTTGTTTCTGTAGTTGTTTACAGAAATCTCTTTTCATATTAGGTGTGTGATCTACTTGAGTAAAATCATAAGTTTTTCCAGGATTTTCATGTGTTCTCAATTCTGTTCCATCGGTCTGTATGTCTGTCCTTATACCAGTACTGGAGCCCTGGTGGCACAGTGGTTAAGAGCTCAGCTCCTAACCAAAAGTTTGGCAGTTCGAATCTACCAGCCACTTCTTAGAAACCCTATGGGGCAGTTTTACTCTGTCCTGTAGGGTCACTATGAGTTGGAATTGCCTTGACGGCAATGGTTTTTTTTTTACCCTAAAACGTCAGTAGAATTCAAGAGGGAAAATATCTATGCTTTAATATTATTTAAAATTGAGTAGTGGCAAAACCTAAATCTAATTTGGAAATTTCATTAAATACAGTCCCTGATTAAAATTGTGCTGGTTTACGTTTATCCTCCACCATTCTCTGTGACAGGATTGCTGAGTAATGTAGTAAAGTAGCCAGGCACAGGATCATGAAGAGGGAGGAAAGGAAAACTTGGAAATGAGTTAAATTGGCCCATAAATCATGATGGGTCGGTCACATGATGGCATAAATAGCCATTTAGAGAAGGGCTAATGATAGTCCTTTTTGTGAATGGGGATCTGCAGAGCAATGGCTTCTTCTCACCAGTGTCCTCTCTAAGCTCCTGCTTTTGTTGAGAAGGCCTGGCAGAGCTTCCCAAGCAGTGTTCCAGGAGAGGTACATAGATCCTCTGGGGAAAATGCTTTTGCAATCAAACAAATATGGAGACCACCTTGAGCTGATATCTGTATTGAAGATGTATAAAGCACCTTAAATCAAAAGCTCTGACATACCCTGTTGGTCTTTATTTAGCATATCATTTTCCAAAATTATATGAACAAGAAATACTTCCTTAAGGGATACTTATTAACATGTTAAAAAGCCAGTGTTTGTTAATTTTACAGGGGTCTTGATATCAATACTTGATCTGCTAGGGTGTGTACAGTCTCCTTCAAGTTTTCCATTAATAAATATGTATTGAATGCCTGCCTCCTCTGTACCAGATGCTGGTACTACACAGAACAAAGAAAGTATGGTCCTTGCCACCATAATTCTCAGCCTGTTGAGAGAGTCCGTGAATAAAAGTTATACACATATAAGTATATAATTATAACTGAGGTAATTGTTCCAAAGGAGGACAGAGGGCTGTGAGAGTGCTTGACAAGGGGACCTATTCTAGACAGAGGAGTTAGAAAAGGATAAGAGATACATAGGTTGGGTCTTAAAGATGAGTAAGAGCCCTGTGAAGGGGCAGGGAGGGTCCCAGGTATAAAGTACTGTATAGGCTGAGTCCTTGCTTGAGGAGGGAGGAGGCCTGGCATGTTTGAGGGTCTGAAAAGGAGCCTGTGTGTCTAAAACACAGTGAGCAAGGGTAAGAGTGGTGTCAAATATGACAGAAAAGGCAAGTTAGGGGCTAAATCATGTAGGACCTTGTAGGAAGGGCATGTTAAAATTTGTAGCCTTAATCCTAAGAACAGTGAGAAGTTACTGAAATGTTTTGATAAGCAGAGGACTATCATAACATTTTTATTTAAAAAAATCATTCTGGCCATTGTATGGAGAATGGACTTAGGGAAGATAAGAGAGGAGGTGAGGAGACCATTAGGAAGGAAGGCAGCACTTGTAGTGGTCCAGCGTAGGAGGGAGAGTAACTTGGATTAGGATAGAAGCCTCAGACATAGAGCGAGGTAGGGGAATTTGGAGTGTACTTTGGAAGAATATCCAGGGCAGGACTGCTTTGTAAAGGCACTGGAAGAAATGGTAATAATTAGAAAGGAACCTCAGTATTCAGAAACTTAGTTTAAGAGTTTCCTGTTGTGGTGTTGTTCTGTGCCGTTGAGTCAATTCCACCTCATAGTGTCCCTATAGGACAGAGTAGAACTGCTTCATAGGCTTTCCTAGGCTGAAATCATTACGGGAACAGATCACCGGGCCTTTTCTCCTGCAGAGCTGCTGTTGGGTTCAAACCACCGACATTTCACTTTTCAGCTGATTGCTTAACTGTTGCACCACCAGGGCTCATTAAGAGTTTCCTAGAATAGGGGAAATTCATCCTTTTGTGGTATTAAAAATAGCTTTTCTATCTCACTACTTGCCCACCTCCCAACTCTTGAATTTTAAAATATTAAGTAATAACCAACTAGAAGTGAAGATAGAGACTTTATTCAAGACTAAAATACAAATGAGTATTGTTAGGTATGTGGAAAATACTGATTATAGTCAGGTTTCATAGGTGTCTGAAAGGCGTGTACTTCAACTTTTTGAACTTAGACCCCTGACAGTGTTTTCTCAGTCTACTTTCTGTGGAACTCTGCCAGCTAAGAATATTTTTTGAGCTTTACATTCTGGAGTTTGAGTTATTTAAACCATAAAATATGTTAATAAAACTACTTGATGGGGTTAGGGGTGTACCACAGTCAGCCTGAGTCTGCTTCCATCTGTGAACTTTTTCAGTTGTCTGCCAATCCCTTGTCGCTCAGTGTTTACTGGTAGCACATTTCTGACCTTTGAGGGGAATTTGATTTTTTTGGAAACAGTCAAAAATCCTTTGGAGCCAGTTCTGGTGAATGCATAACCAAGCTTGGATAATAGACTTTTAGTACACCTAAGTGTTTTTTGTTTTGTTTTTTAGATGATATGAATAAACTCATAGTTCTGGCTTATGAACTAAAGACAGTTCTGTAAGAGAAGTTCTGGGCAATTCATAAGCAATAGCATCTTCTTAAGGTGGCTCTTTTGTAGGGGACCATTCCCCTTTCAAATATGCCAGTAGTGTTTGTATGTTGGTTGAAAAACCAGTCTCAGACTTCTAGTTCTGACTACACACCAGGGCACTTCTCTTATCCAGGGGCACCTTCATGCACAGTGAACGTCTGGTTTGAGAGAGGATGCAAATGGACTTTTGTCCTGCAGTTGCTGCCAGGGCAGCATTTGTCAGTGGACAGTCCCATCGGCCAGACCGCCTGCCCCTGGGAGCATCTCTCCCTGCGGCGAGGCTGTGGCTGGGGGTGGTGCTGTGGCCGCTCTGATGGCTACAGAAGAAAGGAGTACTGGAATTTTCATTCTCTGTCTTTCTCCTCATTTCACTTTCTCCTTTAGTCTGAACAGCAGAAGAAGCAACAGGAAGCTGAGAAACTGCATCGACAAGAGAGGAAAAAGCTTCGCCGTTCAGCCAGTCACCTGAAGTCAAGACACAAACGAGGACGGCCATTTCATTGAATTTGAAAATGTCCCCACAGAACGCCGGTGATCCCTGAGTGTGATTTGGAAGGAGCACGTCACTGCCGTATTGATTATCACTAGGTTATATTAAACACAGAGAAAGGGACATACCTTTTTTAAGTTCCATGTATCTTCTTGATACATTCACAGAGGTAAAGACTTTATAACTTGTCTCTATGCCTTGTGGATTGATCTTCGAAGACTGGGCTCACACCAAATAGTTATTGCGTAGTTCTTGCTCCCTTGTAAACACTGCCTCTTTTTCCCTCGTTTTAATCGAGGAAACCAGGTTATTACTGTTTTTTAATATTGGGAAATGTGTACAGTGAATTGAAAGGTTTATCCTGTACTGAAAAGGAAGATTTATCATGTGCTAAGAACTTTTTTTGCTGCAGTGCCTACCGCCAGTCATGGTTAAGCCACAGAGAGACACCGTGGCTGTTGACTGTGTATATCGGCCATGTTTGTGTTTATGTTTTAAGAATGTGGTGATTGATTGTGTTAGTTTCAGATTTTTTTTTTTTAATTTTTATACCAAGAATATTATTTAATGGTAACAACAGCCTAAAAAAGGAGCCCTGGTGGTACAGCAGTTAAGTGCACGGCTGCTAACCAAAAGGTTGGCGGTTCAAACCCACCCAGAAGCTCTGAGAGAGACCTGGCAACCTGCTCCCGTAAAGATTATGGCCTAGAAAACCGTCTGGGGCAGTTTTGCCCTGTTATGTGGGGTACTGTGAGTTGAAAATCAACTTGACAGCACACAACAACAATAGCCTAAAAAAGAGATGGAAATTACTGGTTATTCTTTTAGCATGGCACAGATAAACTATAGGTTTTTGCCATTTCTTAAGTGCAAATAGAGATAAACTGGCCAGAAATAAATAAATACTTTTCATTTGAATAGCCTCTTTGAGAAAGACCCATTCTTTGAGTTAATTTGGAAGTTTGGTTTTCTTAGTTGCTCAGATATTAATGTGCTTTTGGGGGTGCATTTATAGACTTTTTTAAAGTTTCTTTACATACAACTCTCTGAACTGTAAATGATAGAATCTTTGAAACTGTAAATGATGAAGCTGCAAAAAGGTAGAGTGCATTATTACTAAAACCATGCTGTGGAACATGTAACAGGTCTCATGAACACCTAGATCCAGGGCTTCAAGTTTAAGTCACATCTACTTCTCCTTTCTTTCCTTTCCTCTGTCAACATCGTTCCTTATTTCTTCAGGTCTCTGCTTCTCTCTGGGTTGCAGTCAGTCCCTTTCCCCCAGGCTTTATCTCTCCCTGCCCCCTGCTTCTCCTGTGCGGTCTGGCTTGCTCCACGGGGCAGGGAACAGCTTGGGTCATCCGTTCACTCCTGTGGTCTGAGAGATAGTGTCTCTTTCCACAAAAACTATATGTGTTGTGCATGTGTGTGGTATGTAGAATATATGTATGTGAGTGTGCCCACCCACTGCCATCGAGTCGTGTGTGTGGTGATATATCTGTGTGTGTGTGCAGGCATAGTATCCAGAAAGAAATTCTTGTTATTCGGGGAGCCAACCCAATTTGTGTTGTGTTAACAGATTAAGTCCTCAAGTTATTTAAATCTCTGGTTACCAACCGTTTTCCTTTTTCAGCTTCTTATCCCCTAAAATCATATTCGTGGACCACCTCTTCCCAAAGGAAGGTGCCTTGGCTTTCATGTTGCTTTCTTTTCTCTATTTCCCACATTCCTCCCTTAAGGAAGGAGAATATAGAAGAAATCAGAGAGGGATTTGGACTGACACTCTGCTGCCTGGAATTTTTTCCCCAAGGGTTGGGTGGTTATGCTCTAGTCTAGACTTATGTCCTAAGATAAGGTCTTCCACACCTATACCTGGTTTCCACGGCTCCTTCTTTTCTTCCTTCTTTGGGGGGACCTTGTTTCGTTAGGAGCCAGTATGCTACAGTGTTAAATTCCATTAGCAGTGCTGAAGGGTAAGAGGAGGACTTAAAAAACTAGAAAGTCAGACCATCCCCAGATCAAGGAAGAATCAAAAAACACCCAAACTCCTTTTTGCTGTCGAGTTGATTCCTACTCACAGTGACCGTGTAGGACAGAGTAGAACTGCCGCGTAGGGTTCCCAAGGAACATCTGGTGGATTTGAACTGCTGACCTTTTGGTTAGCAGCTGAGCTCTTAACCACTCTGCCACCAGGACTCCTGAGGAAGGATCAAAAAAAAAAAAAAAAAAATTTTTTTTTTTTTTTTTTTTTTTTTTTTTTGAGGAAGGATAGTACAGATGAATTCTGGATACTTAGTGGGCAGAGCTTGGGTTTTGAAACCAGGCAGACCCAAGGCAGAATCCTAGCTCTCATTCTTGCCATTTCTCTGTTCTTTAAATATTTAATCTCTTTGAGCCTGATTTCCCCATATAAAATGAGCCAAATACTTAGTTTTTTCAGGATTTGATGAAATGCATTAGGTAAAGCACCTAGCAAGTGCTAGGCAGTGGGTACTTAGTTATTTCTCTCCAGTCACCCTTACCCTCATCCCACAGCTCTGAACTCAACATATTCTTTAATATTGAGGGGTTTTCTTGAGAGCGGAATTAACTCCTCAGGTTCTGTTCTGGGGGTTCCTGAAAGGCAGATGGAGAGACTAAGCTGAGACCATGGCAGATGTTCAGGAAATATTTGCTGAATAGATAGATGCATGAATACTTCTTTCAGGCTCCAGCCGTCCTTCTCACTGGCCAGATTTTTCTAGTTATTGGTCCCTTAAAACAGACCTACCTCTTCAGAGTTAAGACTCCTGCTACCATCCTCATCTTTCTCTGAAGTCTCCTGTTTAAAAAAAAAAGTCATGCAAGCTTCATATTCCACTCCATAATCTTTCTGTGTTTGTGATATACTACTTATCAGGTACAGGAACGACCATGTTTCTCCTATAGCTCTGTACTGGGAAAGTGCACCCAGGGGTATCATGAGCTAGTATGGGAAGCACAGTCTTAAAGATGATGGCTTGGTTTTTACCTCGGGACCGCCCTGTCTTAGATCCCCCTCATTCTCTGAAAACTTTTTTTTTTTTTAATGCCTAAATACTTTTTTTCCTAAAACAGAAGTTGTTATCAGAAGTTAGGATAGTGGTTCCTTCTGGAGGGAGGAGATCGTGATTGGGAGGAGACATAACAGCATCATCCAGGACTCTGGTTAGTTCTGTCCCTTAACTTGGGTGGTGGTTTCACTGATGAGTTCACTTTGTGAGCATTCATTTTACTACTACAACTTATAAATCTTTCTATTTTATGTTATACTTCAGTTTAATACTTCTGTTGAAAAAGAATATGTACCCGTTACAACAACTCTACTTCTATCTAGTCCCCCAAGATAACTCCTTAACAGTACAAGGTCTATCTTTTCAAATATTTTTCTGTTCTGTTTGTTTTGGTAATACAAGTGGGATCGTACTATATATGCTGTCGCTCAACTTGATTTTTATAACTAATAATATATTGTAGATAATTTTCAAAGTCTGTAAATACATATACAGTCATGCATTGTTTAACACCCACAATATGTTCTGTGAAATAGGATGTTATGCAATTCGGGTGTTGTGTAAACACCTAGTTTATCTAAGGTTTCCACAAATTCCTTTGCTGCCTTTGCATCAGCACTTGCAGGCTCACCACTCACTTTCACGTTATGCAGTGCAAAACATTGTTTGAAGCTCTTGAACCACCCAGAGTTAGCACTGAGCTTGATACTGTAGTCTGGTCCTGTTTTTTCTTTAAGCATCTCTGTCTTAGTTATGTATCCTGCTATAACAGAAATACCACCAGCAGATGGCTTTAATGAAGAGAAATTTATTCTGTCACAGTTCAGGAGACTAGAAGTCTATATTCAGGGTGCCATCTCCAGGGGAAGGCTCGCTCTCTGTCAGCTGTGAGAGAAGGTCCTTATCAATCTTCTGATCTAGGAGCTTCTCTGTGCAGGGACTCCAGGTCCAAAGGACACACTCTGTTCCCGGCACTACTCCCTTGGTGATATGAGGTCCCCTTATCTCTCCGCTTGCTTCACTTTTTTATATCTCAAAAGGAATTGACTTAAGACACAACCTAATCATAGTCCTGCCTCATTAACATAACTGCCTCTAATCCTGCGTCATTAATATCATAGAGTTGGACTTACGACACATAGGAAAATCACATCAGATGACAAAATGCTGGACAATCGCACAATACTGGGAATCATGGGCTAGCAAGTTGACACATATTTTTGAGGGGCACAATTCAATCCATGACATTCCACCCTTTGGCCCCCCAAAATTCGTGTCCTTGCCACATGTAAAACACATTCACCCCGTCAATATCATACCAGAACTAATAAGTCAACTCCAACTTCAAAATCCAAAAATTTCTCTATAAAATCGAAAATACAAGTTACCTGCTTCCAAAGTACAATGGTGGAACAGGCACAAGCTAGACATTTCCATTTACAAATGGGAAAAATTGAAGGGAAAGACAGCATGACAGGCGCCAAGCAAGTCAGCAGAGAATGCATTACCTTAGCCCTCAAGGCTTGAAAATAACCCTCTGTTCTCCGAGACCATTTACACACTGGCCCTGACCTCCAGACTCTGGGCTTCAGCTCCACCTTCTAGGCCCACTGGAATGGCAACTCTTCTCCCTTGGCTTTGGGCAGCCCCATTCTCCTAGTTCATCTGAGTGGTGACTCTACCCTTTGAGACCCCAGAGGTCGTGGCAGCTCTGCTTCCTGTGTTCTTTGTCTCTTCTGCTTCCTGGTTCCTTGGCCCCTCGAGCCTCACCACCCACGTCTCCCCTTCTGGGGCAAGTGTTCCAAAGGTCTTTACCAAACCAAAAACCAAACCCGTTGCCGTTGAGTCGATTGCGACCCACAGTGACCCTATAGGACAGAGTAGACCTGCCCCATAGAGTTTCCAAGGAGCACCTGGAGGATTCGAACTGGTGACCCTTTGGTTTGCAGCCATAGCACTTAGCCACTACGCCACCAGGGTTTCTGAAAGCTCTTTAGCTCCACCAATATGTGTCTGGAGGCACCCCATTCCACCAGTAAACTTTGGCAGGAAGGCACTCAGCTCTCTTGTTCCAGCTTTCTTGCTCCGTGGGTCAGCAAGCCTAGCTCTAGCAATAAGTGCTTGGAGGCACCCCACTGCGCCAGGAAGCTTCCTGTGCAAAGGCACTCATCTCTCTGGCTCCATGAGTCGAGTCTAGCACCATCTTGAGCTGGTCTCCTAATTCTGCTGCTGCCGTTTCTCTCTGCACCATCTCCAGTGTAACAGCACTCCTCACCTCCTTCTGAATCCACTATCCATTCAGTTTCAAAACTGCTTCCACGTTTTAGGTGTCTGTTAGAGTAGCACCCCACTTTCTCCGTACCAAATTCTGTCTTAGCTATCTAATGCTGTATAACAGAAATAACCACAGTTGGAGGGCTTCAACAAACAGAAGTTTATTCCCTCACAGTCTAATAGGTTAGAAGTCCAAATTCAGGGCCTTAGCTCCGGGGAAAGGCTTTTTCAATCTCGTAGATTGAGTCCTGCCTCATTAACATAACTGCCTCTAATCCTGCTTCATTAACGTCATAGAGGTAGGATTTATGACACAAGAAAACCACATCAGATGACAAAATGGTGGACAGTCACACAATATTGGACATCATGGCCTAGCCAAGTTGACATACTTTTGGGGGACACAATTCAGTCCATGACAATTTTGAACAAGCTTCGTGCCTTAGCAGTGATCGTCAGTGTGCTGTGAGGGATTCGTTTTTGTGTTTGGTCCTCAACCCACATCATTAGCAATTTCTCCATATCTGGTATAGGTCCCTCTCACATTTTCATTAGCCTTGCAGCTTTCAGTGGAGCCCATCCTATAACAGCTTGGAGAATTTCATCTTTGTTTTTGATGTTTCGTCCACTACATGCTGTTCTCCAATCAGGTTGTCTGAACTCTGTTATAACCTTATGGGACCATGGACATACACACAGTTAGACGTTGCCTGGACGGATTTTATGTGGTGCATGACTGTATATACATATTATATATTTTTATAAACCTTGGAATATTTTAGCATTGATCTATAATTTAACTTCCCCTATTTTTTTTTATTGATGCTTATCCCTAAAAATCTAAAGAACCTTTAAAATACCATTTCTATAAGTATAAGCCAAGTTATTTTAAAAACGAACACAGTAACTTTATGAAACACCTGTATGTAGTAAAGCAATGAAAATGTCATTTAATTTCTGTCCACATTTGATTAGGGACTGTCGTTTCAAAGAACTATTAGTATACTTTTTTCCATTAAAAGTAATTTATACTAAGTATAGAAAATTTGAAGAATAAAGAAAAAAATAACCTCAGTGTTTTAGAGAGCATTACTTTTCACTTTTTGGGGATTGGGTCAGATTTGAGAGAAACTTCAGTTCTACTAGTTAAAAGGATATAGTATTTCATATGTCGTAAGAACAGAAACAAATATTTTATAATTGGACTAATTTTCATAGCATTCTTTTAAGTGCCATTTATGGACTGTTTTATTATATCTGCAACTGAAATTATTAAAACTCCTAAGACAATTATGTGTTTTCTCTCTTGTGGATAACCCACACCATTTGTTCCCATAGATGACCAGTTGTCATGAGAAGGGCTATATGAGGGTGGGGTGGGGGGTAAGGGCATAAGCAGGAAGATCATTTAGGAAGCATAATAATCCTAAGGAGCCTTGGTGGTGCAGTGGTTAAAGCACCCTACTGCTAACCGAGAGGTCGACAGTTCAAACCCACTTAGCGGCTCTGCCGGAGGAAAACGTAGCAGTCTGCTTCCATAAAGATCACAGCCTAAAAAACAACACACAATACAGGAGAGGTCAGCACAACTGGACTAAACCAAAAGCAAAGAAGTTTCCTGAATAAACCAAATGCCTCGAAGGCCAGCGTGGTGGGGGCAGGGATTTGGGGACCATGGTCTCAGGAGACATCTAGGTCGATTGGCATAATAAAATCTATTATGAAAACATTTTGCATCCCACTTTGGTGAGTGGCGTCTGAGGTCTTAAATGCTAGCAAGCAGCCATCTAAGATGCATCAATTGGTCTCAACCCACCTGGAGCAAAGGAGAATGAAGAACACCAAAGTCACAAGGTAATTATGAGCCCAAGAGACAGAAAGGGCCACATAAATCAGAGACTACATCAGCCTGAGACCAGAACTAGATGGTGCCCAGCTACAACCAATGACTGCCCCGACAGGGAACACAACAGAGAATCCCTGAAGGAGCAGGAGAGCAGTGGGATGTAGACCTCAAGTTTTCACAAAAAGATCAGACTTAATGGTCTGAGACTAGAAGGACCCTGGAGGTCATGGTCCCCAGACCTTTTGTTAGCCTAAGACAGGAACCATCCCCAAAGCCAACTCTTCAGACAGGGATTAGACTGGACTATAGTATAGAAAATGATACTGATAAGGAGGAGTAAGTTTCTTGGCTCAAGTAGACACATGAGACTATGTGGGCAGCTCCTGTCTGGAGGGGAGATGAGAAGGCAGAGGGGGACAGAAGCTGGCTGGATGGACACGAAACTACAGGGTGGAGAGGAGGCGTGTGCTGTCTCATTAGGGGGAGAGCAACTAGGGGTACATAGCAAGGTGTATATACATTTTTGTATGAGAGACTGACTTGATTTGTAAACTTTTGCTTAAAGCACAATAAAAATTAAAAAAGATTACAGCCTTGGAAACCCTATGGGACAGTTCTAAACTGTTGTACAGTGTTCCTATGAGTCGGAATCGACTGGACAGCAGTAGGTTTAATAATCCTGGTGGTGCTAGTAGCTTGGACCAGAGTGATAAGAAATGGTAGGGTTCTTGATATATTCTGAAGGAAAGAAGAGTCAAGCATGATTCCAAAGTACTTGGCCTGAGCAGTGATAGGGATGGAGTTGTCATGGGCTGGTATGGAGAAGATGGCAGCAGGAGGAGGTTTGGGATGAGGTGGTAATGAGGGGTTTCGTTTTGGCCAGAGTAAACTTACTTAAAATCTAATTCAGATCATGTCTCTTTTATGCTCAAAATCTCCAAGTGGCTTACTTGATCACTCAGTAAAAGCCAAAGTCCTTGAGATAACCTCCAAGGCACAATGTAACCTGACCCCTTCTGCTCAACCCTTGGACCTGGCTTCGTCACACCTTGCTGTTTCTAGGATGCTCCAGGCACGCGTTTAAGCCAGGGCCTTTACATTTGTTGTTTCCTCTGCCTGGAACGCTCTTTGCTCATTACCTGCACGGCTCACCCCCTCTAAGTCATTGTTGAAATGTCAACTCATGAAGGTCTTCCCAGACCATTCTTTAAAACTGTCACACTGCCACCCCCAGCACTCTGTCTCCTTTATTGCAAATGATACCTGATATGGTGTCCTTTTTAAAAAAGTTTTTATTGTGATAAATTTCAAACACATACCAAGGTAGATAACAGTTTAATGGACTTCCATGTACCAGTCGCCTACCTTCAATGATTAACAACAAAAGCTAATTTTAGTTCATCTATTTTATATTCCTACCCATCCCCTCTATTATTTTGAAGCAAATTCAAGACATAGTATAATTTTGTTCATAAATGCTTCGTAATGATTTATTTACTTACTGTTTGTCCTCCCCACCCCCCAGAATAGAATGTAAACTCAGTAAGGATAGGGATTTGGGGGGGGGATGGAATCTGTTTTGTTCACTGCCGTATATCCAGTTAAAGAATAACTGAGTCAAGTTAGATGAGAATTGAAATGTTGGATTTAGTATGATCCAAAAGAAAACCCATTGCCATCAAGTCGATTCCGACTCATAGCAACCGTATTGGGGTGACTATAACCTGATGCAATGAGTTTTTTAGTTTTCATAACTTGACGAGCTGCTTCAGAGGGGCAGGGGAGCTGCAGAGCCTAACCGAAGTAGTTCAGGAAAAGATGTGGGAAAGGAATGGGAAATCACGATTATAGACGACACTCTGAGGACAGAAAATGTGGGATTGAGAGATTGTTTTCTTTTAGATGGGAACAAATAGGAAACCCTGGCGGTGTAATGGTTAAGAACTACAGCTGCTAATCAAAAAGTCGGCAGTTTGAATCCACCAGGCGCACCTTGGAAACTCTATGGGGCGGTTCTACTCTGTCCTATAGGGTCTCTATGAGTCAGAATTGACTCAATGGCAGCGGGTTTGGTTTTTTGTTTGGGAACAAATAGAACATGTCTGCCTGCTGCTGGGACTAATGCAGAAAATGAAAAGATTAATGATGATGGAGAGGGAGGACAATGACTGGAGTGATACACGGAAGTAGGTGTAGTAGTCATCTATTGCTATGTAATAAATTTAGGGGCTTGAAATAACACCGTTATCTCACAGTTCCTGTGGGTCAGGAATTCAGGAATCCAGCTTAGCTGGGTGGTTCTGATTCAGGGTTTCTCATGAGGGGCAATCAAGCAAGACACAGAGCTACAGTCATGTAAAAGCTTGGCATGTGTAGCGTGCAGATAGAGGTGCGACCTTATATAGACATGGGCAGATCACAACGAGAGAGAAGGCAGAGGATATGGCAAATTCAGATATGTAAGTAGATACGGTGAGGGAAGCAGGTGGACATCCTCTTCTAATTGATTGTTTTCTCACTGAAATAAACAAGGTGATGGGCCAAAGTAAGCTCCTTCCCTTGGGGAAGGGAAATACCATTCTGCAGTCTAACCTCTTGGCCCCGTCCTACACAGTTTATACTGAACTTCTGTTCTTACGTAGCTCGTGGTTGATTCACAGCCTTAGTTCTGGTCAAATTTCTTAATCATCAGTTGTTGTCCATGCCAGTCTCTTTTGTCTTTTCTGCCTCTCCATCCCCATGATCATCTTTGGAGGAGGTACCCTTGCTTCATTAGAGAAATAAAACACAGAGTTGAGAAACCCAAGAGGCTTTTTTCTTTTCCCCTTGTTTTATTGCCTGTCTGGATTTCCAAAATTCTACCTTAAATGTTTTTTTTTTTACTTTGTCCCACAGACAGAAATATTTTTAACGTTGTGACCCACAACACTTGTGTGATCATTAAGGTTGTGTGTCAGCTTAGCTAGGCCATGATTCTCAGTGGTTTGGCAGTTATGATGTAGTTTGGCAGTTGTATTTATGATGATACGATCACATCTGTGATAAGATTCAATATAATGTGATCACCTCCATGATAGGGGCCACTGTGAGTAGCCAGTCATTTGAAAGGGCGTTTCCTTGGGGGTGTGGCCTGCATCCTATATGGGTGTACTTTCTGGCAAGACTCTCTCTCGATCCTGCTGCTGGCTCTTGTTTGTCTGACCTCTGGTTCTTGGAACTTGAGCTAGCAGCTTACCTGTCATCTTGCTTGAGGATCTTGGGATTCATTGGTCTCTGCAGCGTGTGAGCCAGAGCCCTGCTATCTGACCTACCGACAGCAGGTTTGCCGCCTCTGCGGTTATGTAAATCAAAAGAAGCCTCCAGTCTGACCCACGTTGCAGCCTCTACAACCGAGTGAATCATTTTCTTAATATAAATCTCTCTCTATATATATTTATACGCTTTACTGGTTTTCCTTCTCTAGAGAACCCAGCCTAAGACAACATGTAATATCAAAAGTGTTAGAAAAGTATACCTCACAGCATATAAAGTACTCTGGTATTTTTCTGTTTTCTCCTGTTCTAGTTTTTTTATCAAAAGAAAAAAAAATCGTACCTATTAAATTTGATTTTACTTCTTGACTCACTAATGGGCCCAGCCCCCAAGATTTGAAAAATCTCTGCTTATCACCCTAACAGATTGATTGTATTATTGTGTTCCAGGAGTACGTTGATAAAGTCTACCGACATGTGTCCCCCAAACGTGTAATTATTGCTTTCCTTGTAGTGGTAATAAATTGTGTAATGAGACATTTTGCTGAAGCTTCTGTCAGAACTTTTTTTGACCGAACACACACAAGATGAGTGTTTTCAAAGCTCCATCCTCAGCATAAATTAAATTCTATAGAAGAATAGTTGGGGTTTTAAGAAATGAATTCAAAAGATTTGGTGATTCTTAGGTAAACTTCCAATGCATTCAAAATCTACTAGGGCTTTTTATTTGATTAATTTCATTTTGAAATTATTTTTAAGTCTAGCTTTACTCATGGAGACAAAGTTGAAACAAAACCCTGGAGTTTATGCTGCCACTGTTTTTAAGCAAATATAGATAATGGCAATTGTATAACTTCATTTTACTGCTTGTGAAAGATCAGTTTCATTTTTCATATCCAGTAGAAGACTCATTTCTCTTTTGCATTTGAGAATACTTGGTCCAAGCTAAACGAATGTGTTGTTTCTTAGAGTGACTGAATTTCACTCAAAAAAAGAGAGCAAAGTTTTAGAATAAGTGATTTTTAATGTGTGCCGTATTTTTTGTTCTGTTGTACATAGGGTCACTATGAGTTGGAGCCAACTCGATGGCACGTAACAACAGCAACAACCCTATTTTTATGCAAATAATGTGTGCCTTCTATGTTTGCTTGCCAGCGGCTCCCTACCCCATCAGGTATATTTGTAAGCGCCACTCTGCTAATTTTTTTTTATAGCAACATATGAAAAAAAAATGGTCTAGTGGTACTTACAAAAATACCTCACGGAGAGGAGGAGGGAGTGACTGGCAAACAAACATAGACGGCGCACGTTATTTGCATAAAAATACTGTAGTATAAATGAATACTATAAGTAGACGTTTGATTATTTCTTTTATATCCCTAAAAAGTTTATATATACAAGTTGGCATAATTTTTTCTCCTCTCCTTGGAAAAATATGGAATTGCCTTATATTTGGGGTTTCCTTGTATTTAGGCATAATCAGTAATATGATTTAGGACAATAGATATATTTTTGAACATGTGGGAAAAAATTCCAGTCTAATCATTTTTATTCTTTTTTATTATTATTATCTTTATTGTGCTTTAAGTGAAGGTTTACAGTTCAAGTCAGTTTCTCATACAAAAATTTACACATATATTGTTATGTGACCCTAGTTGCTCTCCCTTTAATGTGGCAGCACACTTCTCCTTTCCACCCTGGATTTCCTGTGTCCATTCGACCGGTTCCTGTCCCTCTTGGCCTTCTCATCTCGTCGTTGGACAGGAACTGCCCATTTAGTCTCATGCATCTACTTAAGCTAAGAAGCACTCTCCTCGCGAGTATCATTTTGTGTCTTATAGTCCAGTCTAATCTTTGTCTGAAGAGTTGCTTTTGGGCATGGTTTCAGTTCTGGGCTAGTAATTTCTATTCTTGAAGTTCGTTATTATTTCCATGTTAATTTTCTAAAATTAATCACTGTAATAAAAAAAAAACCTGACAGTTAACGTTTGAATGAACAATTTTGGGGACTACAGTGCTATCTCCAATTCAAAACACCTAATATTGATTATGAGCGCCTCCTCAGTGGGAAATGTGTTAGAAAATAAGAAGCTCTTACCCTTAAAGATAAGATGGCCTAAAGCAGAAGTGTCAGGAGTACAAGTGTTGAGGAAGTACAGTTCCACCAGTATTTAAGTGGCATTCTGGCCACCATGCCCCTCTCTTCTGTGGGTGGGGGGAGACTACCTGTCTCCTCACTAGTTGTCCTGCCTAGTGAGATTTCCCATACACACATTTTAATTAAGGAGGAAATTATTATTTTCCAACCGTGGTTGCTTCCAGGCCCTATTTCTATTTTATAAACCCAGATGGAACTTCAAAGTTACAGTGCCAAAAGCTTTCCTGTTGGGCGGGAGACCAACTGTATTTTTCTTGTAGCCTTGGGTTTCTTTCAGATGCAGGACAAAGTCATGAATCATAGACTCTAAGGATTTGAAGAGCTCTTGACGTTTAGCTGGCTGAAACACCTGCCTGATTGGATTTCCCCTGTAATATCCCTTTCAACTCATTGTCCAGTTTCTGGTTACACACCCCAATGACAAGAGGCCTTCTCTCCAATTTTAGATGCTCTCGTAAGTTGAAAACCCTGTGGTGCAGTAGTTAAGAACTATGCCTGCTAACCAAAAGGTCAGCCGTTGGAATCCACCAGACACTCCTTGGAAACTCTATGGGGCAGCTCTGCTCTGTCCTATAAGGTCACTATGAGTCAGAATTGACTTGATGGCAACAGGTAATTGTGAGTTGAAATTTTGGGAATTGAACTTCCCACCCCACACCTTGCCATACCTCCTACTCTTCCACCCCTTGCTAGTTCCACCTTCCAAAGTTCTACATGATAAGTTTGATTTCCTCTCCTCAGGGCCACACTCTGTCTCTGTTTCCTCGCTGCACAGTCCTTCCCCTCCCTGCTGTAACCCACCTTCATTCCTTCCACTCCATTATCCTGCTCTTGGGAAGGAAATTTATCTCCCGATTTTGCCAAATCTAAGATAAGACTTTTCTCTAACCTTGCTACCATTTGACACTGTCCACGTTTTCCTTCTTGAAATACTCCTTGGCCGCCCTCTCCAGGCTTCTGCCTTAGTCTCCTTGCTGCTTCCTTATCCTCACCCGCCCATTCTTCAGATTTCTTCTTTAAACCTTTCATTCTTCTATCTTTAAATTATATCACCTCTCCTCAGTGTTCTGGAGCCACCCATCAAACAGCCTCTGGATGTTTTATCTGTCCCACTGGCACCTCAAGTTCATCACATCCAAAACCAAACTCACCAACCCCAAACAACCCACCTATCCATACTAATACACCTAGTCCTCAGTTATCGACTCTTGTTATCTGACATTTTACATTTAATGCAGTAGTAAAAAGTCTTCTATCTGACTATTTTGCTCATTAATGATGTATGTCTGGCAGTAACAAACTCTGAGGTGCTGTGATTTCTATAAACAGGCTATGATGGTTAAAGTTATATATCAGCTTGGCTGGGCCATGATTTCCAGTGGTTTGGCAGTTATGTAATGATGTGGTTTGGCTGTTATGTAATTTTCCCAAAACGCCGATTTTCACATAGCGACCTGGTCTTTGGAACCTAACCATGTCGATAAGTGAAGAGTGGATGTACTTGTTCTTTCTCCTTGTCATTCATCCTATAACCCAAGTCAGAAATTGTGGTTCATTCAACAAGTATTTATTGACCACTGTGTAAGTAAGCAAAGGTTTCTCCTTTTATGGAACCAATACTTTTTTATATGGGGAGACACACAATATACAGTATAAACACAATGAAGGTGATCATGGCAGTGAGGGGTAAAAAGAGGAGCTGGATAAGTGGGAGTCAGGAGGGTTAGGGTGGGGTTGATGTCAAGATAGGCCTCATTGAGAAGGTGAGATTTGAGAAAAGACGTGAAGAGGAGAAAGGAGTTGGCTGGGAAATCTGGGGGAAGAACATTCTAGCAGATACTAGAGCATGCAGTAGAAGCCTCTGTAGGGCATGTTAAAGCACTGATTGCTGGTGCCACCCCCAGAGTTTCTGATTCGGTAGGTCCAGGGTGGGGCCAGAAAATTTGCATTTCTAATAAGTTCACAAGTGTTACCCTGCCGGTCTGGGGACCACACTTTGGGAACTACTGAGCTAGAGCTGAGGCCCTAACGCAGGGTTTTGCCTGGGTGTTCAAGGAAGAACCCATCACCATTTCTGTTCACACGGAGAAGGATGGGGAGGTGTGGAAGGGGATTTTATCTCAGGTAGGGCTGCTAACTGAAAAGTTGGCAGTTCGAACCCACCAGCTACTCTGTGGGAGAAAGATGTGGCAGTCTGCTTCTGTAAAGATTACAGCCTTGAAAACCCTATGGGGCAGCTCTACTCTGTCCTATAGGATTACTATGAGTCAGAATCAACTTGATGGCAGTGGGCCATTGTAAGGACACTTTCTTCCACTCTGATAGAATGGGGAGCCATTGTAAGGTTTTGAACAAAGGAGTGACACAGTTTGACTTAAGGTTTTAAAATGGCCTACCTGGCTGCTGTGTGGAGAATAGACCATGGTGAGTGTATTTGCTTCCTGTGGCTGCTATAACAAGTTACCACACACTTGGTGGCTTAACACGAGAAATGTATTCTCTCATAGGTCTGGAGGCCAGAAGTCCGAAATTAAGGTGTCAGGAGGGCCACACTTGCTCTGTAGGCTCTGGATGAGAATCCATTCCTTGTTTCTTCTAGCTTCTGGTGGCTGCCTGCATTCCTCAGCATTCCTTGGCTTGTGGCCACATTGCTGCAATTTCTGCTTCCTTCTTCACATCGCTACCTCTGTGTGTGCGGTCTCCCCATGCCAAGATCCTCAACGTACTCACATCGACAAAGACGTTTTTTCCTTTCCAAGTAACATTTACAGGTGCCAGGGATTAGAACCTGATCTCTTTGGGTGGCCATTCTTCAGCTTACTACAGTGGGGAACGACAGAATCCAGAAATAAATTTGATTCCTTCACCCTCATCCTCTCTGTCCAGTTGTCTCTAAGTCTTAAAAAAAAAAAAAAAAGTCTTACTCTACTTCAAATACCTCTTGAGCCACCTCTTTCCATCGCAGGGCCTCTGCCTCACTCTGGCCCTCATGTTTCTTGCCTGCACTGCAGCAGTGGGCATTTAGCCAGTCTCCTCGCCACAGTTTTACCCCCTCCAAAATGCCCTCCACAAAGCCACACGTTATTTTTCAAAACTGAATCAGATTATGTTACTCTGCCACTTAAAACTCATAACTCGTTCCCCATCCCTACTGAACTGAGCCCACATCCTTTTCCTGACACACAGACGCCTCCCTTCATCCCCCGCCAGCCCTCCCGTAGTGGGCCAGGGTCTCCAGCTTCTGCTTGAAGCCTGTCCCCCTGTTCTCCCCCTCTGTGCTTCCCACCCATCACGCACACTCTCACACTCCTGCTTTAGATCCCCCTACTCTGTGAAGCCTCCTCCTCCCTCTCTGCAGCCCCGTGAGCTGTCTGAGCTGGGCCCATGGCGAGAGTCCCTTTTACGGTTGTTGCACTCCCCATTCTGCCCACAGTGACCTCTTTGCATGTCTCTCCGAGTGCCCAGTGCCTGGCAGATCGTCCGTGTGCAAGGATCGAGTAGACTGATGCTGCTGTGGTAGGTGCTAGCAGGAGAGCAGGTCAGCCACACGGGGCCACCAAGTAGCCAGATGGGATCCCCGAAGACACACCTGGCCTTTCACTCATGAATGGGAAGGTTTTGTCCAAGCTATGATGGTTCTGTGGAGTCCCTGGGTGGCACAAATGGTTAACTGACGACTAGCTGAAAGGTTGGTGGTTCAAACCCACCCTATGTACACCTCAGAAGACAGGCCTGGCAATCTGCTTCTGAAAACCCCGTGGACCGGTTCTACTCTGAACACATGAGGTCTCCAAAAGTCAGAATCGACTTGAGGGCAACTGGTTTGGTTTTTCAGATACTATGTGCTTGAAGGTGGGACCTTAAAAAAGAATGCAGTTTTCTCAAGCATGACATAAAATGTACATTGATTTTTTTTTCTATCGGTTTTTAGTAAGTGCAACATCTTTCAGTCTAAATTTACTTTTCTGCCAATTTTAAGATTTTCTTACCATGGGGACAGGAGCAGCTTCGAATCAGCTGGGCTCACCCCTTCAGTCTGCACCACCCCTCTGAACATGCGACTGAGTTAGACAGCCCACCTGGGCCCTTCAATGCTGGTTCTCTAGTCTTTGAAGTTGATGCTGTCCAGAGTTGGCGGGGCTTTCTTTGTACAGGACTTCCTGCTCTCTGAAACTCCTGCAGCCAGCACCTCCTCTCTTCCCCCCGCTCCCCGCTCATCCCTGCAGCCTCCTGGCCGGTAGCCTTTTCTGTGCACTGCCTGCAGCCGAATCTGGGAACCCCAGACCAAGCTGTGGGAAACACTAAGCTTTTAATGATCCAGGGCTTTCAAAATTCAAGTTGGAATCTGATTAGTAGAGACAACAGAAGGAAACAAGAGGAGCCCTGGGTCTGGCCCTGACTTGCTCATGGCTAAAGCTGCCCTTCAGTGGCCAAGTCACTTAACCCATCCGTGGCTTGGTGCCTACATCTGTAAAATGGGTTTAATAGTATCTGTCCCCTGAAGACTTTAGAGGCTGTTTGTGGAGCTTAAATGAGTGAGGCCCGTTAAACACCTCAGAAGAAAGATGTAACTAAATACAAAGCACTATTGTAATTAGGCTTCAGGTTCTTTAAGCCAAGTTGCATCTTGTTTTAAGAGGGTTACCATCACGACAGGTTTCTTTGAAAAACACGTGTATAAAAGGCATGGCCATAATTCTCACAATAATAAGTAAATTTCTTTTTGCTGGTTTATGTTGTAATTAAGAGCCTTATAACTCCTCACCGATAGTTTTAAATTGATAGCCAGCTTTTACTGCCAACTATTAACTTCTGTATCTTGTACTCCACTGTGTGTGGCAAGAATCATTATTGTTTCTCTTGAACACACAGTGAGCACTTAATAAATGTTGTTGAATGAATAAACTCACAGTGTCTGGCACTCAGTAGGCCCTGAGTGGTTGCTGGCTGCATATGATGGAGGCAGGGTGGTAATAATAGTACTGATAACACTGATGTTTACCACAGTCCTACGACGTACCAGGCTTTGTGCTAAATGCTTTACATGCATCATCTCATTTAATCTCCAGATTCAAATCCCAGCTCCTCCACCTACTAACTCACTGACCTAGGGCAAAACTTTTAACTTCCCTGGGCCTCATGCTCCTCGTCTATAAAATGGAAGTAATAATAAGGTTTATCTCATGAGGTTGTCAGGAGAACTGTTGTTGTGAGGTGCCATGGAGTCAGTTCCGACTCATAGCAACCCTACGTACAACAGAACAAAACACTGCCCTGTCCTGCGCCATCCTCACAATCACTGCTATGCTTGAGCCCATTGTTGCAGCCAATGTGTCAATCCATCTCATTGAAGGTCTTCCTCTTTTTCACTGACCCTCTACCTTACCAAGCATAATGTCCTCCAGGGACTGGTCCCTCCTGATAACATGTCCAAAGTACATGAGAAGAAGCCTCGCCATCCTCCCTTCTAAGGAGGATTCTGGCAGTACTTCTTTCAAGACTGATTTGTTTGTTCCTCTGACAGTCCGTGGTATACTCAGCATTCTTTGCCAACACCATAACTCAGGAGAACTAAATGAGTTAATATACATACCGTGTGAGATCAGTGTCAGCTTCGTAGACGGCATTGTCGGGCTTGTTTGCATCATTGTCCTTGTTTTACTGGAGGTTTAGTGCCTTGCCGAAGGTCCCCGAGCTCCTGTGACTCTAGTTTATCGATTCAAGTCAGGCTTCTTGACATTTTAAGGACAGAGAAGAGGGGGCGCAGCACTGGGGGTGGGAGCCGGGGCGCCACCCCCTGTTCTGCCATCCTCTGACCCTTGCTCAGCTACTCATGCTCCTCACCCTGTTTCCTTGTCTACTAAATAGGGGTAGTAGCATTTGCTCTTACCGCCTTCACCAGTTACTTGGGAGGCTGCCCTGAGAGGAAATCGGGGATAGTGTGGGGTCTGGGAGGCCTCATGACCAGCCTCCTCATTTCTGGGGCGGGAAGACTTGGCAGAGCTGTGACTAGGTGGCTACACAGTAGAGGGTTCAAAGGCAAATCAGACTCCGTACTTGTGCTCAGGAAAATTAGAATATGTTGGAGAGATAATACATACGTGGAAAAGTTAACCTGCACCTTGGATGTATATGAGAGGATCAGGAGAGCATAGGGCCCATGAGAAGGAAGATGGTGATGCAGGGGGAGGTCAAGTAATACCTTCATGGAGGGGGCAGCATGTGGCAAGAACAGGAGAGGAGCCAGGTGCACTGAGTCACGAAGCCCTGCTGGGCTGAGTCCTGGTGTTTCTCTTTTGTTTACCACGCTCTCTCAGTTGTTCCAGAGCCTTCCTCTCATTCGCTTCCAATGCAGTGCTGCCTTCCTCACTGAACTCCCACATCGCTAATACTGCAGGACCTTTTCTCACAGCCTTGCCCATGGAACAGCCTCTCAGCTCAGCACCTCACTGTTGCTTCTCCCTGGCCTCCACCACACGCACCGAGCTTTGTGTGTGCTTCCCTCCCTGCCTTCCACAGGCCTTTCCCCCCGGCAAGTCATTCATACCTATCCATAGCCTGTCCATCTCCAGGGCCTGATTCAGAGGGCACGGCCTTTGTGGCGCCCTCCCTGGTTGCTCTGGCCCTCCCTGGAACCCCTAGGCCTGAGTCTGTAGCTTACCACATTCTGCCTTTTGTGGTGGCTATTTGTTGGAGCTGTGCTTTGGGAGGGGCAGAAACAGGGACTTTGGTGTCTATATTCTTGACTATCCTGTGACACTTCCCACATCACAGATACTTGGCAAAAAGTTGATGAATGAACAAACGGGTACAGCCTTCTAAAACATTGTCATGCTTCTAGATGCCCATGTAAGTTCTCATTTATTTGCAGGGCTACAAACTGGAGAGGGTAGGCTTCATCTTTCTTAGACCCTGCCCTTGAACCTGCCCTTGCCTGGTTCTCATCGAGGTTTGGAATAGGGTAGGGTTTGGTTTGAGCACCTCTTTTGGCTTCACTGCCCCCAAACCTGACTATGTTCATCTCAGTCTCTTAAGATTAACTTTTTTTTTGTTCATAGTGAATGAACATTCTCATCTATGACAATTGAGATTTAATCATATTACATGTTGGTTTCTTTTTGTCACCAGAAATTTACATGTTTTGACATGGATCTCCCCCAACATCAGTCTCCTTCCTTTATGCTTACACATTCCCCATAAATCCTCTCACTGTTTCCCTGGGGAAAATTCTCATTTCAAATTTCTCCTGTGTCATAGTCATCTAGTGCTGCTATAACAGAAATACCACACGTGGATGGCTTTAACAAAGGGAAATTCATTCTCTCACAGTCTAGTAGGCTACAAGTCCAGATTCAGGGTGCCGGCTCCGGAGGAAGGCTTTCTCTCTCTGTTGGCTCTGGAGGAAGGTCTTTGTCATCGGTCTTCCCTTGGTCTGGGAGCATCTCAGCACAGGAACCTCAGGTCCAAAGGATGTGCTCTGCTCCTGCCACTGCTTTCTTCGTGGTTTGAGGTCCCCCTGTCTCTCTGCTCTCGCTTCTCTTTTTTATATCTCAAAGAGATTGGCTTAAGGCACTATCTAATCTTGTGTATCTCATCAATATAAATGCTACTAATCCATTTGATTTCATCATGGTGATAGGATTTACAGCACATAGGGAAATCATGCAGAATGGTGGACAATCACACGATCCTGGGATTCATGGCCCAACTAAGCTGACAGATATTTTTGGGAGACACAATTCAATCCATGACATCCTGGTCCTCCACGTAGCCAAATATTTTTTAATTTATAGGAAAGACATGAGGAGGGATTACTGTGATCCGGAATGTTCCATGAATTTCAAATTCCTTTGATTTTGGTGTTTCACTGAACACTGATAGAAAATGGAAAATCAATGGCCAAGTAATTCGTTCGTGAACTACACTGCTTTCTTCTGTCTTTGTTTTTCTGTCTCTTTGCTCAGATGTTGCTGTTTGGCTGTGTAAAAAAAAAAAATGTTAAGTCGATAATGAAAATTTCATTTTGTCTGTTCTATAATAAAGGTTTGTGTTATTTTGCTTGAAGCAAATGATGAGAGAGATCTTTCCATAGTAAGTTCAAGTTGGACTGATTTTGAACAACTTTTCATCACAATAAGCTATGTCAGTACACACGTTAAGTTTCATTTGTTCCTCAGTCTGCCATCTTAAAATAGCAGCCAACAAGAGCTTTCAAGTTCAGAAACAAGTACAGTAATTAGGCACCTACTAGGTGTTCAGCCCTGTGCTCTGTAGAGGATGCAAACATATAGGAAATAATCTGATGAGCTTGAAGTATGGTTCAATGGATGTAATTATTAAGAAAAGTGTCTTAAAGGAATGCATAATTTATTTACCATTTGAAATATAGGACCTCACTTTGGTCCATGTCCATAATGGTTAATAGCTGGTGTCTATCAGTTTAACCCCAGCCAAAGTCCACATGTACAGAATCGTTAGCACTTCAGGGTTAATCAGTTACTGCTTTAGTGTCAACATTCATGAGATTCCAAAATGCACCTGGCACTGTTCGGGGCGTTCTGCAGACATAGTTCCACACAGACTAATCTTTCTAGGAGCAAAGCTAGAATGTGGCAGGAAAGCTCCTCTATGTATGAGCTGGGCCGGTGAAGAGAACCAGACGTGGGAGTTCCACAGGGCTTGCAGCACCCCTTGTGAAAGGCCCGAGGCCACCTGTCCTCTCACCCTTTAGAGATTAGACCCTGGACCCCTGAATCTGTCTCATTCCCCATAAAGCATGCAAGACGATTGGCTTCCGCCTTGGGTCTGGAAGCCAGGGCTCTTTCAGGGGTCCAGAAGGCCAACCTATCCCGGCTCCACTGGGCTTCATTCTGTGGCCTCGGTTCAGGCCTGCTGCCTCACCTTCCACATGTGACCCCACCACTGGGCCCTTGGCAGCCTCCAGCTCCCCGGACAGAGCAGAATGTGGGCCAGGCATCCCGACATCACTACCGCTGACTTAGCCTGTTTCTAGCACCCTATGGGCATGAGTGGAATACAACTACCTGGGGTTCTTTTTGGTGAAACTCAAGGAGTCAACAAAGGGAGATTGTTGGGAGAGAAGGTCTGAGCTGGAAAAGTCTTAAGGTGGCCAATGAGGGAGACTCTCTCGGAAGTCTACTTACTGAGAACACCCCATGGCTATATGAGCTGTCCTTCAAAGTGGACCAGAGGATGAAGCTCACTGACTGTTCTGCTAAGGAGACAGTGAAGGAAGGTGAGCCACACAGGGTGCCAGGCCCTTTCACCAAAACCTGGAGGGGGAAGTAGGACCGTTGGGGGAGAAGTTGGTGCAGCTGCAGGTGCCTGGGAGTGCCGTGAGACCTGGCGGCTTCCTGTGTGGACTTGCAGGAGGTAAGCAACCAGCACCAGACAGCTCAGCAGAGGCCATGGAGAGCTATGGTTAGTGGACTCTCTCCTTTGGTGCCCAGGGGTACCTGGTGCTGGGTGTGTTGCCCAACCTTCCTCACGCATGCAGCAGGCATTCCTGCCAGCTCACCATAGTGGTGCTTACAGAGAGCTCTAGTCAGAGGGGAGAGGGCATGAACAGCTTCACGGCTAGAAGGAGACAGCTGGAGGGGGCTGGGCTGGGGTTGGATCGTCCTGCAGCCTCCAGAGCTGGTTATACTAATAAAATCATGAAATCATTGGCATAAAGAAGTCAGAGAAAGTTAACCAAGAAGAGAGGCAGCTTGGTGTAGGGTTTGGCAGATATTTCTTGAGCGAGGGAATCCTGAAACAGGGTTAGATGGTGAGAGTTAGGAGTTGGCCCTACACCATTAGTCATTAGGAAGTTTTAGAAGGCTCAGTTTGAAAGTAGCTGGTGCAATGAAAACAAAAGAATACCAGAAAGTTGCTTCATCTCTCTGAGCCTCGGTTCCCTCAACCATAATAGAGGGGTAATGATACCTACTCCACAGGGCAACCATGTGAGCACCGCACATAGAAGGCATTTGGGGATATAAGTTCTCTTCCCGACTTTCTTAAGGGCCCTGAACAACACACCAGACTGGAGTCTTGCATACAGGGACACAGGGAGTCCTCGGACCATACATGTTGAATGAGGTAATGCATCAGTGAGCAAATGGACATGGGAAAGCCACTGGATTCAGCCAAATGACACACAGATATTAGTCACAATTTTGGAGCATCAGCTGAGGTTGGGGCCAGCTATGAGTCTTGGGGATGTTGTTGTTAGGTTCCGACTCATAGTGACCCTGTGTACAACAGAGAGAGAGATTGCCTGGTCCTTCACCATTCTCAGAACGATTGCTATGTTTGAGTCCATTGTAGTCACTGTGTCAGTCCATTTCATTGAGCGTCTTCCTCTCTTTCACTGACCCTTTGCTTTACCAAGCATGCTGTCCTTTTCCAGGGACTAGTCCCTCCTGATAACATGTTCAAAGTACTGAAAATTCAGATTGCAGGATAAGCCTGAAAAGATTAAAGAAGATGGCAGAGAACACACCTCTCAATTAATTAACAAAGAGGGAAATCGTGAGGTTTGAGTGAGGCAAGCAGAGGGCCAAGGTGCATTCCAACTCGGTGAGAATGCGATTCGGTGGCTGGCAGGTTTTCCTCCCCCTAGAACAAGAATGTGCTCTTTATCTGTGCATTAGCTTCAAATGGGAAACCAAATCCCATCCCAGCCCTGAAGGCCTCCCCAGGGAGTAGTGGTGGAGCAGGTGCCCACGCCTGCATTTGGAACCCACAGTCTCAAAGCTGTTGCCCCAGAGTGTCCACTGCACGACCCACCGGCTGCTCTGGGTCCGCCCTCCTGAGGGGCAGAGGGGCCTCTTGCACTTGGCCACACCCAGGCCAGAAGCATGCCAGGTTTGGAGCTCTCATGAACAGCCCTCTCACCTCCTCTCCTGGATCACACTGGAAGAGGGAATCCAGAATCCCCATGGGGTTTTGGGCACTGGAACTATAGATCTGTATAGGAGGCCAAAGACTGAACCCACCCTTCAAATAAACTGGCTAGAAAAATGCAAGCTCTAAGGGACCTGTGGAAACCCTGGTGGCATAGTGGTTAAGTGCTACAGCTGTTAACCAAGAAGTCTGCAGTTTGAATTTACCAGGCACTCCTTGGAAACTCTATGGGGCAGTTCTACTCTGTCCTATAGGGTCGCTATGAGTCAGAATTGACTCGACGGCAATGGGTTTGGTTTTTTGGTTTGGAATCTCCCGGCTGGAGAGATGGGCCTGAAACACCTCATGGACACTCACAAGAAGGAAGGGTGGAGAGGGGGAAAGAACTGACTGAGGTCCTCTCAGAATTTCAGGAGACTTTCCCAACAGAGGTTTCCTGCAGATGAGAGGAAACGGAGGCAGCAGCAAGGGCCAAGAAGTAGGTGATGAGATTGGAGAGCCGGTCCATGAAGGAGAGGGCAGCAGGGGAGGGGAACAGCCGGTGGATAGATGGGAAGGCCAAGGGACTCATTAAGGACCCTCCTTCTTAATTAGGCCCCTGGTTGTTAGGGGTCAGGCAGACATGGCGACCCTTGTTAATGTACGTAAGTTATGACCCATGGGCCTCTCTCTACCCATTAGCTGGCATTCCTGTTACCAGAGAGGAAAGAGGAAGAGGGTAGGGATCTTTGAAGAATCGTTTAAGAAATATCTGCTGGAAAATAATTATTTTCCCTCAGGGTTTGGCCTAGAAAATAGGGTGATTGCCTTTAATGTAGTCAAGTAAAACACCACCTGAAAAGGGGCGGGGGAGGGAATCGGCATAGTCTCCTTTCTTCTGGAAGAGTTGAAAGGCAGGCACTACATGCAACTAGATGGGGAGAGTAGACCTCAGATTTTGTGGCTAAAATTGGTCCAGCTTGCCCTTAGCCAGGGCAGAGTCCACAGGAAGCCAAGTGGATGGTGGCTGACGTCATCCGAGGATTCTGCGTATGTCTCTTCACTCTGCCCTTCTTCCAATTTTGTGATTACTTTAAAAATCTCAGGCCTTTGGTTGACAAGGCCAGCATCTTCAACCTTCAACGTCGAATTAACCACATCAAGCCCTGGCAGATCACGGAGGACAGCCATGGAGGCCCACAGCCTTTCTCAGTGACTTCAGGTGAAGGAGTGGAAGATAATGTACACAGACAGAAACTGTATTACAGAGATTAGTAAATACCCTCCATGGCCCAGTGGTTAAGAGCTATGGCTGCTAACCAAAAGGTCAGCAGTTTGAATCCACCAGACACTGCTTGGAAACCCTATGGAGTAGTTCTCTGTCCTATAGGGTTCCTATGAGTCGGAATCAACCCAATGGCAATGGATTTGGTTTTTTGGGTTTTTCATGGCAGGATGGTCAGAAGATCAATTTAAAAAATCATGCCATTTATAATAAACCCCATTCCAAATCCACTGCCATCAAGTCTATTCGAATTCATAGCAACCTTGTAGGCCAGAGTAGAACTGTCCCATAGGATTTCCAAGGCTGTAATTCTTTACAGAAGCAGCTGCCACATTTTTCTCCTGAGGAGCAGCTGGTGGGTTTGAACTGCTGACCTTTTGATTAGCAGCCAAGCACTTAACTACTGTGCCACCAGAGTGCCTTCCATTTATAATAGAAAATGTGTAAAACCCGTACACAAATCAAGTAATGTTCAGTACAGACATGACGAAAACTAGAAAACTAGTCTGAGTGTTAAAAAACAGCTTATATAATCAGGTGCTCCTTGGAAACTCTATGGGGCAGTTCTACTCTGTCCTATAGGGTCACTATGAGTTGGAATCGACTCGATGGCACTGGGTTTTCTTGGGGTTATATAATCAAACACTTATTGGTGGAAATAGAAACCCTCTATTGCAAAAATAATGACTTTATTAAAATTCTTTGTAGTCTTGACATTCTAGAAATCCTAGTGAGATATATATGCAGATTTACTAGCCTAATGCCAATACTGATCTCAAAGAATAATGCTAATACTGATCTCAAAGAATAAAGAGGTGAGAATACTCAAGAAATAAAAGAAGGCTGGCAAACAAAAGAGTCTAAACTGTACTGTCAAGCTGTAGTAAATGAGATACTATGGGGGAAAAAGGGTGTGGAAGAGACTGAAGTGGACTCTGCACTGTGGCTCAGCTCTGCTCTGGTTCCTGATGGGCTCACTGCCAGAGACAGTGGGGACCAAGGCCAGATGGAACCAGGTCTTACTCTCACTAAGCTGAGAGTCTTTAAACAAAAGCCACCTGAAAGGGCATCAGACCTAGCTGTGCCTTGGTAGCTGTTATCAAACACATGGGCTGAGAGTTACACTCAGTTTGCAGTAGCAACATCCCTTGGCCTCCCACCTGCAGAGCAGCCAGGATCATGGAGACCCAACCAGAGAGACCCCTGAGGCCACGGGGCTCCGTGGAAATGACCTGGGTTTAAACTCCATGTTTGCCACTGACCATTTCTGAAAATTAGAAAATTTACTAAATCTTCCTGGATTTCTTTCTTTCTTTCTTTTTTTAATCTGTAAAATGTGCACAATTCTTTTTACCCTGAAAGGCTGTTGGGGGCATTTCATGAGATAAAGTGTGTAAAGAATTAGACAGTGCCTCATACGTGGCAGATTCTTGGTAGGTGTTCAGCCCCCTCCCCGCTCTCTCTGCCCAGTCTTCCCACCCTTTTTTCTTTTTTCTTTTTTTTTAGCCTGACAAATGGCACAGAGTAGGAATCCAAGACAGCCATCCAACAAATATTTATGGAACACCAAATCCCTGCCCCTATGGCCTGTGGAAACAGAACATAGAGTGTGTCACATGTGACAAGTGTTATAGGAAAGAAACAAAGCCAAAGAGGAATAGGGGAGGAGTTGCAATTTTTACCCCTGGGTTTCAGTACCGCCCAGCCTCCCTTGTTTTTTGTTCCAGCATGGGCCACAGTCAGCCACAGATGTGGGACTGCAGAGTACGTTTCCGTTAGCTTTGTCTATATGGCGGCCACCTAGCTGCGCTGTAAGAGGGCACCATGGTGGAGATTTGCTCCAAACAAAATCCTGGGCTCTGTGCCAGTGAAGTGGGTTCCACCCTGGTTCAATGGCTCCTTGACCAAAGGAAGCAGACTTGTTGAAGTCCTGGGGTTCCTCTGCCTGACCCCATTTCCACCAATCACCACTGCTTCTTGGCCTAAATTTCCAGCAAGTTGTCACTCCCTCTTCCTAATAGTCACAACTTGCTGGATACATGAAATCTCTGAAGCGTCATTTCAGAAGGTCCTATTGATCAAGAAAAGATGTCCTTTCTGGAAGTGCAGCTGCCTTTCCTGGCACCTGCTGCCTGGGAGTCGGCCAGTAACATTCGTTTCCCTTTCATCGGGGTATTAGCAGGACCCATTAGTGTGAACACTTCAGACATTTCCCTGCACCCTCCCTGGGGACAATAAACCTCAAACCTTGAGTGAATTTTGAGCATTTCACGTCATCCATTCACCCCGTCCTTTCTCCCTTTGATTTCATAATTCTCATCTCTTGAATGTCAAATATTTGACCTTTCCCAAGAGCAGATCCAAGGATTAAAATAAGACCTACATACAGAACATGAATCTGACTTCTTATAGATGAGCAGTTTCTATAAGCTATTTCTAACATTCGTAGGCTGCAGAGTGTCTAGTGGCAACATCTCATTCTGTGTCTGTTATGGATCAAGTTGTGTCCCTCAAAATATGTGTTGAACAATAACTATGAGCCCAAGAGACAGAAAGGGCCACGTGAACCAGAGACTTACATCGTCCTGAGACCAGAAGAACTAGATGGTGCCCGGCCACAACCGATGACTGCCCTGACAGGGAGCACAACAGAGAACCCCTGAGGGAGCAGGAGATCAGTGGGATGCAGACCCCAAATTCTCATAAAAAGACCAGACTTAATGGTCTGACTGAGACTAGAGGAATCCTGGCGGTCATGGTCCCCAAACCTTCTATTGGCCCAGGACAGGAACCATTCCTGAAGACAACTCATCAGACACAGAAGGGACTGGACAATGGGTTGGAGAGAGATGCTGATGAAGAGTGAGCTACTTGTATCAGGTGGACACTTGAGACTGTGTTAGCATCTCCTGTCCGGAGGGGAGATAGGAGGGTAGAGAGGGTTAGAAAATGGCAAAATTGTCATGAAAGGAGAGACTGGAAGGGCAAACTCATTAGGGGGAGATTAAGTGTGAGTATGGAGTAAGGTGTATATAAGTTTACATGTGACAGACTGACTTGATTGGTAAACGTTCACTTAAAGCTCAATAAAAAATTATTTAAAAAAAAAAATGTGTTGAGCTCCTGGCCCTTGTAGCTATGGATGTGATCCTGTCTGGAAATAGGGTTTTCTTTTTTTTATGTTAATAAGGTCATGCCAGAGTAGGGCAGGTCCTAAACCTAATCACTTCTGAGTTATAAAAGGACTAGAACGGACAACACAGACACACACAGGGAAGAAAGATCCATCTGAAGATTGCCTACAAGCCAAGGAACCAAGTAACTCCCAGGGCTACTGATGAGGAAGGAATCAACACGGCCCAGACCCTGATTTGGACTTGTAACCTTCAGAACTATGAGAAAATAAATTCTTGTTCTTTAAAGCCACCCACTTGTGATATTTTTGTCATGGCAGCACACGGTAACTAAAACAGCATCCATTTCTCCTGGAGAACATTTACAGCTTGGTCTGTGGGCTTCGATTTCTGAAGGACCAGCATGTTGTGTGGCTCTGAAAAAATATGCTGGTGTTAGGGAGCTGGTCAACCAGGGTGAGCGTTGAAAAGCAGGACACAGCCAGGAGCACGGGAATGGCTGCAGGCTGGAGGGCAAGAAAACAGCTCAGATACAGCTCCAAAAACTGCTGCCTTCCAGTTCCCAGGGGCAGTCAAACCCTGAAGGACCCAACGCTGTGTTTCCCTGACCTATTCCCAGCTTCCTTTATGAGAGCACAACATCCAAACAGGATATACCACAAGGACTCAAGGGGTTCAGAGCATTATGTCAATTATATCTGAAAATACTTGTTCAATCATGTTGCTTTTATATGGTACTGATTTTTATTCTGCAAGCAAAAAGTTTTCTGAGTACCCACTACGTGTACCAGACAGGTCAATGGGAGGAGGGTATAAGAGACAGAAGAAACAAGGCCCCTCCCTCCACGAGGACACAACTCAGCCAAGAAAAGCAGGACAAGCCTGGGGCCAGGCCAGGCAGGGACCCTGAACATATTGGTCTGATTCTCACCGCCACCCTGTGAGATCTGCAATGTTTCCCCCATTTTACAGTTGAGGAAACTGAGGTTAAGTCCTTTTCTTAACAGCACAGAGTGCTAAGTGATGCCACTAGGATTAGCCTGGTCTTTCTGACTTAAAAGCAGTACTTCCCCATCATGCCACGATGAGATACCATTTTGTACTCAGTAGGATGCTATCATAAAAAAGACAGATTATACTAAGTGTTGACAAGGATGTGAAGAAATCGGAACCCTCATACACTGCTGGTGGAAATATAAATGGAGTGATGGGTCATGAGGTAACCGATGACCCAGACCAGCCACGCTTGTTGTCAACTCACCAGCAGGTGACTGTGGCCAGTCACTGGACTCCCAGGACCCAGACCCTCGACTCCTCCATGCAGTTCTGGGCTGTTCCTGTGCTGCTCTGTCTGGTGGCTCTGGGATTTCACATCCAAGGCCTTGGGAAAGCCTCTGTCCTCCTCTCTTGTCTCCTGTGAGAGCCAGACCCTCTGCTGGTACCCAGGGACACCTTGCCGAGGTGAAGGAAACAGGATCCTATCTCTGAGCAAGGGCCATGTGAGCCGAATCCTAAGCGTCTTCTGAGAGCCTGGCCCCCTGATGAGAGGGGCCTTGAGGGCTCAGATGTTCCCTATATCAATATTGCTCATAGTCACGGTATGAGGGTCCCGCCTGTGCCCCAGGGCTGGTCACAGGCAAGATGGGACCAAGGACAGGTGAATCTCAGGAGGCTGGCCATACAGATTCTGCTTTAATATCGTCTCATTCTGATGATGGACTTGAGCCTTTCCTGGCCTTGTTTTATTTGGCGGAGGGAAAAAAAACAAAACAAAACAACAGCTGTTGTTGAGTAGACTTGAACTCATGGCAACCCCATGTGTGTCTGAGTAGAACTGTGGTCCAAAGGGTTTCCAATGGCTAATTTTTTGTCTCCAAGGCATCTGTGGGTGGACTCAAACCTCCAACCCTTTGCTTAGCAGCCAAGCATGCAGCTGTTGGCATCACTCAGGGACTCTTTATTTGGGAAGGGGTGTCCTTATTTCTAGCTCTGACTTGGAATGAAGCTCCCCTATTCTCCTACAACTCCAATAATTTAAATTGGATTTCTTTTCCCCTGAAACGTGTCTTTTGTCAAGGTACTTCTGCCCTAGGGGGTTTGGATGTTACAGGGCCTGGCACTCCCCAGGAGAGTCATGCCTGCCCTGCTCACTATATGTCCCTGGAGCCTGGCCCAGGGCCTGCAAACGGCACATGCTTGAAGTGTGAGTTCAGTGAAGGAGTGGAGAGGGGTGTGAGAGAGAGGAAGGACACCTCTTTACTCCACTAGCTCAGAACAGCCAAGATTCAGGCCTCCAGGGGCCTTGGAACAGAGAAGAGAGTCGTACATCTGGATGTCTTGTCATTTTTACCAGAAGCAAAGCTGTGTCCTGGGATGGCCCAGGAGGAGGGAGCTGGGTGAGATTCCTCTTGCTTCCCTGAAGGCTCTGCTGGAGGCTGAGCCTCCCGTAGGGGCTCCTGCTTCCTTCCCTGTGTGGGAGAAAAGCGAGACTTCCTGGCAGATGCTCAGACTTTGCTGAACACATCTCGTCCCCTTGAAGAGCAGCTGGGGAGGAGCCAGACTGGCCAGTGAGGAGGAGGCTTCCAGGCCAGAGGCTCTCACCCTGGCCCTTCTGTAGAAGTCAGATCCCAGAGGTTAATAGGGCCCCTCCAAATCAGCTCCAATCCGGGATGAACTTTGGAAAGAAGTGCGCGGCAGCCAAGCTCTTGGCTTGTTCAGGGACCAGTCACTCCACCTCCTGCAACAGTTTCCATCTGAAAAATAGGGAGAGCAACAGTGGCCTGTTCTCATGCCACAGAGGTGAGGCAGCTGCTATACAGCAAATCCAGCTCACCAAAATTATTTTACTGTGGTAAAATATACACAATAAAAAGTTTGCCATTTTCATAATCTATTAAGAAAACATCCTACATCCCACTTTGGAGGGTGGCGTCTGCAGTCTTAAACTCTAGCAAGTGGCCATCTAAGATGCATCAATTGGTCTCAACCCACCTGGAGCAAAGGAGAATGAAGAACACCAAAGATGCAAGGTAATTATGAGCCCAAGAGACAGAAAGGGCCACATAAACCAGAGACTACATCAGCCTGAGGCCAGAAGAACTAGATGGTGCCCAGCTACAACTGATGAGTGCCCTGACAGAGAACACAACAGAAAACCCCTGAGGGAGCAGGAGAGCAGTGGGTTGCAGACCCCAAATTCACGTGGAAAGACCAGATTTAATGGTCTGACTGAGACTAGAAGGACCCCAGAGGTCATGGTCCCCAGACCTTCTGTTAGCCCGAGACAGGAACCATTCCCAAAACCAAGTCTTCAGAGAGGGATTGGCCTGGACAATGGGATAGAAAATGATACTTTTGAAGAATGAGCTCCTTGGATCAAGTAGACACATGAGACCATGTTGGCATCTCCTGTCTGGAGGGAAGATGAGAAGGCAGAGGGAGCCAGAAGCTGGCCAAATGGGCAGGAAAAGAAAGAGTGGCAGGAAGGAGTGTGCTATCTTATTAGGGGGAGAGCAATTAGGAGTATATAGCAAGGTGTGTATAAATTTTTGTATGAATGGCTTGATTTGTAAACTTTCGCTTAAAGCACAAAAAAAAATTTTTGCCATTTTAACCATTTTTAAGTATTCAGTGACATTAATTACATCCACCATATTGTACTACTGTCATGGGTTGAACTGTGTCCCCGTAAAATATCTGTCAACTTGGCTGGGTCATGATTCCCAGTATTGTATGATTGTCTACCATTTTGTCATCTGATGTGATTTCCTTATGTGTTGTAAATCCTATCACTATGATGTAATGAGATGGATTAGTGGCAGTTATATTGATGAGATGTATAGGATTAGATAGAGTCTTAAGCCAATCTCTTTTGAGATATAAAAGAGATAGACAAGCAGAGAGACATAGGGAACTCATACACCAAGAAACAGTGCCAGGAGCAGGGTGCATCCTTTGGACCTGAGGTTCCTGCACTGATATGCTCCCAAGGGAAGACTGTTGCCTCACAAGGTCCTTCCTCCAGAGCCAACAGAAAAAGTCTTCCCCTGGAGCCAGAGCCCTAAATTCGGACTTCTAGCCTACTGGACTATGAGAAAATAAACTTCTCTTTGTTAAAGCCATCCACTTGTGGTATTTCTGCTATGGCATCACTAGATGACTAAGACAACTACCATCACCACTATCCACCTCCACAAGTTTTATATCACTCCAAACAGAAACTCAGTAACCCTTCAGCTGTAGCACCCATTCCCCTCTATTCTTAGCTGTGTAACCACTAATAACCTCTTGTCTCTGCATTTGCCCATTCCAGACATTTCATGTAAGTTAGATCATACAATGTTCTTGCTTTTGTATCTGACTTATTTCATTCAGCATGTTTTCAAGGTTCCTCTGTGTAGTATGTATCAGGACTTCATTTCTCTTTATAGCTGAATAATATTCCACTTTGCATATATGCCACGTTTTGTTTATCCATTCACCTATTGACAGGCACTTGGGTTGTTTGTACCTTTTGGCTATTGTGAATAATGCTGCAGAGAACATGGTGTACACGTATCCGTTTGAGTCCCTGCTTTCAAGTCTCTAGGGTATATACCTAGGAGTGGAATTGCTGAGTCATATGTTTAGTCTATGTTTAACTTTTTGAGAAACCACCATACTGTTTTTCTGCAGTGGCTGTACCATTTTATATTCCCATCAGCAATGGGTCAGAATTTCTCTACATCCTGGCCAACACTTGCTAGTTTCAGTTTTTCTAATAATAGCCATTCTAGTGTGTGTGAAGTGATATCTCTTTGTGGTTTTGATTTGCATTCCCCTAATGACTAGTATGAAGAGTTTATGCTCTACTGCTAACCTAAAGGCTGGCAGTTCAAACCCACCCACTGGTACCGTGGAAGAAAAGGCTTGGTTACCTGCTTCCATTTAAACCCATAGAGCAGTTCTTCTTGTAACACATGGGGTTGCTATGAGTCGGAATTGACTTGACGGCAACAAACAATAGCAACAATGACTCATGAATTGAGCATCTTTTCATGTGCTTGTTGTCCATTTGTTTACCTACTTTGTAAAAATGTCTACTCAAGTTGTTTGATCATTTTTTAATTGGGTCTTCCAATGTTCTTGTAAATAAAGTTTTACTGAAACACAGTCATGTTTATTCGTTCACACATTATCTATGGCTGCTTTTGAATTAAAACATTAGAATTGAGTAGTCATAACAGAGTCTCACATGGCTTGCAAAGTATTTCCTATCTGGCCCTTTACAGAAGGAGTTTGCCAGCTTCTTGTATAAAGAGAAGAGCGTTGCACTTGGAATCAGGAAATCTGTGCCTGCGTTTCAGCTTCAGCCTTTCTCAACTGTGTGACCATGGGCAAGCCACTTAATTCTCTGAGCTTTAATTCCCTTATCTAAAACACAAGGCTAACAATTCCTACCTCCAGGTATTATGAGGATTACGAGCTGAGTGCATCATTATTCAGCCACAGCTCCATATGTGTCACATAAGCTGGGTGCTTGGAGATGCCGGCATGTGGTAGATGCTTGACCAGTATTTGTTGAATGAATGAATGTAATTATGAATAAGTAAGAGGCAATGCATGTGAATGCACAGTCTTACTGTGATATTTTAAATAAAAAAAAAAAAAATTTTTTTTTTTTAAACCAAAACCAAACCCATTGCTGTCAAGTAAATTCCAACTCATAGTGACATTATAGAACAGAGTAGAACTGCCCCTTATGGTTTCCAGGGAGCACATGGTGGACTCCAGCTGCTGACCTTTTAGTTAACAGCTGTAGCTCTTAGCCACTATGTCACCAGGGTTTCCACTACCATTACTACTAATAATAAATTGCTGTCAAGTCAACTCCAACTCATGGTGACCTCATGTGTGTCAGAGTAGAACTGTGCTCCATAGGGTTTTCAAGGCTGTGACCTTTTGAGAAGCAGCTCGCCAGACCTTTCTTCTGACAAACCTCTGGGTAGATTCAAACCACCAAAGATGAGCAACATCTTCAGACAGTTGAAGTGGCTAGAACCCCCTTCTTAGGGGGAAGTTTATCATCCTATGGCTCATATTTTGAGTAAGAGAAGATGGGCTCACACTCTTGAGAAGTCCAAGGACCTCTCCTGGCTACCAGAACAGGGATTGTAACAGATGTCCAGTTATTTAATCTAGGACATGAGATAGGAACAGAGTAGACAGATGGTGACTTGTAACTGCGTCCAGAACATAGAGCAGACACCACTTAGAAGCTTTTGTCTTGGGTCAGGGTTGGTCCTGGGAAGTAGAGATGGGTAGTCTGTTGATGGGGTCTAAAGCAGGGCACAGAGGAGGAGACGTAGACTCAGGTTGTCACAGATTGAATTCTGTCCCCCCCTAAAATGTGTGTATCAGTTTGACTGGACCATGACTCCTGCAATTGTGTGATTTTCCTGTATGTTGTAAATCCTGCCTCTATGATGTTAATGAGGGGTGATGGGCGGCAGCTGTGTTAGTGAGGCAGAACTCAATCTACAAGATTAGACTGTGTCTTGAGGCAATTTCTTGAGATATAAAGAAAGAAACCAGCAGAGAGACAGGAGGACCTCATTCCACCAAGAAAGCAGTGGCAGGAGCAGAGCTCGTCCTTTGGACCCGGGATCCCTGCACAGAGAAGTTCCTAGTCTGGGGGAAGATTGATGAGAAGGCTGACAGAGGGAAAGCCTTCCCGTGGAGCTTATGCCCTGAATTTGGACTTTTAGTCTACTTTACTGTGAGGAAATAAATTTCTCTTTGTTAAAACCATCCACTTGTGGCATTTCTGTTATAGCAGCACTAGATAACTAAGACACAGGTCCTTTCCTCTTTAAGCGTTGACATCAGCCTCCCTAAAACCTGTGTTGGTAGCATGGGAGTCACACTCTATGTGGAGTATTCTGGGAAGATCCAGGGTTCATCTTCTCAGCAGACCTGGATCCAGTGATCGAAGACTCGCTTCTTAGAATCCCCAGGACTTCCCCGGTTAGCACGTGCCCTAAGGTGGCCTGCTCACAGTCTGCACTATCTCACATCTCTATTGCTCCCTCAGGATCCTCCATGGTGCTCAGAACTACAGCTGCACAGCAGCTGGTGTCATTGCATCCCCAGAGAGGAGGTCAAACTGGCCAAAGCCAGCAACAGAGCTGCTCAGCTTGACCCCTGTGCTGTTTTTTGTTTAATTTATTTACCAACATTTAAAAATTGGAATGTTCCACATAAAAATTGAGATTTCCGGCTTCTCTTGAAAATCTGGAAGATATGGCAGCTCTGGACCTACACAGGGGCAAAGAGGTGGCACTGTCTTTGGTTGGGGCCAGGGTTTCTAGCTCCCCCTCACCCATCGGGCTCACTCCACACACCTGCCTTCCCTGCCTCCTCCCTGGGTCTTTGCGACCTCTCCTTTAGCTTCTGTGAAATGAAATCATGGGTATGGGGAGCTTAGGATTCACTGGAGGCAGCAGGGCAGAAAGGAGGGAGCATGGAATTAGGGTCCAGGAGGTCTGAGGAGAGAGCCGGTAGCATCAGTTACCAGCTGTTATGACTTCCAGTATTTCCATGGATCCTCTGAACATCAGGCAGAGCGGCCTGGCACAGACTGCGGCACAGATTAGAAGCCTTTGACCCCTCTCCTGAAAGATAACCTCTAAGACCTTGGAGTTTCCCCAGAAATGGAAGTGTCTTTGATGAGGGCTCTATACCACACCTGAGGGTTTATGCCAATGAGGTGTCTCATAGGTAGAGGCTGGCCAGGCCAGAAAGACGTACCACATGGTATCAGCCAACCTGGGGGAGGGGAGCAATAGATTGATTTAATCAATCATGCCTATGTAATGAGGTCTCAATAAAGGCCTGGGCACAGAAGCTCCATGGACCTCCTGGGTAGTGACAGATATCGATGCGTGTTGGGAGGGTAGTGCCTCCCTTTTTGGGCCACAGAAGCTCCATGTTGGGAGCTCTCCCAGGCCTCACCCTATGTGTCTCTTAGTTTGTATCCTTTTGCTGTAATAAAACTGTAATCATGTGTACAGCAGTTTCCCTGAGTTCTGTGAGTCGTTCTAGTGAATTACCGAACCAAGTGGGTAGGGGGAGCCAGAAGTGAGGGGGTCGCGGGAACCTCCCTGTTTACTCCTGGCATCTGAAGTCTCAGGCAGATGAAGCAGTCTGAGGGACTGTGCGATCTGACCTTGCACCTGTGGTTAGGGTCAGAGGAAGGAGTGCTGCGTCTAAGGCTGGAACAGGAGTTGAAGTAGTGAGGAACAGATTAAAATTGATCCTCACAGTTTGGTGTCAGAAAAGTAGAACTGGAATTGATTCCTTTCCTTTGATCTTCACGCCCCTACTTTCCCTATCACCTTGTCTCCCCTTCCTCCAGAGAACTGCAACAATAGTTCTTTTCACAGGTGGCCTGGGTACCCTACAGTGCCTCAGGAGTAACCATGGGTCACTGGCACGTGGATTGCACTTTGACCAAATGGCTTTGAAGCCCTTGCTCTTTTCTGACACCTTGGGTGACTCAGGTACAGGAAGAAGCCAGACAGCCTGTACTCTGGGCCATCTGCACCAGCTGTGTTATCTTAGGCACGTCACATCACATCACTGAGCACAGCCTCCTCACCTGTCAAGCTGGGTAACAATACGCCCACCTCCCAGCGCAGAGAGAACTCATTGAGGTAGAGTTTATGAAAACACTTCAAAAACTGACAGGCCCCCAACTCACAGTTTTATTGATTAAAAAAAATTTTTTTAATTGGAAGAGAAATACAAGCTGATTATTTAAAAAGACTTCAACATTACAGAAATATAACAAAGAACATGAAATTTCCCCAAAGCCCCATCCCTCCAGAGATGGTTTGATCTGACACAGTTGTTGGTTGATGTTTTGACATTTTCTGGGAGAGATGAGCACATGAGCTGATGCTCCAACTCAATCCCTCAGTCACCTGTTGAGTGCCTATGATGGGCACGGCATTCTAGGCATCGTGAGAGAAGACTTGTGGGAGAGGAGGAGGGAAGGAACTTAATTTTTACTTTTAGGAACTCCCAATCTAACAAGGAGACAAGCAGACAAAAAGCCATGAGAAACCATCACGACCAAGAGGAATGTACTGGTTTCTTAGGGCTGCCATAACAAACTGGATGGCTTATAACAACAGACATTTATTGTCTCATGGTTCTGGAAGCTAGAGGTCCAAATCAGGGTATCAGTCCTGTTGATTCCTTCTGAAGACTCTGAGGAGAGTCCATTCCATGCCTCTCTCCTAGCTTCTGTTGGCTCCCAGCAATCCTTGACTTACAGCTTTGTCGCTACAACCTCTGTCTCTGTCGTCACATCGTCATCTTCTCTCTGTGTCTCTACTTGTCATTTTATAAGACCCACTCGTTGGATTAAGGCCTACCCTACTCCATTATGATGACCTCATGTTCACTCAGCTGATAACACCTTCAAAGACCCTGTCTCCAAATAGCACATTCACAGGTACCAGGGGTTAGGACTTGAACATATCTTTTGGGGGGACACAATTCAATCCATAACGATGACTGAATGTCATGTGGTATCCTGGATGGGATCCTGGGACAGAAAAAGGATGCTAGGTAAAAACTAAGGAAATCTGAATAAAGCATGGACTTAAGTTAATAATGGTGTTGTTGTTAGGTGCCGTTGAGTCAGTTCCGACTCATAGTGACCCTATAGGACAGAGTAGAATTGCCCCATAGGGTTTCCAAGGAGCGGCTGCTGGATTTGAACTGCCGATCATTTGGTTAGCAGCCATGCTCTTAACTGCTAAGCCACCAGGGCTCCAAGTTAATAAAACTGTATCAATATTGGTTCATCAATTCTACTAATGTCCCACAGTAATGAAAGATGTGAATAACAGAGGAAACTGAGTGCAGGGTATCTGGGAACTCCCTGGATTATCATCTTATTTTTTCTGTAAATCCAAAACTGCTCTAAAAAATAAAGTCTATAAAAAAAAAAGAGAGAGATAAGGCAAAATGGTTTGTTGTGGTACAGAAAGCCCAAGGCTTAGTCGAGCATTTGCCTCAGCTTCTCAGGCTCAGAACACCAAGCGCTCGCACTCAGGGGCCCTTGATGAAAGGGCCAGGCGGTGGTGGCCTTCCAGGCTTGTGAGGAGGTCAATCAGATGGCCCATCTGAATGCTGGTCGTCACCTGCCTGAGGGCCTTGTCAGTGTGGAGTGAAACAATGAACAAATGAACACCTGGATAGACTCGTTTACAGGTCACGAGAGGAGCATTAAGGCCTAACTGCAGACTGAGTCAGTATTCTCCTAACTGTTTTCAATTCAGTTCAAGTGGCGTGCCTTGTGGTCTAGGTGCTCAGCAAATCCTCTTGATTAGCACTTTCTTATTTTGTAGTTGCCAGAGGTCAGATCCACAAAGCAGTTTCTGAGGCTCACAGGCTTCCTGTCCTCCGCTGTGCTTTCCTGTCCAAACACTTAAGGTGCGCTGGGAGCTGAAGGAATCAGACCAGCCGGCCCGGAGAAGCTCTGCTCCGTCTGGTTCCTTCCCCCGAACGTGTGTTGATGAAGCTCCCTGAAAACACAACTGTTTGGAAAAATCTTTAAATAGGACACAGAGTCCCAGCTGAGTGTCTAGGTTACAAGAAAGTCTAAAAAAACTCAAAGCATTTCCTCCACAGTTGCCAAGCTTGGAGGTTTTACCGGGGTTCGTACATCCTGTAGATGACTCATCTTGAATTTCCCTCCTTCTCCTTCACTTGTACGCGGTTTGCACATGGAAGGCCAGCACCTGAAGGCAGGCTGGCTCAGTGGGGCCTCGAGCAGCCTGTGGACCCACTCTCCTGCTTCTGCCTTAACACAGGGCCCCAACCCCAGGACCTCCCTGGGCCCAGGGTCTGGTCCGAGTGCTAAGCAAGCTTCAGTCTGTTTGTGGGCATTTGCACAGCTGGAAATGCTACTCATTAAAAAAAAAAAACTCATTCGACAAGTAAAAATAACCTGTCCCTGCAGTGGGGCAAAACTGCTGTGCTAATTGACTTTTTTAATTAAAAAAAACTTTTTCTGTTTAATAGACTTAATTTTTTTAAAGCAGTTTTAAGTTTATACAAAAACTGCAGAAAATAGACAGCTTCCATATGCCCCTTCTCCCCAAAGCACACCGTTCCCTCTATTACTGTCGTTGTTGCCATTGAGTTGACTTCTGACTCATGGCAACCCCACACACAATGGGATCCAACCATTGTGATCCACAGGGCTTTCATTGGCTGATTTTTTGGAAGTAGATCGTCAGGCTTTTTTTCCTGGTCTGTCGTAGTCTGGAAGCTCCTGTGGTATATTCGTTACAACTGATGAACCAATATTGCTATCTTATTATTAACTCAAGTCATAGTTTACATTAGGGTTCACTCTGTGTTGTACAGTCCTATGTGTTTTGACAAATGCATAGTGTCACATGTCCAACCATTACAGTGTCATACTGAATAGTTTCACTGCCCTAATGATTTTTATCTGCCTTACGCACATACCTGGGGGCAGAAATTCAATTGTATCAGGGGAGGGGTTAGAAAAGCCATTCCAGTCTCCAGGAAAGGGGTGTCTGAGCTAACCTCATGTGAAAAGAGGCTAGCTTGGGATGGACAAGAGGGAGATGAAGCCAGGAGACCTGAGAGATGGGCACATCCCCATCGAAGGTCTCTTACAGCTCTAACCCCTAAGGGCTGATCTCTGCAAAGCCAGATCTGGAGGTTTCTTCAGATAAAGGTGAGCTGACAAGGCCAGGGCTGCACCTTGGGTCAAGCCTTCACAGCGCACCCCAGGCAGCACCCAGCAGTGGGCCCCATCAGCGCTTGCTGCAACTAATTGCACATCCATTAAAGCCAGTAGACCCTTGGGTGGTCTGATCTGGGCACTCTTCACTCAAGCCAGGGAAACACTGCTCAAGTGATTCATCTGCTCACCCCAGTTACTTCACCAAGAAGAGGCTCTCCTGATCATGGCTTCTGGCTGGCTTCTAGCAGAATGGGCTGCCTTCTACCCCACGCCCACAAGCAAGGACTAAGCCTACTACAGCTTTTCACACCTTAGGGTCAAGGCTACTGAGATGGTGGGAACCCATAAGTCATGCTATTGTGGAGACTACATTGGCCAGGAAGAGTTTGCTGGATTTGGGTTTGGGCTGCAGTCATGATGGAGTTGAAAGAGCACTGGACTTCGCATCAGATGTCAGTTGTGTGACCCTAGGTAGGAGCCTCTGTTTTCTCACCTCCAAAAAAAAAGAAGATAACATGGGGTGAATGAGATAACGTATGTGAAAGCACTTTATAAACAACATGAGGATGCATGGATGAGGTTGCTGCCATGCAATTCTTTCTCTAGCTTTATTCGGGCTTACAGATAGTCCTCAGCTCCTGGGCACTTATTTCTCGTGTGTCAATGTACGCTCCATAAGTGTTAATTCATTTTAACTGACCAGATCATTTGGGAGGTTGCGAGGATAAATAACAAGTCCTATCAATTGTGCTGCACCTACAACATGCCAGACGCTGAACCAGTGCTTTCCCCTATGTGGAAACCCAGCAACCCTTGGGTATTATGCCCATTTTGCAGAAGTAGAAACTCAGAGGCTGTCTCTTGTCCAAGTTTTCAGAATGAGGGTCACAGCTGGGATTAGAACCCAGGTTGGCTATGGGTTCCACCCATGTATGACTCCACTGCACGCTGCCCTGTATGGTGGGGACTGCTAACTGTCCCCAGCACCCATTATTTCCTATCCCTTTAAGTAGTACAACCCTCTTAGTTGTATTTAGTTGAGCATGCCATGTGGCTCAACACTACATTATTGCGCCTTCCTGGGAGTCAGGTGCGACAAGTTCTAGCCAAGGGAATGTGAGCAGATAGCATGGGTGCCACTTCTCTGTAACTGGGTTAGAAGGAAATTGCTTACCCTGCTCTTCCTCTCTTTCCCCTTCCTAAGTCCTAGAACACAAATGTGGCAGTGGCCCACCTTTAACCACGCAGAGGAGAGCATCACTCTAGGAGACGGCAGAGCCAAAAGATGGAAAGAACTTGGATCCCTGAATGACTTCTTGGACCTGAGCCACCCACCAGCTCAGACTTCTCTCTTACAGACCATTATGTGAGAGAGAAATAAAAGAGTATCTTTAGGTTGCTCTAAGTTTTGGTCTTTTAGTTACTGCAGCTTAACCTACGGCCTAAGTATAGATGTTAGATGTTAAACCGATGTTCTTTTAGCATGACTGGTAAGGACTAAGCCATGTCCGTGTCATATCAATTCTATACGCCATCTTGGTGTGCTAGAGTAAGATTCCAGTGTAGTAGTGTCATTATTGCTGCAGAACCACAAAGGGTTGTGTGGTTAAATCCATCCTCTAGCCAGCTAAGGGGAAAGTTAGTTTTTCTGGTTTTAGCAAAATCTAAAAAATTGCGAGTTCATTATCTTGCCATGGTGAATGCAGTCTTGAAATAGAAATGGGTTGGGCTAGGGTGATCCCCCAGGTCCTCATCCCGAACCTCGCGTGTCATTGGATGTCACTTTAGGTGGAGCCTTAGGGCAGCTGTCACCCCTCTGTGCCTTGTATTTTCCTCTTGTGTTCAGAAAGGATTGTAACTGGGGGTTTATGTGCTCCTCTGCCTACCCCTGGATCTGGTCTTCTTAGTATGACTCTCCACTGGGGCCCACTGACACAGGCGCTGGCCACAGGAGGCACTTCACTGAGTTGAGGACAGTACCAAGATCCCTGAAGAATCAGGAAGCTGGATGACCTTCCACAAACACTTGGTGTTTTGACTACAGGAGGTAGTCTTTTGGGCGTGAGCTTTCTAAGTTGTTGTAGGTCATTTTCCCCTAAAAACTGAGTGCAGAAATCAAACTCCTGATTACTGGCGCCCTGTGTTTCTCGTTGGTGTGCTCAAGTTCATTGTTGTGCCTTCCAAGCTAGGGGATTCATCTTCTAGCACTATATCAGACAATATTCTGTTGTGATCCATAGGACTGGATCAAGCATATCAATAATTGTGAAGATGGCGACCCTATAGGACAGAGTAGAACTGCCCTGCAGGGTTTCCAAGGAGTGGCTGGTGGATTCAAACTGTTGACGTTTTGGTTAGCAGCCAAACACTTAACCACCTGCACCACCAGGGCCCCAAAGATGGTGCAGGACCAGGGAATGTTTTGTTCTGTTATTCATGGGGTCGCCATGAGTCAGAGCTGACTTGGTGTCAACTAACAACATGTTTTCAGTACTGCTCACTTGAAGTTGATCTTAATGTGTTTGAACAGCACAAGACATTCTTTGCAGGACCACACAAAAAAGCTTGGAGACAAAAACCAGCCTCTGAAGAGGCTCTTCTTCCTTCCATTTGCACATGACCGTTCCAAGAGAGCCCAGAGGCCCATCCTGTTCAGCTGGGCTTCTCAAATGACTTGCCGCTGCACCTTTCTTTTTTTACAGTGTCTTACTGAAGCATGTGAATGCTGAGTCCAGAGGCTCATTCAGTGATTGCCAAGACTACATGGGGATGGGCAGCTACAGCACAACCCATGTGAGGACTGTGGCTCCTGTTCCCTCTGTCCATTATGCTCAGGTGTCCTGTCCCCTATATTCCCTGGTAAACAGCTCTTCCCCCATGTCAGTGCTCCCTCCCTTCTGCCTGGGTCAGCCCCTCTTCCTCATGCCTCCCTGAGGGCAGGGATTTTTGTCTGCAAGGCTTGATGGTGCTCCGTGAAGTTTCATCATTTAAGGAAGCAATGAGTGTGGATACTAAATAATAGTTATCAAAAAGGAGAAAGAAACCCATGCCAGTATTATTACACACAGTGTGAGGCATTTGGAGGATCTGGTAGAACTACGCACCTGAGTCATATCCACCTTACTCGTCAGATTCCTCAAATTGTGCACACATCCCAATTCCTCATCTAATGGGTGTTTACCGCTCAGAGTGAGCTTCCAGGGATTTTGTCATCCACTTGGTTTTGAGCTTTTCTGGGGGTAAATACTTGGGACTCCACAGGACCTGGAAAGTGGAGAGGTCATGAAAAGTTATGTCAGAAGGCAGGTACAAGCCAAAACGCCAGGCCCCGTCTCCTGGAATGGGATGTGGTGCTTAAACCCTACACTTGAGATATGAGGGGACTGCTGTGGCTGCCAGGAGTGAGCACCAGCTGTGTGTCCTCATTCAGCCTGGCTTTATTAGCAGGTCGGGGGCCGAGCCAGGGCCTGGGCCACAAGGGAGAGGTGCCAGGACCCTGTTCTCCCATATACTCTGCTTGGTCCTGCTAACTGCTCCTGGTCTAACTGCTGCTGAGTCACATTGCATACTTCCAGTAGACGGACATCATAATTTTCACCTCAGCAGTGGTAGAGCTTAGTTGCTTGACGTAAAAGAACACTAGATGAACTTTAAACCCACCTGGGACTGTGTGACTTTCCCAACATTGTCCGCAGTTGGATGTTCGCCCCAGTAGAGAATCTAGATTTATTTAAGAATACTGAGTAAAATTGTCAGGTATGTGGTGCTTGTGGTTCCCTCAGACTGTCTCCCAGGAGACAAAGCCCCAAACACCACGGGGCCATGGCCAGACCAGCCTTTAGTTTTCACTACTGTGGAGCAGCTGGCCATGCGGGAAGCCCAGGCAGCCTGGACAGAGGGCCTTCCTCAGGCTTTGGCTGAGCCTGTTCCGCCTACTGAGGGCCACCTGGCCACCAGCCTTAGATCCAGAGGGTTTCAGGTTCTCAGCATCGGTCTCAAAGAAGGGGGATTCACTTCCTGGAGGGGATCCTTTCCCAGCCCCTGGTGCTGTGGGGACTCCTTCATGCCTGCCCTGAACCCCTTCTTCTGCACTTACTTCACTGCCTGGTTCTCCTCTGGGTTCCCGATGGTCTCTCCCTGTTGTCTTGTTGGAGTTTTGCCAGTTTTGTGTCCTCTCTTGTTTCGACTCAGAGAACATCAAAATGCTCACATTGTTAAAGAACCCTGATGCTGCCAACCCTTGTGTCAGGCACTGGGGCCTGTGCAGGTGGAAATGAGGGGCTCTTGGTGTGTATCCTGTTCCCACAGTTACCGTGAGGTGGAGGAGGCAGGGGCACCCCTACTTTATACCTGAAGAAATCGAGGCTCAGGGAGGGTGGAAGACTTGTCTGAGGCTGTCCTGTTTCACAGAAAGCGATGGACCTGGGGCTGGAATGTGGGTCTTTCTGACTGCTATCTACCTGTGTACTCCGGCCCCACCCATAACGCACACATCCCAGAGCGCAAACCCAGAAGGAGATTCCAGACTTTTTTCTTCTTTCCAAACCCTCGCTTTTCCAGTCTTAAGTTTAAACAGACACGGTTTTCACCATTGTGTAGATATTAGCCTCACTCTGACCACCGTGATGCCACGAAAGGAAATCGCTAATCCTTTCACAAAGCACGCTAATCCTTTCACAAAGCACAGAATCAACCCTGTTTATCTGTTGAAAGTATCCGCATTTCCATAGGCGGGATTTGCTGAAAGTAGGGTTGACAGCAAATAAAACAGGGTGCCTAGTTATATCTCAAATTCAAATTAAAAAAAAAAAACATTGCTGTTGCGTTGATTCCAACTCATAGCGACCCTGTAAGACAGAGTAGGACTGCCCCATAGGGTTTCCAAGGAACGGCTGCTGAATTCAAACTGGTGGATTTGGCCTTTTGGTCAGCAGCTGAACACTTAACCACTATGCCACCAGGGCTCTGAATTTCAAATAAACAAGTAATTTTTCAGTCTAAGTATGCCCCAACCATTGCATGGGACATACTGAAATTCGTATTTAACTGGGAGCCCTGTAGCTTATCTGGCAGCCCTAGTTAAAGAGACTTGATTTGGAAAAGTGAAGCTGGGGGACCAGAGGGAGGCTTTCTGCTTTTCTCTCTCTCTGGGCTGGGGGTGGGTGGGGAGTGGAGCGTATGACGGGGTAGGGTGGGGGTGCCTGGACAGTGACACATTCCAGGTGGCATGTTGTAAGCCTTCCTGTGACCCTCTGGGGAAGTGGCAGGAACGATGATACATGGCTGATTGAGGCTTGCCTTATAAACCAGGCCGGAAAAGAAGGTCACCTGGCATGAGTGGGGCCTGAGTCCCATCCAAGGTAGTGGTGTGAGAGAGGATGTGTGTGTTCAAAGGGAGCCAGGCAAGAATCTTCATGGGCCTGGGAGCCCTAACCTCTTCTCCATCTTGTCTGATGTTGGATGGAATGAGGTGGCAGCCCCCTCAGGGTCCGGTCACAAACCAGATGTTTGAAGAAGGATGTATGCATTTCTTCTTTCACGACCTGAAGCATTGACTAGTCCTTAAGTCCGTAAGGCCATATTATTGCTTCCTGGATCACAGGGCTGATAGCCCTGGTGGAGCAGCTCCCTCCTTGGAAAAAGGTTGCCGACACGTGTATCCTGGACAGCTGGGGCTGAAAGTATATCCTCTCAATTGTTTGGAGAAAAGCTCAGGGGTAAATTATGGAAAGAGCTGGCAGAGTGTGCCAGCAGTGTGACCTTGTGGGAAAGAGCTGCCCTGCCACTGGCCATGCACAGCCGCCAGCCCCAGGAAGCCTGCAGGCCTCCTTTCTGGGAGACAATGGGGGTGTCCCTCTCTCTGGGCCTTCTCGTCATGACAGCCTATAGAGCTGCTGGGTCTGACGGGACAAGGGCAGCATCCTTTCAGGGGAACTTAGGGGCTTCCCAAGAGCCCAGGAAAGCCCAGAGAGGCCTGGGGGCATCTGGAGGATGGGGGTGCATGGTGGTGCCTGGGGTAGCCGAGCAGCAGGAGTTCTGTGGTCCACCTCTCCTCACAATAAAGCTGCTATCGTGGGCTTTCACATCAGGTTTACTTTGGAAGTTGGGAAAAGGTTTCATTACTAACTGGTGACTCTGAGTCCTAATTCCTTAGCCTATCTCTTCCCATCAGTTCCAGCCCAGCTTCTCCTCAGCCCAAGCCATGCTCTCTGCTCTCCAGATGGGCGACCCATCTGCCCTTTCCCCACCTGGCTTCAGAACTTGGCCCTGTGCCAACTTTTCCTGGGGTGTTCTTCCCCACTCATCCTCACAGCAAACTCCAGTCCCCTCGAGGTCCCACCAGAAGACCACTTGTCTTGCTACACTACCACGATGCCTTGCCTGCACACTGTGGGTAACTGTTTCCTGTGTTCCATTTGTTTTCATCCCTTCATGACTCCATTTAGAAGGACTCCAGGCTAGGGAACCCTGTCTCTGGGATCCCCACTATCCTCCCAGCTGGGTCCATCACAGGTACTCAGCTCGGGGTTCCTGCATTTAACCATTACTGAGTAGAAGTTGCAAACAGATTTAAGTTGACTCTGAAGAAGAGCTGTCTAGGTCAAAGAAATGCAAAGATGCTTTGGAAGGTAAGGAATCCCTGTTGATGGCAACCACAGGACAGGGTGCTGGGCACATCCGATACTGGGCCAGAGAACATGGCAACACATGGTCCCCAAGGGCCCTTCCAACTCTGGGATTCTAAAAACCTGTATAACCAGGAGACACAAGCCTGTTAGGCTAAATAGACCTAGTACTGAGGACATGGACAAAACTCAATTTCTCCCTGAAGCCAGCTGCCTCCAAAACAGCAGTTTCTGTTATGCTTATTATATTGTCTATATGCTACTTCAAAATGCTAAATATGCTCCAACACCTCTTCTCCTCTTCTTCCAATAAAACCAAAAACCAAACCAGTTGTGGTTGAGTCAATTCAGGGCGACTCCATGTGTATCAGGTTAGAACTGGCTGATTTTTTGGAAGTAGATCATCAAACTTTTCTTCCCAGGCACCTCTGGGTAGCTTCAAACTGCCAACTTCTGGTTAGTAGCCGAGCACTTAACCATTTGTGCCCCTTCTTCCAATAGGAATCTCAAATTCTAGCTGGCCACATACATGCCACCTAGAATTTCCCAGCTTCCTTGAGCTCGGTGTGACCATGTCACTAAGTTCTGGACAAGGGGATAGGAGCAGAGGACATACGTGCCACATGTGCGATTGTCCTCCTCCCTGCTGGCTGGAATTTTAGCATAACGACCAACGTTTCAGCAGCCATCTTGGGCCACAAAGACAGGCTGCAGCCCAGGGAAGAGGAGCTGGAAGCTGAGAGAGGCTGGGCGCCCTCCACGCCAGGACTGGAGGGCTATGCTGGGCGCTTCCAGAACACGAGAGGATACAACTTTGGAGCCTTCTGTGTCAGGACACCAAAGCTAATAATTAATACATCTAAAAATGACAGTAATATCCATGAATTTAAAGTTCCTCAAAGACGGAGGCCATGTTTTACATTTCTTTCTGTTCTCAGCATCTAGCACTTAAGTGTTTTGATTTGATGTGATCAAATCTTTCAATATTTTGTTACCCCGGGAGTAACAAAATCTGTACAATTAGTTCCTGTGTCAAATAATACTTCCCTTTTTCAATCCTGTGAAGTCCGTGGGTGGCACAAATGGTTGGCACTCATCTGCTAACCTAAAGGTTGGTGGTTCAAACCCACTCAGTGGAGCCCAGAAGAAAGGCCTGTTGACCTGCTCCCGTAAAGATTACAGCCAAGAAAACCTTATGGGGCAGTTCTACTCTGTCACATAGGGTTGCCGTGAGTTGGAATCTACTCGACAGCAATGGTTTGGTTTGGGGTTTGGTTTTTAATTCTAACAATAATCTCTTTTAGGTTTAAAATATGCCCTCTGTGAAGGATACCAAGCTCACTTTTGACCCAGTTTATGCTGATCTTAGATCTGGATTACGTCACTTCTTGGAGCTAATCTTTCCAGACGGAAAAGTTCTCCATCAGTGGCTGCTGAAGTATTTGTTGCAAATCGACTGAACATTTGACTGAGGTCATATGCTGGGTCACAGAGTTGAAGGGAGGAAGGGCTTCCAGGAAGGAAGGGCTGGGGATCAGTTGTCAGATGTTTACAACCCAAGGTGGGCTGGGGCAGGCCGTCCAATGCAGCGGTTGTGTGTTAGCTGTGGAAGGGAGTCGTTCCAGCTGGCTGTGAAGACCCTGTCACACTGCGAGTGCTGAGGGAATACCTGGAACTGAGGAATTCATGGCAACAAGAAACAGTCACTAGTTGAGGAAATTTAAAGTGATAAGAATAAATCAGAACAGTAGCGTGGGGAGGGACAAGGTAAACTTTCTTTGTGGAAAAGTAGTAGCTATTTTTCTACTAACAGCAATCATTTCTTCTTGGCCTGGTTTCTTCTCCTGGGATTACCGGAAGGAAATGTCTGAGAGAGCACAAGGGAGGGTCCCTGGTCCCAGCGTGCCCCTTTGTTGTCGCATGACCAGGAGCCAAACACTGAACCCAGTTTTGTTTCCATTTCTGTTCCCTATCCAGGTGCTGGTGGTGGTTGGTGCATGTGGTTTTGGGGTTGGGGGCGAAGCTGGTTAGTCACAAAGGTCAAAACGCTATGTGGATGTCTGGTAAGAAACGGAAACCGAGAAAACATCTTTATTTCTTCCCACACTCAATTTATTCCTGTAGCTGCTAAATTGGATTCCCATAAGAAAAGGCTAAAGAGCACAGAGATTTGGGGTCAGCTTCATGGTCAGAACTCCAGGTTAGGGTGGTACTGCCCACAGTGAGACAGTATCTGGAGACCTACCCCAAGGTAGGTATCCAACAGCTTTCTCACACAGACCCTAGAAAGCCCATAGTAACTGCCCATTTTATAAAAGAAGAAACTGGGGATGACCGAGGGTCCATTCCACAGCCACTAAGTGGCAGAGCTGGAGTTTGAACTCGTGGCTCTTAGTCTTCAAAGCAGAGTCGTGCCTACTTCAGGCTGAATCACAGCCTGGCTGGCTCACTGAATTGATCTACATATGCAGGGCCTATTAAGGCAAGTTATATTGTTATTCATATGTTTTGCATTTATTTATCAGGCATCTGCTGTGTGTGTGGCCTGGTGTCAAGCTTAGAAGAGGTACAAAAGAAATTGAATGCCAAACCTTTCTTCAAAGAGCTTACAATGAAGCAGGGCACACACAGAAAGGTTAACCCTCAGTTTCTGGCAGTCTTGTACTCAATGCTTGGTGCAGATTGTAAGTGCTGCGGGAGAAAGAAAGCCCCCTCTGAGATAAAGGTGTCAGTTGGGATGTTTCGTGAAAGAGGTGGGGTTTGAGCTGAGTTTTAAAAGATGAGCAAGCCTTGAGTAAGCTAAAAACAAAGGAAGAATATTCCAGAAGGGAGAAATGGAATGAGTAAAAGATCAGAGGCAGGCCTGTGTAAGGCCTACTTGGGGACAATAGGTCAGCCTGGTTGGAACAACAGAGATTGTGATGGTGTCTAGGTGTAGTTAAGTATGGAATTCACAGAAGTCTTTTGAAGGGTTAAATGCCATATGTTAAGGAGATTGGACTTCATCCTGTAGGCTAATGGTCTGTTTCAGTTATCTATTGCCGCTTAACAATCTCAAAACTTAGTGGCTTAAAACAACAACCATTTATTTGCTCACAGTTCTAGGGGTCAGGAATTTGGAAGGGCTCAGCTGGGAAGTTCTTCAGCTTTTCATGGTGTTGGCTTAGGTCTCTTGTGAGGTTGCTGTCAGCTGATGTCGGGGCTGGAACATCCAAGATGGTTGCACATATGTTCCTGGTGTTTGCAGGGGTGGATGAGAGACTAGAACTTCTCCCTTTTTCTCCCTACATCACTAACTTGTCAGACGGATCCCAAGAATGAGCTTCCTGAGTGGCCAAGGTAGAAACTGCATGTCTTTTCAGGCCAAATCTTGGAAACTACACAGTATTAGTTACATTGGATTCTACTGGTCAAAGAAGACTATGAGGCCAGCCCAGATTCAAAGGAAAGGGGAAAGGCTTCATCTCCTAATGCCAGAGGGACAAGGTGACTTTGTGAAGGAGCGTGTGAGATGGGGATTATTGTTGGGGCTAGAAAAAAGTTTTTGAGCAACCTCTTATAGGTATGTGTCTTTTTTTTTTTTCATATATTAGGCATATGGCATTGCTATGAGTCACATCGACTCAACTGCAATGGGATATGGGTATATTGTACTCATGTATTATGCACATCTTAAAATTTACACAAAAAAGGAAATGCAAAGGTATAATATAAAGTTCTATTAGCAATATTTTTACATGATTTTTATTTTCATTAACATGACAAAAATAACCTTTCTGCTCTCAATCATCTCAGCAATAAAATTCATTAGTGAAACCAACGCGATTGGGTGTGGGTCACTTTAAAAAAAAAATCTTGGTTTAATAATTTGTTTGGCGACCTGAAAATCTTCTTCGATGTTGTTGCGAAGGTTGTTAAAGCTAAAAAGATACAGCCAATATACACAGATCCAAATGGAAGAAGGGCCTCTTGGTCAAATCTAAGTAAAGCAATCAGGATTTTCTTTTAAATCCACCCATTAGGCAAAAAAAAATTTTTTTTTTGTTAATCAGTCTAATAACTTTTATCTTCCCTGTTGTCGATTCTCACACAGTAATCAGAAGATTTTAATATTTTTAATAAACGTGTTTAAAATCCGCCGACACTCTTCATTGTGGCAATTTCTAAACAGGTTTGAGAATTATGTTCCCAAGATTTTTGTTGTTGTTTTTCCCAAGTTTTTTAAGTGCGCAGTTACGAAAGATTTTCAGTTGACACACTGTTATTTGCCAAAAAAAAGCAAACCACATAATAATGGTAACATTTCCAAACATATTTTTCAAAATGTTCAATCCATAGATTTTTTTTTTCCTAAAAAGCAATTATTTTCTTAGAATTATCAGATTTTCACTTTTTCTCTGAAGGGACAGATGTGTGTGTATGTGGGTGTTGTGTGTGTGTGTGTGTGTGTCTGTGTCTGTGTGTGTGGGGGGGGGAGCTACCACAATAGTCGCTTGCATTAGAGAAAAGGTAAGTATATTTGGAACATTTGTTTTTTTGTTTGTTTTAAGCTCAACGACTCTTTTAAGCATTTTGCCATAAAACCACCAGGGAATCTCTGTGGAATAAAATCCTTTTTTCTCTCCTCATCTCATTGTGAAATACTGAAAAGATCTATTCCGACTCATAGTGTCTGTCTTGTTTATCTAGTGCTGCCATAACAGAAATACCACAAAGGGAGGGCTTTAACAAACATGTTTATTCTCTCACAGTCTAGTAAGCTAGGCTAGAAGTCCAAATTCAGGTTGCAAGCTCCAGGTGAAGGCTTCTGTCTCTGTTGGCTCTGGAGGAAGGTCCTCATCATCAATCTTCCTGTGGTCTAGGAGCTTCTCTGCTCAGCAACCTCAAATCCAAAGAATGTGCTCTGCTCCCGGCATTGCTTTCTTGGTGGTATGAGGATCCCCCTGTTTCTCTGCTCGCTTCTCTCTTTTATATCCCTAAAGAGATTGTCTTAAGATACAATCTAATCTTGTAGAGCTCATTGACATAACTGCCACTAATCCATCTCATTAACATCATAGTGATAGGATGTTATAACACATAGGGAAGTCCTAACAGATGACAAATGGTGGACAATCACACAATACTAGGAATCATGGCCTAGCCAAACTAATACACATATTTTTGGGTGACACAATTCAATCCATGACAGTGACCTTGTAGGACAGAGTGGAATAGGGCTTCCAAGGAGAGGCTGGTGAATATGAACTGCCAACCTTTAGATCAGCAGCTGTAATAGATTGAATTGTGTCCCCCCAAAATCCGTGTCAGCTTGGTTAGGCCATGTGTGGTTGTCCTCCATTTTGTGATTTTCCTATGTGTTATAAATCATAATCTCTGTCTATGCTTAAAGAAGATTAGGGTAGGATATAATACCCTTGCTCAGGTCACATACTTGATCCAGTGTAAAGGGAGTTTCCCTGGGGTGTGGCCTGCACCACCTTTTATCTTACAAGAGATAAAAGGAAAGGGAAGCAAGCAGAGAGTTGGGGACCTCATACCACCAAGAAAGCAGTGCCAGGAGAAGAGAGGGTCCTTTGGATCTGAGGTTCCTGTGCTGAGATGCTCCCAGACCAAGGCAAGACTGATGACAAGGACCTTTCTTCAGAGCTGATGGAGAGAGAACGCCTTCCCCTGGAGCTGACACTCTGAAATTGGACTTGTAGCCTACTAGACAGTGAGAGAATAAATTTCTCTTTGTTAATACCATCCACTTGTGGTATTTCTGTTATAGCAGCACTAGATGACTAAGGCAGCAGCCAAACTCTTAACCACCAGGCCACCAGGGCTCAAAAGATCCTACCATGCTTTAAAGGTCTTATTTCTATAAAATTAACCACTTCTTGTCATATTTAAGGCCCCTGGGAGGTGCAGTTTGTGCTTGACTACTAACTTGAAGGTTGGCAGTTCAAACCCACCCAGAGGTGCAGTAGAAGAAAGGCCTGGTGATCTGCTTATATAAAGATTAAAGCCAAGAAAATGCTGTGGAGCACAGTTCTACTCTCTAACACATGGGGTCACCATGAGTTGGAATATACTTGATGGCAACACGTTGTTTTTTTTTAGCCCACATTTGGAGCCTTGATGGTACAGTGGAGCCCTGTTGTGACGCAGTGGTTAAGAGCTCAGGCTGCTAACCAAAAGGTCAGCAGTTCAAATCCACCAGTCACTCCTTGGAAACCCTATGAGGGCAGTTCTACTCTGTCCTATAGTGTTGCCATGAGTCAGAATTGACTTGATGGCAACCAGTTTTTTTTTTGTTGTTTTGTTTTTGTTTTTTTTGGTTTTGGCATCACCTGCCTCGGTGGTGCAGGGAATGAATTTTCCTATTTCACTATCTCTGTAACCTGACCTTGGAATTCTTTTTTTTTGTTTTTTAAATTCCACATAAAACACAGCTCCATCAGCTTCCACAGTGTTTCAATAAAACATTGCTTTATTTAAAGAGGTTGTTTACTGTTCAGAATATATCTTCTCTGGTAGATCTCTCCTTTAGTGACTCATTAAAGAAAGCGGTTCTTTGTGTCCTTCACTATTGAAACAAATCTTTTCCAGATACAGTAGCAATATCTGTAACTCAATCCAGTTACATAGCCAACTTCCCACTGAATAATTTGTGCTAAGAATTGTTTGTTCCAATTTTCACTCATGTGCTCTAGGCTTTTCCCCACAGTATTTGCTGACAAAGGAATGCATTATGGTTTGTCACCACCTTGAAAAAGGAGCCCTGGTGGTGCAAGGGTTAAGCCCTCGGCTGCTAATGGAAAGGCTGGTGGTTCTATCCCACCCAGCAGCTCCTTGGGAGAAAGACCTGATGATCTGCTCCTGTAAAGATTACAGCCTAGTAAACCCTCTGGGCAGTTCTACTCTGTCACATGAGGCTGTTAGAAGTGGAAATGGACAGCACACCACCATCACCACCAACTTGTACTTTGTTATTAATCCATTTACGTGTTAGCTATATACCCACCCAATGCCAGTGCCATCGAGATGAGTAAATAATCCAAGAAGCTGGGCTATATGAAGAAGAATGCAGCATCAGGATTGGAGGAAGACTCACTAACAACCTGCATTATGCAGATGACACAACCTTGCTTGCTGAAAGTGAAGAGAACTTGAAGTACTTACTGATGAAGATCAAAGAGTACAGCCTTCAGTATGGATTACACCTCAACATAAAGAAAACACAAATCCTCACAATTGGACCAATAAGCAACATCATGATAAATGGAGAAAATACTGAAGTTGTCAAAGATTTCATTTTACCTGAATCCACAATCAACACCCAGGGAAGCAGCAGCCAAGAAATCAAATGACGTATTGCACTGGGCAAATCTGTTGCAAAAGACCTCTTCAAAGTGTTAAAAAGCAAAGTTGTCACTTTGAGGGCTAAAGTGTGCTTGACCCAAGCCGTGGTATTTTCAGTTGCCTCATATGCATGCTAAAGCTGGGCAATGAATAAGGAAGACCAAAGAATAGTTGATGGCTTTGCATCACGGTGTTAGTGAAGAATATCGAATATACCATGGACTGCCGGAAAAACAAATAAATCTGTCTTGGAAGTATAGCCAGAATGCTCCTTAGAAGGGAAAATGCTTAGAGTTCGTCTTATATATTTTGGACATGTTATCAGGAGGGACCAGAGCTTGGAGAAGGACATCATGCTTGGTAAAGCAGAGGGTCAGTGAAATAGAGGAAGACTGTCAACTAGATGCATTGACACAGTGGCTGCAACAATGGGCTTAAGCATAGCAACAATTGTGAGGATGCTGCAGTGTTTTGTTCTGTTGTACTTAGGTTTGCTATGAGTCGGAACCAACTCCATGGCACCTAACAACAACAACGTTGACTCTTAGACTTCTTCTATTAAAATAACCTCCAAAGAAGCTTCTAAACATTTTTCAATAAGTTTAGCAAGAGTTTGTAAATTGGGTTGAGCAGCATTTACAATATCATAAAAAAAGGTTTGTCTTAGATGCTTTTTTTTTTTTTTTTTTTTAGATGCTTAGTTTTAAAATGTGTTACTAACTGAAGTGGCTTCAAGAGATCTTGAGCTAGTATCTAGTATACAACATATGCTTAGAGGGACATTTCTTGTTAACAGACAAGCCCAGGCCTGTTGCCATTGAGCCGATTCCCACTCATAGTGATCCTATAGGACAGAGTAGAACTGCCCCATGGGGTTTCTAAGGAGAGGCTGGTAGATTCCAACTGCCGACCTTTTGGTTAGCAGCCATCTCTTAACTACTGCACCACCAGGGCTCCTTGTTAACAGTAGTGGGTATAAATCCAGATTTCAAATAATCTTGATAGTTAAAAAAAAAAAAAAAATTGGTTGCCTTCTAGTCATATCTAATTAGATCTGCATTGTTTTTACCTTATATTTGTCATCTCTGTTGCATATTGTTCACTTGTGGTTATATATTTTTAGGAATATTTTCAATTATTTTTCATTTTCTGTTATATTACTTTGAAACCACTTCTCCATTTTAGGATAGTTTCGTGTAGTAGAAGCAGAAAATATAATCCACAATCCCCCTTGTTGGGCACAAATGACCTACAAAGGTCACAGATGCTGAAAAGGAAAGAAGTGTGGGCAAGAGCTCCACTGTATTTTGCGTGAGGAGTTACCCTCTGACATATGGGCCAAGTGGACCAATATCAATTCAAGTAGTAAATATTTGTAAGCCTTACTTTCTTAGGGTAACAAAGAGTCATTGAAGACTTTTGCGGTTGAGTGATTCATTTGTCCATTCGTCCCACAAACATGTATTGATAGATCACTGGAGTCCAGACGCTGTGGTGTGTGCTGAAGCCACAACACTGAATGACTTGGTCCTTGCCTTTGAGAAACCCACAGCTCAGCATCGATCCAGACAGGTACAGGAAATTCCACCACAGGGTGGTGGAAGGCACTGGGGGAGTGCAGGGGACATCCACATCAGTCATTAGTCATAGAAAAGGGTCAGAGATAAACTTCTGGGAGGAAGAGATGCTTGGGCTGAGATGAAGGTCAAAGTAGAGTTACAACTTGTGCATGACAACAAGGTTCAGGAAGCCACAAGGTGTGTGGTGAAGCCAGAGGGAAAGGTCCTGAGGTTGGGTTGGAAGGAGAGAGGTCAGCAAGAGGTCGTGTTATGAGGCTATGTGACATGAGGCTCCAAGGATTTTGACTTGGCCCAGAGGGTGTTGGGGAGTCAGTGAAGGGTTGAAGCAGGAAGGTGGTAAGGTAATGTTTGAGCTTTAGGAAGATCTTTGAGGAACCAGATTGGAGGATGATATGGTGAGAAGGAGAGACAAGAGGCAGGGAGACAGAGGGGCTGCTGTAACTGGGGTGGTGAGGAGAGGGAGAGGCCTCAGAAGGGGGGTGCTGGTGGACCAGCAGAGGAAGGAGTCCTAGGAATTGGAAAAGGAGATGGACTGCAGTTTTCATTTGCCTCCATAAACTGCTACCTTCAGTACTATGAGACCAGAAGAAATGGACGGTGCCCGGCTACCATTACGGAATATTTTAATCAAGTACCCAATAGATGGATGCTGGTGAAAAGGAGGAAAAGCATGGAACAGAATTTCAAACTTGTATGGAAACCAGCCTTACTGGACCCACTGAGTCTGGGAGAACCCCTCAATCTAATGCCTGGAAATAATGTTTAAACCTTGAACCAAAGCTATCCCATGAAGCCAGGCTAAACTAAACCAGTTTAGCCCAATTAATAAAGAATGTTTGCCTCAAGCATAGCATTCTTATAAAGAACTATCTATATGAGTGTAAAGTGACAACAGTTAATGTAAAGCACAGACAAGAACTTCAAGAGGCAGAGAGCCTAAGTTAATGGTGACAAAACAACACGGGTAGAGATCACACAGTGACACAATGTGAAGTGTAACCAATGTTGTTGAACTGTTCATGCAGAAATTGTGAATGGATGTATGTTTGGTTGTATATTTTGCCACCAAAAATAAATAAAATATATAAAAAAGAAGAGGGGCACTCATGGGGCTGTCCACAGTGAGGTGTGCTGGGAACGGGACATGCAGAGAATGGAGGGTTTTCTGAGTAATGAGGATGGACTGTTGAAGGGTGTTGGTGGGGGTGAGGAGCAGTGCTTGGAAGGCAGTGTCCATTATTATTAACTCCATCATTGGTTGTGGGGCTGCTGCCTCATGGCCAACTTTGCCCAGACAAGGCCTTGAAGTGCTGTGGGGTGGGGATGGGGGATTGGGAGAGAATGTGGCACTCTTGTCCTTAGCATAAACCTCCACCTGCCTCCTGAGAGCCCCATTCTCCAGGTCATAAGACTAGAGTGACGGAGGGGGCTCCCAGGAGGTGGGATTTTCCGTGCTAAAAGTGGGACAGCTCTGGCCAAACTGGGGCAACTTGGTCACTATACATCAGCCCCAACTCAATTCTGAGAAATGAAGAAATGATGCCACACTCCATTCTAAAAATCACCTCCCACCAAGCTTTGGCTTGTCCTCACGGCCTTTCTTCTCCAAATACACTGCTTGATATAGAATACTTTCCACCATTTTGAAGAAATAAAGGTTTCCCAGGCACAAGATCAAAGCTAACAGCTAAAAGAATACTAGGTTCCAGGGATTTCCAAACAACCAGTCTCAATTGTTTTTGTATCTGCAAAGGTTGTGATAGGAAAAGCCCCTTTCTTTTATTTCTGGACTCCCAGTCATAACAGAGCTAAACAAACAGCAGCAAGAAGTAGACATTAAGCTATCTGTTTATTAGAGAGCCCATCGGTGGAACTGGATTTGAGAGGCAAGGAGAAAGCTGGCTCTGTTTTTAATAGCCTAGGAGTAGTCAGACAGGAGGCGCCACTCTATCTAAGTCCCAGGGCAAAACAATGCCAAATAGAAAATGACAGCCCAAACAGTTGGAGGGCATGTTCTGAGGCCTGGCTGCTGCAGCCCAGCTCAGAGCAAGTGTTTGCTCGGGAGCATGCCAGTTTCCCACATGGGAAGAATGTATGTGAAAGATGACAATCGTAAAAAACCAAATGTCAGGGCGATTGGGCCTTCTGTCCTTAAAACTAATCATGAGGCAGGGTGGCTCTGTGTGTTCAGAAGACCTGGCATGTCATCACTCTCTCTGAGTGTTAGGATAGTGGCTTCTTAATATACCCACCAAATGGTCTCACATTCTTCAGCTGAGGCTTAAGGTCTAGACAGATGTTACAGGTAACAAGTCCAGGCCCTAGATCTCATATGCAGCTTCCCTCTGCACCTGTCTGCCAAGTGTCTCCAGCATCTGATCACATGCCCCAGTGATGGGAAGCTCACCACTCCTGGTGGAGCCCCAATCATCTTTGAGCAGCTCTGAAGTCTGGGCAACTCTCTCCCTGTAGCTCCCGGCCACTGGCCTTTGTTTTACCCTTTGGGATTACACTATTGAAGCTGGATCTGCCTTTTTTCTGCCAGGAACTTCAGATATTTGAACCCACCTTCCTTCTCTGTGAGTCTTTTATATTCTCCAAGTTAATATACTTGGTTCTGCCAAAGTTTCCAGGTTTGACATGGTCTTACACCATCCTGGTCAGCACCAGTTACAAAATATTCAGGGCCTAATGCAGAATAAAAACATAAGTCTCCTTGTTCAAAACTTATTAAGAACTTCAAGATGGCAGCAGAAGAGCATTACACCAAATGGAGGGCCCTGGGAAACTGTACAGGTCACACAAATATGAAGCCAGCCCTGATCACTTCCTCCTGGATACCCTCTGGTTTGTCAGACTCCTGCTTAAATATAAGGGGAAGACTCATTTCTGGCCCCATTCAGGGTGGGAATCATACCTGGTCAGGTCTCACTCCCCTGCTATGCATTACGCAGGATATGGTCAAAGAGCGAAGCCACTATCCTCTGAACCCCTCTGTAGAGCTGGCTAAAAATGCAAATCCCAGGGCCTTTCCAACGCTACTGAATCAGAGAGAGTCTCTGGGTGTGGGCTGGGAAATCTGCCTTCTAAATCAGCTCCTCAACCCATGTTTCTGCATTACTCAAGTCTGAGAGTTCCAGCTGACCCTGGGACTTCCTGGGAGGAAGCTGGGCTGTTCATAAGAAGTTGATTGTCAACCAAAATTCCAATTCCATTCTGTGGGCTGCTGTCCAGACCCATTGTCCCATTCTTTGCACCAAGTTCTTTCTGATGTTCTTCTTGCAAGAGCAGAATCTGAACTGACGTCACCCACCCCTGCCCAAATGCTGCCCAGTTTCCCCAGGTAGAAGGAGACTGAGGGACTAGGCGTCTGTCCAGAGACAAGACACACCACCAGCGCTGCTGGTCCCTGACAAACCTGTGGAAGATGAGACATAATCTGGGGGGATCTGGAGGGATGTGCAGCCACATTCACACAGCTGTCCGTATTTTCTGAAGACCTGGACTCTTGACCTAGAATATGTTGCTGTCAGTCCTTCCTGCCTGGCTCTTCTCTTTTCCGAGCCCTCGATCCTGGTTTTCCTTCTTGGTCCCCAGGTCTGCTTTGCCCAACTTCAGCTCTACATGGTTCAGAGCATGCAGTCTCTTTCCCAGAGGGCTCCTGGTAATTTTAGGAAGACAACTCAGCCCATCAGAACCCCAGGGGCTTGGCGATCCCAGAGCCCTGGTGCTCAGAAGAGGTTGGCAGAGCCACAGGGCACCATAAGCATCAGGAACTTCTTGTTGTTGTTTGTTTGTTTCTAAATTTTACTTGTTGTTGTTGAGAATATATACAGCAAAACAAACACCAATTCAACAGTTTCTGTACGTATATTTAAAGACATTGATTATATTCTTCAAGTTGGGCAACCATTCTCACCCTCTTTTTCTGAGTTGTTCCTCCCTCATTAACATAAACTCACTGCCCCCTAAGGTTCCTATCTAATCTTTCAAGTTGCTGTTGTCAACTTGAACCCATGTAGACAATTCTTAAAAGAGCATAATGCTCAAGGCAGACCTTTTTTTTTTTTTACTAGCTAAACTATTGTTTGGTTTTAAGATGATTTCAGGGGATATTTTTAGTTTAAAGTTTAAAGATTATATCAGAGCAATTGTTTGATGGGCTTATTCACCCTTCATGGCTCCAGAAAGTCTAGAGTCCATGAGAGTTTGAAATTTTGTTCTACATTCCCCCCCTTTTGATCAGAATTCTTTTATGGAAACTTTGATCAATATGGTAAGTAATGATAGGTGGGCACCACTGAGTTCTTCTGGTCTCATGGCAAAGGAGGCAGTTCTTCCTGGAGGCAAATAGCCACACATTCCATATCCCCCTTCTATTCCTGACTCTCCTTCTTCCTCTTGTTGCTCCAAGCGAATTGTTGTTCTTGGATGACCACTTGCAAGCTTTTAAGACCCTAGGCACTGTGCAATGAACTAGGAGATAGAACAGAAGCACTAAACATGTTATCAGGCCAATTAACTGGGATGGTCCTTGAAACCATGACCCTGAACCTCCAACCCAAGGAACCAAGCCCCATGAGGTGTTTGGTTGCACATAAGCAGCCTCAGCAGCTACTTTTTTTTTTTTTCCTTTTTGGTCATTGTAAATATATCTATCATACAGCTTTTGCCAATTCAGCTTTTTATAGGTGTACAACTTACTGACAGCAATACAATAATTGGCTGCAGAACCCTTAATCAACGTGATTTTTCCATCATTGTTCACCTCTGTTTTCCTCCTCCCTGCCCCTGGTAACCACTAATAAACTTTGGTCTCTGTACATTTGTCTTTTCTTGTCTTTTTATGTAAGTGAGGTTGTACAATATCTGTCCTTTTGTGATTGGCTTATTTTGCTCAGCATACTGTCTTCAAGCTCCATCCCTACTGTAGCATATATCAATACTTCATTTCTCCTACTGGCTGAGTAGTATTCTGTTGTACTTGTGTACCACATTTTTTTTTTTTAAATCTATTCACCTATTGATGGGCATTTAGGTTGTTTCCACACTTTGGCTATTGTGAATAGTGCTGCAATGAACATTGGCGTACAAGTCTCTTTTTGAGTCTTTGCTTATAAGTCTTTCGGGTATATGCCTAGGAGTGTAATTGCTGGATCATATGATACTTCTATTTTTAGTTTTTTTAAGGACTGCCACACTGTTTTCCACAATGGCTGTACCATTTTGCATTCCCATCAGCAATGGATAAAAGTTCCAATTTCCCCACATCCTTGCCAACATTTGTTATTTTCTTTCTTTAAATCTCGGCCACACCAGTGGGAGTGAAATGGTGTCTCATTGTGGTTTTGATTTGCATCTCTCTTGGCTAATGAGGCTGAACATCTTTTCGTGTGTCTGGTGGCCATTTGAATTATAAATAGATTTGTTTCTCTAATTCCCGTTTCAGATTTCTCATTGCTGTTGTATGGAAACCCAACTGATTTTTTAGCAACTTTGCTAAATTCCTTTATTAGCTCCAGAAATTTTCTTGTGAATGCTTTGGGATTTTCTATATATAAGATCATATCATCTGCAAATAGACATAATTTTACTTCTTGTTTTCCAACCTTTATTTCTTTTTCTTGTTTTATTGCTCTGGTTAGGATTGCTAGTACAATATTGAATAGAAGTGATGAGAGCCCACATCATTTTCTCGTTCCCGATTTTAAGGGGAAAGCTCTCAGTCTTTCTGCATTAAGTATAATGTTGGCTGTTGGCTTTTCATATATGTCCCGAATCATACTGAGTAATTTCCCTTCTATTTCAGTCTTTTTTAGGGTTTGCATCAAGAAAGGGTATTGAATTTTATCAAATGCTTTTTCTGCATCCATTGAGATTATCATGTGATTCTTTTTCTTTGTTCTATTGATGTGGTGTATTATGTTGTTTGATTTTATAATGTTGAGCCATCCCTACATTCCTGGAATAAAGCCTACTTGGTCGTGGAGTATGAGTTTTTTAATATGCTGTTGGATTCTATTTGCTAACATTTTTTTTGAGAATTTTTGCATCAATTCATAAGAGACATTGGCCTATAATTTTCTTTTCTTGTGATATATTTGTCTGGTTTTGGTATCAGGGTTATGTTTGCTTCATACAATGAGTTAGGGAGTTTTCCTTCCTTCGCTATTATTTGAAATAGTTTAAATAGGATTGGTGTCAATTCTTCTCTATGTTTGGAAGAATTCCCTAGTAAAGCCATCTTGTCCAGGACTTTTTTTTGTTTGGAGGTTTTTGATCAGATTTGATCTCTTCACTTGTTATGGGTCTGTTGAGACTTTCTATTTCCTCTTGAGTCAGTTTGGGTAGTTTGTATGCCTCTAAGAATTTGTCCATTTCATCTAGGTTATCCAGTTTGTTGCCGTACAGTTATTGATAACATTCTGTCACAATTCTCTTTATTTCTATAGGGTCAGTTGTAGTGTCCCATCTTTCATTTCTTATTTTGGTTAATTGCATCTTTTTTTTTTTTTTTGTCAATCTACCTAAAGGTTTGTCAGTTTTGCTGATCTTTTTGAAGCCAACTTTTGATTCCTCAATAACTTTTGGGGATAGGGAATGAATATAAGAAAACGGCCTCCAGCTCCCATCTATTTCAATCTTGGCAGCCCCAATTTTTATATCAGCCTACTAGGGATGATTTCACTGGGAGAAAGATTTCTACTGCTAAGTATAACAGTTTGAGAACCCTTATGGTGATCCAAGCCCCTCATTGCATAGATGATACTGGGCCCAGAGAGGGCAAGGGACCTGCCTAAGTTTCCTCTTCAAAGTGATTCAGCCTTGTGGCTTGACCAGGTTCCTTTGGTCAGGGCCCCCCTCTACTGTGCCTCTCCAACCCATTTTGATTCAGGAGCCTGGTGATGCCCCCTCTTACCAAGATGGCATTGTTGAATTTCCTTCCCTTTCCTGGACCCCAAAGATGGGTGCTCCTGCATGGTTCCATCTGCATGCCTTGATTTGTGTCTGTGGAGCAATGGGGAGCCTTGGCAAGTTCGCTGGGCTGGGCTGGGAGGAGGAGCAGAGGGCCACTCAGTACCATATTGGGTCACGGGACCAGGCACTCAGTGGAAATGGGGATCCCACACACATGCCTGCTCAAGTCAGCAGGTGATGCCATGGGCCAAAGGGACCCACGGGGCACTGGCCAGTGAATGTGGCTTCTAATGGTTCAGTGCCCTGCAGCTCCAGTCAGCTTGTGCCATGTAGGAACTCAGGCCCAAATGCCCAATGTTGAAAGAGAAATAAAAAATCCAGATTTTAATGTAAAATCTCTACATTTTAAAATGTTGACTCAATTTTTTAAATTTGCTTAATTCAACCATTAGATTTCCAGATTGTGACCTGTGGCCTAACCTGAGGGAATTCTAGGGAATGGGCATTGCTTGGGGAATGATAGCAGGACCAGAGGATTAAGGAAGACTCACCATGAGCCAGGAGACTAGGTGAGGTAGGGAGAAGTCCACTAACTGCCTTTGTTTCTCTACCACCTTGTTTCCCTTTCTTCCTGTTATGGATTGAATTGCATCTCCCTCCAAAAAGTACTGAAATTCTAATGCCTGTACCTGGGGATGTGATCCTGTTTAGAAAAAAAAAGTTGGGGTTTTATTCTGTTATGCCAATGAGGTCATACCAGGGTATGGTGGTCCTAAACTGAATCATTTCTGAGTTATAAAAAGATCCGAAGACACAGAGACATACAAGGGGGGAAGGCAGACACTATGTGAGAATCGTCTACAAGGCAAGGATTGCTGGTAGATACCAGAAACTATGTGAGAGACGCATGAAAGGAACTGACATAGCCAAGACCCTGATTTGGACTTTGAACTCTAGAACCGTGAGAAAATAAATTTCTGTTTTGTAACCCTACCCGCCTGTGGGGTTTCTGTTACAGCAGCACTAGCAAACTGAGACACTTTCCTATCACAAACTCCCTTCAATGCTTCTCATCTGTCAGGAGGAGCCTCTTCAAAGATAGCTGGCTTTAGGCAGAAAGAATGTTTTTGGTAAGTTCATATGATCCAATTTTATAAAACTTTTTGTTTTGAAAACTTTTAAGGATATACAAAAGTAGGTAATGTACCTATAACCCAGTTTCAATAATTATCAATCATGGCCAACGTTAACCTACACTCCTTATCTTCCCCATCCCATTCATCCCCCCAGCCACACACACCCTCTGAGTTATTTGAAAGCAAATCCCAGTCGTCATATGATTTTATTTGGAAACATTTCAGCATGTATCTCTAAGACGGATGCTGTTTTAAAATATAACCACAATACCATTATCACACCTAAACCAAATTAAGAATAAAATACTACATTTTCTATAGATGAAATACAATAATAGTATTATTAAATGTCACTCTTAAATACTTACTAGGTGCCAGATATTTGGATATTTTATATACAATCTCCAATTCTGATGGCAATTATGCATTTTACAGTTGAGGAACCTGAGACTCAGAGAAATAAAGGGCACTTGCCCAGGACTACCCAGGCAGCATAGAGCCTGCCCTCGGATCCAACTCTGGCCAACTCCGCAGGACGTGCCTTCTCACCCTCAAGATCCTCACTTCTGTATTCACTCAAAATTCCGATTATAAAAATAATATATCTTTATTTCAATAATTTAAAATACCATGGAAACTTCTAACTTAGATTGGGGGCATCCCCCAGTTCTATCTCTGTGGAGATAATCATGGGTAATTATTTTGAATTTTTACTGAGTATTTTTTTTAATAATTTTTATTTTGAAATAATTGTAGACTCACAAGAAGTTACAAAAATGGTACTTAGAGTCTGGTGAACCCTTCACCCAGCTTCCCCTAATGGCAACATCTTATACAGCAATAGTGTGGCTGCTATGTGCCAATGAGTCAATTCTGACTCACAGCACTCTATAGGAAAGAGCAGAACTGTCCCACAGGGTTTCCTAGGCTACAGTCTTTAAAGGAACCCATCACCAGATCTTTACTCCCGTGGAGCCGCTGGCATGTTCAAGCTGCTGACCCTTCATTTAGCAGCCTGGCAGAGCACTTAACCATTGTACCACCATAGCTCATTTATAACAATGGTACACATCAAAACCAGGAGATTGAGATTGATACTATAGTGTTAACTAGATTACAGGCCTTATTCAGTGTTCAGTTTTTACATGAACTCATAGTATGTATGTGCAAGTATTCTTTTTTTTTTAGGATTATATATTTTTAAGTAATATATTTTTAAGTTAAAATGGATGCCTGCTATTACTCATTTCTTTTATAACATCTTTATGCTGTGTCATGCAAAGCGTTCTAACTTTTTGACTCTCAATTTAGTTCGTATTTCTAAATACTGGTCATATAGTGTTTCTTTTCTCAACCTTCTGAACAATCAGTGAAATTTACTATATTAAGTTAGAGGAATAAATAAGAAATTGAAAAAATATATGAGAAATAGAGATAGTTTTATCTACTGGGGTTATTATTCTAGGCTGATTCACTTTTTCCTAATAAATGGAGCAGATACATGGTTTGAACTAGTCATCTTTGTAAATTTGCTGCCCCTTACCCTAAAAGCCACGGACTTTCGTTAATTCAACATGGAGAGCCAAACCAATGCCCACACTCACCATATGCAATATTTTCATCAATTCATATCTTTTATGTATCAAAAATCATAATCTTCAGCAAATCAAGAAATTGGAAGTTACAATTCAATTTAAATTCTTCCAGGATTCTCAAAATATCATACTAGCATCTTCACCTCTAAAGTTTTGTGTGGTTCAGTAAGAATAGAACTTAGAGTTGCCAAGCGATCCAACTCAAAAAGCGGTTTCACACACTATTTTTTCTTCTTTTTCTAACTTCCCATTTTCCCTTCCCCTATCCTTTGATAATTGCTAATCTTCTTTTGTCTCAATGAATTTGCCTATTCTTGATATTTCCTGTAAGTGGGATCAAACAATATTTGTTCTTTTGTGTCTGGCTTATTAAACTGAGCATGTTTTCAAGGTTCATCCATGTTGTAGCATGTATCAGAACTTTGTTTCTCTTTGTAACTGAATAATATTCCATTCTACGTATGCACTGTATTTTGTTTATCCATTCAATTGTTGTTGGTCACTTGGGTTGTTCCTACATTTCGGCTATTATGAATAAGGCTGCGATGAACATTGTTGTGCACGTGTCTGAGTCTCTGCTTTCAAGTGTCTTAGGTATAATACCTAGGAGTGGAATTGCTGCTGGGTCATATAGTAATTCTTGGAAACCCTGGGTGGCGTATTGGTTAAGTGCTACAGCTGCTAACCAAAAGGTCGGCAGTTCAAATCCACCAGGCACTCCTTGGAATTGCTATAGGGCAGTTCTACTCTGTCCTGTAGGTTCGCTATGAGTCGGAATCCACTCGAAGGCAATGGATTTTGTTTGGTTTTATAATAATTCTATGTTTAACTTTTTGAGGAACTGCCAAACTGTTTTTCACAGTGGTTGCACCATTTCACATTCCACAAGCAATGGATGAGGGTTCCAATTTCCCCATATCCTTGTCAACACTTGTTACTTGCCATTTTTCTGATAATAACCAGCCTAGTGGGAGTGATGCGATATCTCCTTGTGGTTTTTATTTGTATTTCCCTAATGGCTAATGAGGAGCTCTGGTGGTGGAGTGGTAAAGCACTTGGCTGCTAACCAGAAGGTCGATGGTTGGAGACCACTAAGCTGCTCCAAGGGAGAAAGATGTGGCAGTCTGCTTCCATAAAGATTTACAGCCTTAGAAACCCTATGGGGCAGTTTAACTCTGTCCTATAGGGTCGCTATGAGTTGGAATTGACTCTACAGCAACAGGTTTGGTTTAGTTTTTAGAATGGCTGATAATATTGTGCATCTTTTCATATGCTTGTTGGCCATTTGTATATCTTCTTTGAAGAAATGCCTATTCAAGTCTTTTGCCCATTTTTAAATTTGGTTGTTAAACTGCTATGGCTTTTAGTGTAGTCTTTAGCAACATTAGATTTTATTTATCACAAGAGCATTTACTTACAGTTGAAAACTAGACATCCACCCATTAGCCATGTAAATTGTTTAGTCGGTTTACAAACAATGTTTGGAGTCCACATGGATTGCAACATCCTGAGTTTTAAGAGTTCTTTATGTATTTTGGTTACTAAGCTCTTATCTGATACACAGTTTCCAAATATTTTTTCCCATTCTGTTGGTTGTCTTTTCACCTTCTTAATAATATCCCTGAAGCACAAAAGTTTTAATTATGATGAAGTCCAGTTTATCTATTTTTGTCTTTTGTTGCTTGTGCTTTTGGTATCATATCTAAGAACCCACTGCCTAAAAAAAGGTCTTAAAGGTTTACCCCGATGTTTTCTTCTAAGAGTTTTATGATTTTATCTCTTATATTTAGGTCATTGAGCCACTTTGAGTTAATTTTTATATATGGTATGAGGTATGGGTCCAGTTTCAGTCTTTTGCATGTAGAGATCCAATTGTCCCAGCACTATTTGTTGAGTGAGTATTCTTTTTAATGTTAAACAATTTCATAAGCCCTCTCATATGTGCCTTTAGCACCCTTTAATCTAAAAAATACATAATGATAAAAAGCTACTATGACTTTTAGAGTACTCTTTAGCAACATTAGATTTTATTTATCACAACGGTATTTACTTATAGTTGGAAACTAGACATCCATGCATGAGCCAGACAAATTGTTTAGTCAGTTTACAAACACTGCTTGGAGCCCACATGGATTCCAAGATCATGGAAATAATTCTGAAGCATCCCCACACCCAGGATTCCTCATCCTCATATATGCCAGATTTGAGAACCATAACCCTATGAAATTGCCTTTGAAAAAGAAGATATACAAATGGCCAATAAGCACATGAAAAGAGATAAACTCTTTATACAATAACTCTTTATACAAAAACTCTTTATACAATTCTTATCTGTGAATCTGGATTTTCATGTCACTATAACTCTTTTATTCACTGTAACTCTTAGAAGGAAGGATGGCGGGACATCATCTTATGTACTTTGGGCATGTTACCAGGAAGGACTCGATGGCACCTAAAAACAACCTAACTCTTCCCACCATCCACCTGTCAGTTTGTGATACCGTGGTGGCTTGCGTGTTCCTATGATGCTGGAAGCTATGTCACCAGTATTTCAAATACCAGCAGAGTCACTCATGGTGGTCTGGTTTCTGCAGAACTTCCAGACTAAGACAGAGTAGGAAGAAAGGTCTGGTGATCTACGTCCAAAAATTAGCCAGTGAAAACCTTATGGATCACAACAGGATATTGCCTGATATAGTATTGGAAGATGGGTTTCCTAGGTTGGATAACACTCAAAATACTTAGTGCCCACCACAATGCACTTGAGCACACCAGCAGTTGTGAAGATGGTGTAGGACTGGGCAACGTTTCATTCTGTTGTACATGGGGTCACCATGAGTCAGTGTCGACTTGACAGCAACTAACAACAGCAACACAACTCTTAAAAAAATATGGGCCTTCATAGAAATAAGCACATAAAAATAGTGTTACAGATGGAAATGTTATAAAGATTAAGAGAAAACTCATTTTAAACATTTAAGGTCTCCAGTCCATTCTGCACCTTTGTGGAGCATATGCTCTGAACTTCAGGTGCCCAGAGGTTGAGTATGTTGTGCATGTCTGCGCGTATGTTTATTGGTTAGTTGTGTGCCTATTTGTTGTTGTTGTTAATATCTTTAAACTATATACAACTGTCTGAAAGTTTCAAATGATGAATGAAAAATGTTCCCATGGAAATAAGGAATACGATGTTGGCAATATTGAGTGTAATTGTTATTGTTGTTGTTAGGTGCCATTGAGTTGGTTCTGACTCATAGCAACCCTATGTACAACAGAAAGAAACACTGCCTGGTCCTTTGCCATCCTCACAATCGTTGCTATGCTTGAGCCCATTATTGCAGCCACTGTGTCAATCCATCTCATTGAAGGTCTTCCTGTATTTCACTCACGGTCTACTTTACCAAGCATGATGTCCTCCTCTAGGGACTGGTCCTTCCTGATAACATGTCCAAAGTATGTGAGACGAAGTCTCGCCATCCTCGCTTCTAAGGAGCATTCTGGCTGTACTTCTTCCAAGACAGATTTGTCCATTCTTCTGGCAGTCCATGGTATATTCAATATCCTTTGCCAACACCATAATTAAGACATGATAATTTAAAACACATTTGAAGTCTCAACTTTGGCTTCTGAAACTATTAAGTTTAATAGGGTAGGACTCAAGCTCATTGAAAATAATTTTTCCTTGTCTAGCTTCATTTCTAGAGCTTGTCTTTGCTCAATTGAAAACGCTTGGTGTGTAAGGAAATGTTTAAGTTTTTATTTCAGCAACATCAACCAAGAAACCTGAAAGAATAAAGCTGTGGCTTTTCTGAAAAGAGAGACGAAAACAGTTGCAGGTAACAAAATGAGGTGGTCAGGATAACTCACTGAGTGTTTCCCTATTAACCTGTCTGGCTATCCCATAAACTCCTGCAAGGCATTTAACCCAAGTTCCTAAAGTGTGCAGGCATGGGGCAGGCTTCCAGCTCTCCCTTCAGCTCTCCCTGCAGTCCACAGTCCTTAGGCCTTTGGTTTCCGTGGAGATTTCCTGGGGCAGGCGGTGAGGTTCCCTGCCCATGACTCACCCTCCTGTCCCTGATAGCTTTGCCATCAGAGCTCATGGCCCATGGGATCTTGGCAGGAGAAGACCGGATGGGTCATCTGGTCCCATGTTTCCAAAGGATGTGGTGCGGACAACTGGTAGTGTGAAAAGCACTTTTTGTGATCTGCAGACTCAGCGTAAACTCATGTGTAGTCATCTTAGTGACGAAGTGATTCTCTTTATGATTCTCATTCAACCCTTCTGCCTATGTAAAAACAGGAAGTCCCAGTTTGGCGGTGCTGTGTCTTTAATGCCTCAGTAACACTGGCTAATCTCAGAAAACAAACAGTGGTGTGTAGCCTTGATTTAATTACGTTGGTTTGTTTTCATTGTCAAGGCATTTGATACTAGAGAGTAATGTAAAATATACTTTTCAAATAAAGACAGATTGTTTAAATAAAAAGAGCTTTAAAAGGGAATTGATTTAAAGAGCATGTTTAGTACTGGCTATGGCAAATCAGGAGCCCTGGTGGCACAGTGGTTAAGAGTTCGGCTGTCAATAAAAATGTTGGCAGTTCGAATCCACCAGCCACACCTTAGAAACCCTATGGGGCAGTCCTATAAGGTCATTATGAGTTGGTATAGACTTGACAGCAATGGGTTTGGTTTGGTTTGTTTTTATGGGAAACCAGTGAAAGCAGGAGTGTGACCAAAGTTGGGAAATAACAATTATTCCAGCACCATAATTTTGTAGATGGGGAAACCAAGGCCCAGGAAAGAGAAATGACCTACCCAAGATCCCGTGGTGGGCTCATGGCTAAGCCAGAGCCAACACTCTGCTTTCTGCCTCCTAATCCAGGGCCTTCTCCATCCCACTTGTGAAAAGGTCCAGGCACAAAGAAGATGCTTAGTGTCTCTCCTCTGGGCTCCCATAATGCCCTGTGTTTCCCTGCCCTTGTCTTGCCACCTGGCTGTGTAACGACCTGACATATCTGTCTTTCCCACCAGGCTGCCAGGTTCCAGAGACAAATAAAATAAATTTTTTTTTTTTAATGTGTATCTTGTATTGATGGAGCCCTGGTGGAGCAGTGGTTAAAAACTTGGCTGCTAACCAAAAGATCAGCAGTTTGAATCCATCAGGCACTCCTTGGAAACCCTATGGGGCAGTTCAACTCTGTCCTATAGGGCTGCTATTAGTTGGCATAGACTCAACGGCAATGGGTTTGGTTTAGTTTTGGTTTTGTATCGATGGATAAATGAACATCTAAATGAACAAACCAAATCAGTTCTCCTTCTCTCCTGGAGCTTGATCTCGACTGGAGTCACTGGTTCTGACCCCGGTAGGGTGACCCCTGACTAATGCTGGCCATTCCCAGGTTCTTGGATAGATCCAGTTCTAAATCTTTTCCCCATTGCCATGAACAGTGCTTGGCACTGTAAAGAGAGGTGAGTGAGGCACCATCTCTGTCATGGTTGTCATGGTTGGAGAAAGAGACACTTCATAGCAAATTCCAGCCCAATAAAAGTTATGCCTCCAAGGACTCCTACAAATCACACCACAGATCCTGACTTTAGTTTGAAGAAAATGGGTTTACCACCCTTGTGCTTTTTTCTTTTTCTTAACAGCTTTGTTGAGCTATAATTCAGATAACACAGAATTTACCCATTTAAAACTGTACAATGCGATGGTTTTCAGTATATTTGCAGAGCTGTTCTATCATCACCACCATCAATTTTATAACATTTTTCATTTTCCCCTAAAGAAACCCCATACCCATTAGTAATCACACACCCTATTTTCCCCCAATCTCTCCAGTTCTAGGCAATCACTAATCTACTTTCTGTTTTTATGGATTTGCCTATTCTGGACATTCCATATAAACGGAATCAGAAAACATGTGGCCTTTTGTGACTGGCTTCTATCACTTAGCACGTTTAGGTTTGTCTTAGGCTGGGTTCTCTAGTGAAGCAAAACCATAAAGTGTGTAAATATATACATATATATGTATATATAAAGATTTATATCAAGGAAATGACTCATGTGGTTGTAGACGCTGGAAGGTCTCAAACCCGTGGGTCAGGATAGAGGCATCTCCTGATTCACTAGCCGCAGGGGCTGGGGAACCCAAGATCAGCAGATCAGAGAGCAGAGCTCTTGCTCACAGGCTGCCAAGGTGGACGAATTCCAAGATCAGCAGGTAAGCTTCTAGCTCAAGTCCCAAGAACCAGAGGTCAGACGAACAGGAGCCAGCTGCAGGATTCAGAGCAAGCAAAAACCCACAAGACTTCCCAAAATGTCCATTTATATTCAATGCTGGCCACACGCTCAAGGAAACTCCTTTTCTACTGATTGGCTACTCACAGCAGATCCCATCATGGAGGTGATCACATTATATCAAATCGCATCACGGAAGTGATCACATCACTGCCAAACCACTGAGAACCATGGCCCAGCCAAGCTGACACACAACCTTAACCATCACAAGCTTCATGCATGTTGTAGCATCTATTAGCATTTCATTCTTTTTATGACCAAATATTATTCCATTTTATGGATCTACCACATTTTGTTTATCCATTCATCAATTGATTGACGTTTGGGTTGTTTCTACTTTTTGGCTTTTATGAATAATGCTGCTGTGAACATTTGTGTACAAGTTTCGTGTGGACATATGCTTTCATTTCTGTTGAGTATACACCTAGGAGTGACACCCTTGTGCTTTTCCAGCCCTGGGCATCCCAGCTACTCCGGGAGCAAACAAAGTGCCCGTCCACAATGAACATCCCCAGCTCCTGGGCATCACACAACCATCTCTGTCTACCCCGACGTCAGGCTTCTTATGCACAATGAAAATCACACACAGGTTCCCTTTTCTAATAAAGGGAGTTATCCCTGGGGGTCTCCAGGGAGCTCACTCACTCACTGTACAAAGATTCCTGGAAAGAACTGGCCCAGGTGCTGCCCTGAAGATGCTCGCTCTGTGCTGGGACAGGAAGTCTCTGCTAACTAGACACATGTGCACCAGGGCTGCAGATATTCAAGAGACTTGATTGATGGTGCTACAAAAAGCCACTCTAAAAACTAATCTATCATCCTTGGAATCAAGGCACAGCTCTCGAGACGTCTGCTTTAAAGGGGCTGAGACTCGTAGATGTTTCAGTCCTGGTGCGTTTATTTTTTGTACTGTGCTTTATATGCTTTGTCTCATACACTCTTTGCAACAACATTCTAAGGTAGAGGTTACTGTCCCTACTTTACCAATAAGGTAACTGAGGCTTAGAGAGGTGAGTAACCTTCTAAAGTCATACAACGACTAAGCTCAAAGCCAGGAGCTGAACTTAGGTCTGTCCTAGACCAAAATTTGGAGCCACTGGTGATATAGGTACCTTATGTTGCACAAAAGTTGGGTTGGGCCTAAGTTCTGCCTTTGTCTTCCTTGTTGCGATTTTGTTTTTGGAGAAAGGAAGCACTGAGCCTGGAAGGACTGGTAGCCTACTCATTGCCCAGTTCCCATCCCTATTCCTACCCTTTGTAAGATGCTTTCTCCCATATGATTTCACTGAGCCCCATTATCTAGGTGGTGTTGTTTCCATTTTCCAAAGGGAGAAACCAAAGCTTCACATAGCAGGCAACAGGTATCAGAGAAGTCCATGAAGCAGTAGGTGAATATCAAGGGAATTGGGAGAGTCAGTGCACAGGCTGCCCTCTGAGCAACTGTGCCGAGCTGCCAGAGGAATCCTGTTAAAGAACTGAGCACAGGATCGCACCTGGCTTCCCTCCAGGGCCTTGTCCCTCTCAGACCACACTCCTCAGTGGCTTTGCAGAAGGGATCTGCATTTTAGGACTGTTCTCAGGAGGACTGAGAGGTTTACGCGGAGGTTGCTGGGGTTGTGGGGAGGGTACTTCTCCATCCCAGAGAGAAAGAGGGTGAGGGTGGGAGTGAAGGATCCAGGGACAGTGACCTCAGCAAAGGCTGTGGGTGCATGGGACAGCTCAAAGTAGCTCCAGGGCACTGGACAAACCACCCACGAGGCCACTGTTTTCTCCTCGAGAATGGCAGCAGCTCGAGTGCCTGCCAGGGGCTGGCCTCTGGGAGTGCTCACTTGTGGGCCCTGGAGGAGAGGCCAGCAGTGAGGGCCTGGGCAGGCAGCAAGGACCAGGGGGACTTGCCACTAGGTTTGACGCTCATTGTGTGAGAAGACCCCAGCACAGCACACAGGCCACAAACACAAATGCACAACAAGAAGATAGAAAACCTTCTTCTAGAACATTCCTACTAAAGAGCAGCAATAGGACTTTGAAAGCAGAGGTGTTCCAGAAATAAAGAAATAAATCTCCCAGGACTGACATTTAAGCAAAGACACCCTTGGCCAGTGCACTCGACAAGAGGATTCTTTTTTCTTTTTTGGGGCTGTTATTTCTTGTGTAAATATTTCATCTCCTTTGTCTTTGCCAAAAGCCCTGGTGACATATCTGCCTCATCTTGCTCCGCCGTTTCTGATGCTGGGCAGACAGAGGCTTGTATCCCCAGACGAACGCAGGGCTTCGAAGTCACCCTGAACCCTTTCAGAGGTGACCTTGGCAGACACAAGTTTTTCTTAAACAGTCACTTGTGGGTGACTTAGGGTAAAACCTAATTGTACCCTCTCTCTGCTTTCTGCAGGCATGGCAGTGCCCTTCACCTGACTGCACCTTAGCATCGCCTGGGGAGGTTTACAGTCACCTGGAATGAATAGCCTATTGAAGCCAAGAGTTCCGTAGACTGAGTGGCTGCTGGGGTAAACCATTCTGAAGGATATGAGCGGTGTGGGCTGGTTGCTTCTAATTATACTGGAGAGTTTAAAGAAAGGAAATAACAGGTTCAGGGTTTTAAAATCTAGGCTTAAGGGATGTTAGCAGAACCAGAGATCTTATCTCTTATAGACTCCAGGCTAAAGAAACTTAAAACCAGAGCAGAGTCTAATTTTGTGGGTTGTTGAATTTTAATGCAGGGTAAATTCATAGCCCCTTCAGGTCTTTTTTGAGAAAGCTGTGGCATCGAAGGGAAGAGAGTCGGAACTTTGGGAATGTAGTAGGAGCTTTGGGAAATGTTTGAGTTACTCAGTTTCTCAAACCTCCCAAACCCACTGAGCTTCCCTTGCAGACTAAAGCAGTCCCTTTCTTCGCATCTGATAGAGCTGTTACTCTTGCTTGTACACTCTATGTATACCTCACCTGAGATTGTTACCTTACCCCACCCTGGGTACCCTGCCCTACCCCCTGCCTTTAGACCTATAACTCAGCATGATGCAGGAAGTACAAATCTGGCCTGAAAATAGAAGACTTATGCACCCTTCCCCACAAAAAAGCAATATTTTTCTAATTTGTTTTGTCAAAAAACTTGGGGAAAGATCTGAGAATGGATTTGAGAGCATTGGACTCTTACGGATTGAATTGTATCCTACCGAAATTTGTGTTGTAAACCCTAACTCCTATACCTGTGGTTGAGCCCTGGTGGCATAGTGGTTAAAAGCTCAGGCTGCTAACCAAAAGATCTGTAGTTTGGAAACCCTGTGGGGCAGTTCTACTCCGTCCTATAGGGTCGCTATGAGTCAGAGTCGACTCGATGGCAACAGGTTTTATATCTGTAGTTATAATCCCATTTGGGATGGATTTTCTTTGTGAAAGTGTCCTGGTGGCACAGTGGTTAAGCGCTCGACTGCTAACCAGAGCGTCTGCACTTCGAACTCACCAACAATTACAGCCTTGAAAACCTCATGGGGCAGTTCTACTCGGTCCTACAGTTTTGTTAAGAGTCGGTTTGTTTGGGTTTTTTTTTGTTATGTTAATAAAGCAGTATTAGTGTAGGATACGTCTTAAATCAATCTCTTTTGAGATGTAAAAGAGCAGATTAAGCAAACAAGCATAGATGGGGGAAGACAGGTGCCACACCACAGGAGATCTCCAAGAAACCAAGAAGGAAGCTTAAAAGAGACAAGGACCTTCCCCCAGAGCCAACAGAGAAAGCCTTCCTGGAGAGCTGGCGCCCTGAATTCAGACTTCTAGGCTCTTAAACTGTAAGAAAATAAATTTCTGTTTGTTAAAGTCATTCACTTGTGGTATTTCTGTTACAGCAGCACTAGACAACTAAGACACAGACCAAGAAGAAAGAAATCTAATCTTAGATTGGATTGATTTTATTAACATAATTGCAATTAGCAAGATTCTCGTTCAAAGAGTTGCAAATAGTTGTTTTCTCAGTTGGTTGACTGAAACCTGGGCTTGATATTGGTCTATGATAAAGGAAGTTAAGCTTTCAGACAAATACTCTGGGAGAATAAGTGATGGGGCGGATTTACCATGTGCAACCCACTGCCCTGCCCCTAACTAGACCCCCTGGGAGGGCCCGAGGACACTCCTTTTACCTCACTACTTTGGCTAGAACAGCCCCAGCCCCTCTGAAGAAAGATATGTTGACTATCCTCTGTGAGTCAGGGATGGCAGTAGGATATGCTACCCCGGGGGCTCTCTGATTTAAAACAGAATGGTGGGATCCCTGAGTGGCAGCTGTCAGGTAGCCAGGTGAGTGGGGGTCCTGAGACAGGCAGCTGGATGTAAAGTGGTGATCAGAATGCATTAATCTGCCTGGGTCATTGGAACTGGCTAACTGATAATGGGACCCCTGGGACCTAGATAGATGAATAACCACTAAAGTCCTCCTTCCTTGATGTGTATAACTGGAAAAATTTCAAGCCTGGGAAGTGAAGGCCTGGCTTGGATTATCATGATGGGTAGTCATGGCACTTACCCAATCCCCAGAATTTAGAGTCCCTTGAGCTAGAGCTAGGGAGAGAAGCCCTCGTGGCATAGTGGTTAAGAGCTTGGCTGCCTACCAAAAAGTCAGCAGTTCGAATCTACCAGCCACTCCTTGGAAGCCTTATGGGACAGTTCTACTCTGTCCCATAGGGTCACTATGAGTTGGAATTGACTCAAGGGCAATGGCTGGAGCTATGGAGAGGCCACATATCTTAGCAATTCCCCTGAAATAACATTACAAGTAAGTATAAGCTTTTTTCCTAAACATCTCCCAAAGGGATCCATGGCCATTCACAGGTAACTATTGAGTGGGGAAAGAGAAAAACCGAGACTTTTGGGGGGATTGTTAGACACTGGTTCTAAGCTCCAAGGACTAGCTAGCAGCGACTAGTGGTCGTGACAATTCTGACTCGTAGTGACCCTATGTACAACAGAGTGAAACACTATCCAGTCCTTCACCATCTTCACAATCATTGCTATGTTTGAGCCCATTGTGTCAGTCCATCTCCTCCAGGGTCTTCCTCTCTTTTGCTGACCCTCTACCAAGCACCGGTCCAAGGACTGGTCTCTCCTGACAACTTGTCCAAACTATGTGAGACCAAGTCTTGCCATCTTAGCTTCTAAGGAGAGTTCTGGCTGTACTTCTTCCAAGATAGATTTGTTCATTCTTCTGACAGTCCATTCAATATTCTTCACCAACACCGTAATTCAAAGATATCAATTCTTCTTCAGTCTTCCTTACTCACTGCATGCATATGTGGCGATTGAAAATATCATGGTTTGAGTTAGGTATACCTTAGTTCTCAAAGTGACATCTTTGCTTTTTAACATTTTAAAGAGGTCTTTTGCAACAGATTTGCCCAATGTACTGTGTTGTTTGATTTCCTCACTGCTGCTCCCATGGGTGTTGTGAATCCAGGTAAAAAATAATCCTTCACAACTTCAATATTTTCTCCATTTATTATGATGTTGCTTATTGGTCTAGTTGTGAGGATTTTTGTTTTCTTCATGTTGAGGTGCAATCCATAATGTAGTCTTTGATTTTCATCAGTAAGCGCTTCAAGTCCTCTTCACTTTCAGGAAGGAAGTTTGTGTCATCTGCATTTTGAAGGTTTTTAATGAGTCTTACACCAATCCTGATGCTTAGTTCTTCTCCGTATAGTCCAGATTCTCGAATCATTTGCTCAGCATACAGATTGAATAAGTATGGCAAAAGGATGCAACTCTGATGCACAGCTTTCCTGATTTTAAACCATACAGTATTCCCTCGTTCTGTTTGAATGACTGCCTCTTGGTCTATGTATAGGTTCCACATGAGCACAATTAAGTGTGCTGGAATTCCCATTCTTCGAAATGTTATCCATAATTTGTTATGATCCACCCAGTCGAATGCCTTAGCAGATTCAACAAAACTCAGGTAAACGTCTTTCTGGCATTCTCTCTTTCAGCCAAGATCCATATGATATCCCTCATTCCGCATCCTCTTCTGCATCTGGTTTGAATTTCTGGCAGTTCCCTGTTGATGTATTATGGTAACCGTTTTTGAATGATCTTTAGCAAAATTTTACTTTTGTGTAATGGAAACCCTGGTGGGGTAGTGGTTAAGTGCTGCGACTGTTAACCAAGAGGTCAGGAGTTTGAATCTGCCAGGCGCTCCTTGGAAACTCTATGGGGGCAGTTCTACTCTGTCCTACAGGGTCGTTATGAGTTGGAATCGACTCGACGGCAGTGGGTTTGGGTTTTGGGGTTTTTTGTTTTTTTGGTGATATTAATGTTGGGATATCCCCTCTGAAATGGGAGATGATTTGTTGAACTTTGTCCTCTGACCCTAAGAAACAGGCACGAAACTTGGTGAGTCCCTCTGGATTTTGGAGGCAGCGAACATTACATTTTCAATGTGCTGCTCTGTCCCACTTACTGAATAACCATAACCACAAGGCTTTCAGTTTTGTGACCAGAGCAAGAAAAGTCTTTCTAGCTGGTCAGGCTTCCAAGTGAGGAGGTCGGCCGTTTGGCTCTGATGACTTGGCAGAGCCAGTGGTGTTCTAAGGGTCTATGCCCAACCAAAATGCTATGGGGGACCCAGGGCAAGTTCTGATGAATGAATGCTCAGAGTTTTGGAACAAAAGCTATGTTGTCATCAGCAAATAACTATTCCCCATTTGAGAAGCAGCTCCCAGGCTGAATGTTTGCCATGGGAGACACCAAGTAACTATGCAACATGAGCCACCCATGTTGAACTGAGAGTAGACAAGCCATATGGTTGGGTGTGTACAGCAGCAGTTAATCATCAAGGGAGGGGGCATATATGCAACTGGGCTTGAGAAGGTCCTGAAGGCACAAGTCAATTGAATGAGCAGGTGGCTCAACTCCCTTTGCACCAACTCCTGCTGCATCACCGCCTCCTACTAAACTACCTGTATTGTTCTGTTGGGGAATTCCTATGGCCAGTTGATTGAGGAGGAAAATTTTGAACCTTGTTTACAGGTAGCTCTGCAGAACATGCTGGCTCTAGTCAGAAGAGGGCTCCCGTAGAATTGCAGACTCACCAAGGCACTACCCTGAAGGACAAGAAAAATCCTTTCAGTAGCAGAATAGTGAGCAGCACACCTGGTGGGCCTCATTAACAGTAAGGGTAGATGGCTGGAAGTATGTATCCATGATGGTTTATAAGCAACAGCTAATGGCTTGGCTCATAATCAGTCCTGGAAAGAGCAAGATTGGAGGCGTGAAGAACGAAGTGGTCTGAGACTGAGTGAACGCTTTATAAATCATCATGCTTTCCCATACAACATTATTTCTGATCAAAGAACTCATTTTACATGAAAACAAGAAAGAGAGAAAGTATTGGGCTGACATCTTGGGATTCACTGGTCTTGTCATGTACCCCATTACAGAAGCAACTGGTCTCATGAAATGGTGGAATGGCCTACTGAAGACTGAATTACGGAGCCACTCAAAACATAGCAACTTCCAAGATTGGGATGCTGTCTACATGATGCAGAATATGCTCAAATGTGATACATATCTTCCACAGCCAGAATACATGGGGAATGAACAAGGGAAAATTGGGAGTAGAACCTTTCACTGCATCTTGTGAAATGTTTGCTTTCGGTGTTCACGACTTTGGTTTGGAGCTCCTGGTCCCCAAGGAGAGCTGCAGCCACCAGCTGAAACTACAGTGGTTCCACTGGACTGGAAGTTAAGGGTTCCACTTGATCATTTTGAGCTCCTCAAGGCACTAGATGAATAGAAGAAGAAGAAAAAAAAAGCAGGGCAGGTATCATAGGCTGGGTAATTATACTTATCAAGAATGAAATAGGGTTGCTGCTAAACATGAGAACAGGAAACAGTGTGTCTGGAACCCAGGGAATGTTCTGGGATGCCTGTTAGTATTGGCATGTCTAGTGCTGAAAGAGAGCCCTGGTGATGTAGTCGTTAAGAGTCTGGCTGCTAACCAAAAGGTGGGCAGTTCAAATCCACTAGCTACTCCTTGGAAACTGTATGGGGCAGTTCTACTCTGTCCTATAGGGGCACTGTGATTTGAAATTGACTTGTTGGCAACAGGTTTTTGTTTTTTTGGTTTTAGTGCTGAAAGTTAATACGAGATCGCAGCAACCCCAAACAAGCAGGAGCACTAAGGCCTCACACTCCTCAGGAATGAAAGTTTGGCTCATTCCCCAGAAAAAGAACTTCAACCAAGTTGCTGGCTGAAGGAAGAGGGCACCTGGAGTGGGTACAGGAGGGAGGATGTTATAAACATTAACTGTAGCCCCATGACCAGTAGTAGACATGTAGTCTATAACATTCCATATTTTCTTCCTTTTTCTATCATGTGACTATAATACATGTTTCCTATTTTTCTTTTTCCTTCAATCCCCTTCCTGGTTATCTTATATGGGTGTAGACACACAGAGAGAGAACATCATGTGACTACGGAGGCCGAGATTGGAGTGATGTAGCTACAATCCAAGGAACGCCAAGGATTGCCGGCTGCCATTAGAAGCTAGAAGAGGCAAGGAGGGATTCTCCCCTGGAGCCTCCAGAGAGAGCATGATGACCCTGTCAATACCTGGATTTCAGACATCTAGCCTTCAGTACTATGAGAGAATAAATTTCTATTGTTTTAAGAGACCTAGTTTGCTGTACTTTGTAAAGGCAGTTCTAGGATACTAATACAAAGGCCCAGACACAAACTTCCCCACAAGTCATTGTCCCCTCAGCTCCTTCTCCTTTACTTTCCTCCCTACAGAAGTCACCCTCACTCTTTGCATTGTCTTCTCCTGGGAAGCTTGTTTGTTTGCATATTTATTTCTGATTACAAATGGAATTCTTATATCATAGGGGTCTTTGTTGCAGTAACACTGTCCCTTCTTGCTAGTTGAAGCAGAAAGATATTTATTACAGGGTACTGGCTAGCTTACTCAGTTTCTGGATGGCCAGGGAACCAAATCTGGATGCTACACAGCCTTGAACAACACAGCCAGGAGCAATGCTCAGCCACAAAACAGGACTGCCACCCCTGCCACCCAGCTCCCATGACCCCAAGGATCAAGCAGCAGAGTCTTGAACCCAGATGCCCCAGAACCAAACTCATCCATCCCAAAGTACTGTCTCTCCGCATGTGGCGGCTGCATACCAAAATTTATTTCTACTTTTCCGGTTTTACACAGGTGCTTATACTGGGAGGAACCCCAGCAGCAGGGGAGCCTGGGAATGGAGGGTTTTAGTTGTCCCATCCCCACAGCACAAGAAGGCACCAGAAGGAGCAGCTTGCTGCTGTATCATGCCAATCTCTGCCTGTCCTCACATGGCACTCTCCCTGTGTGTGCCTGTATGTTTAAATTTTCCTGTTTTTATAAGGACATCAGTCATTGGATTAGTGTCTACCCTAATCCCAGTATAACCTTATCTTAATTTGATTATATCTGCAAAGACCATATTTCTAAACAAGGTCACATTTACAGGTACCACGGGTTAGGGGTTAGGGCTTGAACATTTCTTCTTGGGGGGGGGACACTATTCAATCCACAACAACTTCCTTGGGCCCCACCCTTTTTGCCCAAACCCTCTATTTTTCTTGAGAGAGAGCAAGCCAGAGAGAGAGGAAGTGGAAACAACATAGGTGTTAGAACTGCCCTGGTTCTCTGAAACTCTCTGAGCTGCAGTGTCTTTGTAATATAAACCAAAACCAAACCCATTGCTGTCGAGTCAATTCCATCTCATAGTGACCCTATAGGACAGAGTAGAACCGCCCCACAGGGTTTCCAAGGAGCGCCTGGTGGATTCAAACTGCCAGCCTTTTGGTTAGCAGCTGTAGCTCTTAACTATTAGGCCACCAGGGTTTCCTGTCTGTAATATGCGGATACCAAAATTTACTTGAAGTCTTGGTCAATGAAATGGCCCCCAGACAATGCTTTGTAAAGAGCTGCACACATACGAGATGGGGCAGATCCAGGTTTTGTGAGGCCTGAAGCTTATTCAATTTTGCAAGCCCTGTTTAAGAAAAAGAACGTACAATTGTGAGTATAAAATGGCTGGTTTCGTTAGCTTCTTGGGAAATCAGTCTCTGGTGGGGGCAGGGCCGTGATGGGAAGTGAAGACAGCATCAGGGAGCCCGGCTTGAAGGAGACCAGGATGAACAGCGATGGCAGCCCAAGTGAAGGGAGGGCGCCTGGCCCTGAGAGGAAAGAGAGAGCTAGAAAGGGGAGCGGGAGAAAGTGGAGAATCTGTCCAAGGATGCTGGGCAATACCGCCACGAAGTCTCTGAGAAGTGTCTTCAGGGAACTTCCGTTTCCCAGGAGAGGGGAGGAGAGAGCCAGAAGAGCTGATCTGGGGGCTCTCCGGCTGTGAGGGAGACTGCCTGTGTGATTACAGGAGAAAATGCTGCTGGCAGGAACATCCTGAGTAAATTAAAGGGAAAGGAGGCGCGGCGAGGGAGGGAGCCAGTGAGGGGATGGCTCCCGGCTGCACAGCGGGTGATGAAAAGATGAACACAGGTAAGAGGCAGCATAAAGAAGGTATTATACTGAGAAGGAGGTGAGCTGGGGTCTGGCAGTGGGATAGGGAGGAGTTGGCAGCAGTCTGCATGTCTGGCCTTGGGAGAACAGGGGAGAGAAGAATGGAGTTAGACAGAAGACGCTGGGATCAGGGAATCTGCAGGAGGAAAGAAGAGGGAGGGAGAGAGCTGTTGGAGGCTTATGTGAGAGAGTGAACGAGCTGACCACCGTTTACGAAGCCCAGTGGGCAGATATTGCCCTAACCAGACACTTACATGTATTATGTCTTACATATTACCACAAGTCCATAAGGAAGGTGGTATTATTTCTACATTGCACTGCAGATCAAAAAGGCTTATGAACTTATTCAAAAACGTGAATCCATTACACGGCCTCTCTGATTTCCTCATGCTGTTTTGGGGCCCTACACTGGGGCTTGAGGCCCTCAATTCATTACTTAAAGTACCAAAAAAAAACCCCAAACCTGTTGCCATAGAGTCAACTCTGACTCACAGTGGCAGAGTAGAACTGCACCACAGGGTTCCCAAGGCTGTAATCTTTACAGAAGCAGACTGCTACATCTTTCTCCCCCAGAGCGACTGGTGGGTTTGAACCATCGACCTTTCACTTAGCACCCGAGTGCTTTATTCACTGCGCTACCAGGGCACGGTCTTAAAGCACAGTTTTGCCCACATCGTTCCTTTTTAAAACCAGAGTCAGCGCTCGGTGTGGTAAATAGAGCAAAGGACAATTTCTGGGCCCGGGTGGGGTGAGAGCTGCACAGGGCACCCAGCAGAGGGGCTGAGATATGCTGAGGTCTGCCACCACTGTCTCTGCCAGCTTGCACCCCCGGCGCAGGGCTCCGTCCAGAAGAAGAGACATTATTTCTAATGGGTGCTAAGGCATCGTCTGTTCCCTATGCTGAGGTCCACCTGCAGGAGGAGGTGCTCCTTCTGATCCTCACAGAGGCACTGGGGGCCCTGCCTCTACCTTTCATCCCTGTGCTCCGTGGCCTGTCACCCCTGTCTTGCTCCCCTTTACTCTTCTTTCCAAGCAGACATCCCACCATTCCCCATGAGGCTCGAGTTCCCCTGTGTCCCTGGGGGAGACGCAGCTGGGGAGAGTCAGGCCCACTACACATCTGGAGGAACTGCAGACTCAGGGAGACCAGGGGCATTAGTCCTGGGCAGAAGTACATTTTCTTATTAGCTGGAGAAAGATGAGAGAAGAAATGGGCAGGAAAAGTGGCAAACACGCATTTTCTCTGATTGAAGGAGCCAAGTGAACTCCCAAGAGGAAACTGGGGCCAGTGAATCTGTGGTCTGAATTTGGAGTGGCAGACCATGCTGAATTCTAGCAGGTTCCAGCAGAGAGAACCCTTGGCCACAGTAGTTCAACCCTTTCATTGTACATATGGGGAGACCGAGGCTCAGAGCTGGGACCAGAACCAAGACCTCTTTGGCCCCTCGTTCTTGGCCTTAACGTCTTCTCTGGGCACCATCCACCCTTAGGTTTCCCGGCTGTCCAGCAAAGCTGTCTGTACCCTTCCCTTATGGGGTCTATCCCGGTGGGCCTGTGGAAAAAATAAATGCAGAGAGGGCAGGGGGAGACACAGGCCTGTGGAGGATTGCTCCTGCCTGATGGGTCTGGAAAAACACAGAGATCACTAACAAGAACATTCAGTTTGCTAGTCGTCTAATCTAGCATTTCATTTGGCTCATAGCAGTTTGAGGATGCTCATGAGAACCTGGCAGCCCACATGCTTTCTATGCTTGTGGCCTCCCGTGACCGGAGCTGCTGTGTTCACTTTCCAGCTGGCTCAGGAGCAGTTGTGTACCCAGGGGTTTCTCCCAAATCTGAGAGTCAGCCCAGGTCAAAGAAGTGAGGCCTCCTCCCAGACCCCCTCCCACCCTAAATGCTCCATCACCCTGGATACTACTACCTGGAAACGAAGGTATGTTTATAACGTGTATTGCTTTTTTTGATTACGAAAATCATCTGTGCTGATGAGAAACTTGGAAAATAGAGAAAAGTATAATGGAGAAGACAAAAATCACTCCAAACCACATATCTGAATAGTCATAGCAGATATTTTGTGGGCTACTTTCTTCTAGACTCTTTTCAGTACATAACTGTAAGTTCCAGTGTAGAAATGTAACTTTAAAAAATAGCCATCACTGGGATCATGCCATGTGCTATTCTGTATCCCATTTCTTTTTTTTAACATAACCTTATGTTCTGTGAACTTTCCCATATCAAGAAACATTATTCGAAAGCAAAGTTATTAATTCACTTTCTTTTTTTTTTTTAGGTATAAATTTTTAGAGAGAGTAAGCTATTCATGGTGCCTGGCATAAGGTAAGCTCATCGTTGCCAAATAAATATCTGAATAGAAATGCCACTCTAGGCCTTTGATAACCCTGGGTTCCCTCCATAGGTAGCTGCCTACTGTTAGGGAAGGTTGTCAACATTTATTGAGGGACTACCATTTGCCAAGCTTGTTATATATGTTATGCAATTTAATTTAATTTCCCCCCAAACCTTGTAGTATATTATCTCCATTCTAGAGAGGAAGAAACTAAGGCTTATAGAGGCTGAGCAGCATGTCTAAGCCACACAGTTAGAAAATGGTAGAGTCTGACTCCCCGATTCCTACTTTTCCCATTATACCTCACTGCCTCCAAATTCTGCTGAGCTTGTTGAATTTTGTTTCCAAAGAGAAAAGCTCCCACCTGAGAAAGTCAAGTCACTAGCAGTGTCTTTGTCCTCTTGTTTTCTACCAGCCCCACCACATTTGAGATGAAGTTCCAGAAACTAGGCAGTTTCCCAGGGGGTTGATGGAAAACTTAAATCATGCTTTAATATCAGTAAATTATTTTCTTTCTCTACTTAAGGAAAAAAAAAAAGTCCACCGTCAGCTATAATAAATCCAACTCAATTATCCTTATTATAGTGATTACTGTTCATGCCACTCTAATTGGCTTCTCTCGGCATTTTCATTATGAACCCGTATCTTCAAAGGTTTATAACTCAGACACATTTTTACTTGAGGCTGAAATTTGGCTGTAGCAGCCAAATTGGGAACCTAGGTGCCGGAGGTGCTGCCACAGGAAGGAAGAAAGCCCAGCATCCCTGAGCCGGCCCCTCTGTGCCTTGAATGTTGCCAGTATGGCTGTTTGGACAATCGATCGCTACTGTGCAATTGTTTCTGATGGACATGAGTCTACTGGGACAGGACCCTGGGTGTGTCAGATGGCTGTATGGCCTTGGCCTGGCCAAAGCCTGGCTACAGCTGTATTTTGGGGGGCTCATTTCTCTGAAAAACAGCCCATCCTGAGGACCAACCAGCCCCCAGCAGGTGTCAGATGTGGGTACTAATTATATGGGTGTGATGGAAGGCAGCCAGGAGAAGGAATCAGAAGACCTTCCTATTGAGTAGTCCCCAGTCTCCCATGGTCTTGAGCAAGGTACTTGACCTTTCTAAGCCTCAGTTTTCTCATCTATAAAATAGCGAATCATTATTGTGAGGATCAAATGGGATTGAATGTGAAAAGCACTTAAATGGAAAGGCACTGCATAAATCCTCGCCTTTGTTATCACAGACTCCTGGGTGTCAGTCTTTCTCAAGGCGGACATTGGAGAAGCTGGTTCTCAGGATCCATGGAGAGACACGAGCTCAAGTCAACTCTGCCATCGTAAGTGACAGCGTGGGCCTCCAATGTGCCACTAGTGGGCAGCTGAGGGGGCTCCTGCAGAGACCAGGTGGAGCAGGGTGCTTTGCCTCACATGGCACTCTTCTCAAATCCTGCCCTCTTCACTGATTCTCTGTGTGACTCTGGGCAAGTCACCCTGCTTCTCTGAGCCCTGGCTTTCACCTGTATAAAATGCAGGAAAAAATTTCTTATTTTCCAGGATTGGTAGGAAGCTCAGGCTGACACAGGTAGGCCCTTGACAGAGCAGAGCTATTGTTATTAGCAGTGGGTAATCTTGCAAAATTCAGAGAAGCCAGTGAGTTGAGAGGAACCAGAAGGCTGGCCCCCTTATTGCACAGCATTTGCCAGCCATGGTGACCACTTGTGAAGGAAGAACAAAGACTGTCCCCTGCAGGCCCAGGCCCACCCAGACATATTTGCTTGGCTTTGGGGGAGCTCACATGGGATCCCTATCTGGGGACCCTCATCCAGGACCCTCAGCTCTCACCTGGCACTGGCCCTACCTGCCACATCACTGTTGTTCATTCCCAGTGAGCATGGGGGGCAGGGACATTATTGCTGGCCTTGATCATAGGGTTTGCAGAGAGAAGGAGAAAGAAGTGGACCTGGCAGAGAACTGAGCAAATGTATAAGAAAAGCACCTTCCGTATGGCCAAGACTCAGTGCCAGCTCCCAGGAAACTGGTACTGGGCAGTAGAAAATCACTCTCTTGCACCCCTTCTCCCCAGGGAGAAGGGTATTGCACTTCACAAATTCCATTGAGCACCCATTCAGGGCCAGGCAATGTGTAGTGTTGGGATCAAAAGACTACTAGGAGACAAGAATACACAAAAATAACTCAGCAGCCTGAGATAACCCCAGGAACCCCAGACTCCTAACTGGTCTCCTTGCCTCCACTCTCCTCCCTTTCCAGTCCTTCCTTGCCATGACTCCCAGAGGGATCTTTCCAAAAAGTCATTTGGGCCATGTGACTTCCCTGCTCAGAAGGAATGGTTCCATTGTTCCCCTGACATTCAGGACTCCTCGTTATCTGGCTCCTGTCCTCAATTCGTCTTCCTCCTTCATTCTCCAACAATACTATAAGCTCCAGCTTACGAGTTGATGTGCAGGCTGCAGCTTATGCCAAGAACACCCGGCCTCTCCCACTTGTCCACATGGAATTCCTACTCAATGTACACCCAGGCCCTGAGGAAGGCAGTGGGAGTAAAATGGTGACCAAGACATGGCCCCTGCCCTGAGTGGCTCCCAATCCTGGACTATGTATTTCCCCATTATATTAGCAGTGGTTAGTCAATGAATAAATGGGCTAAATGAATGACTGAACTTGAAGAAAGGGTCATGAGAGAAAATGGGAGGATGACATTAACCTTGAATTTATGAAGTATTACTGCCTGTGGAGGTGTCCAGCAATGTGATTTCTCCAGAGGTACAGTGTGAATGTGGGTGAAATACCAAAATCACACCTGTAGTGACTTGTCCTGTTAATGGACCAATGTCCCTCAATGAAGCACACCTGTGTTGGGTGCATAAAATTCTCCCAATATGCCTGCGAGATGTGCACATGGTGGGTGCCCAGGGTTCTAGGCTCTGCTCGGTGGATAACGAAGTCTTGCTGTATAGAATCTCTGCTCGGGGGTCCATAGAACTCATTGAAGCCAGTGATCTATCAAGGCTTCCATGCCCTTCACTGTAACTCTCCATGGGGGCTCCTGGTCTCTCCTTCAATATCCGCATTAACCAGATGTTTCCTCCTTCCCAGAAAAACTGATCATGAGCAAATGTTTCCCAAATTGAACTAAAGTCTTCTTGCATTCTCCTTATAATTGTTCTACTTCTGTCTAATGAAAGAGTAACAGCATCTTTTTTATTATGAAGGCAAAAAAGCTCATTACAGAGAATTTGGAAACTATAGAAAGATACACAAACATTGAAATCATTTGTAGTCACACAATTCAGAAACGATTATGGCTAACATTTTCCTGCCTTCTGTTTTCCTTCCGGTATTTTCCTCTGGACATTTTCCCTAAAGTTGTATCATGTTGTCTACATAATTTGGTGCCCTTCTCTTTGTTTGTTTGTTTGGCTTCAGGTTGTATTGTGAGCATTTTCCCACGTCATTAATTCTTCTTCCATTCAAGGATTTTGATTTTTTTTGTTCCTTCATTCATCCAACACATGTATGTTTACAGCCCGCCATGCATGTGCCAGGCACAGAGAATACTGCAGGAAATAAAACAGATGTAGTTCTGGCCCTCAAGCAGGCCTCCATCTAATGGGAAATCTGGATAGCAAATAAGTCATCTCAAGGGCAAAGAGTGCCATGAAGGGGAGTGCAGGATGCTCTAGGTGCAAGCAACAGGAGCAACCACCTTGTCAGGAGATTCTTTAAGGAACTGATGTTGAAATCGAGATCTGAAGACTATGTACCCATTACCCAACCCAATGCCATGGAGTTGATTCTGACACATGGCGACCCTAGAACTGCCCCACAGAGTTTCCAAGGAGTACCTGGTGGATTCGAACTGCCCACCTGTTGGTTAGCAGCCGTAGTACTTAATCACTATGCCACCAGGGTTTCTGCAGACTATGCAGAGGTATCTAAATCAGGTTGTGGCTGGAGGGAAACATTTTAGGCAGAAGGAGTCGCATGTGCAAGGCCCTAGCCCTGGGAAGTACATGACATATAAGAGAAACAACAACAACAACAAACCATTATGGTTGGCATAGAAAAAACTTACTTCCTCCTCCCCGGGATATCCCTGCAGAGACGGATTTCTGCTTTTCTGCCCCTTCCCTCCATTCACCCACCCAGGGAAGTCCTGCCTGTCACTCACCAGACCCAGGGACTGAAATCCAGTGGTGTTTTGCTCATGTCGAGCATATGGAAACAGTGGGGAGTAAATTGTGTATTTGCTTAAAGGGCTACCAGATTTAGGTCTCAGAGGATGGGCCCTGCTATAAATCTTGTAAATGACAGATGAAGTAGTTTATCTACCCAGGAGGGTAAGACAACCACTGACGCCTATCAGACCTCACCTTCAAAGTATGGCAGGTGTGCCCACTTGGGCCTTTGCCCTATCTGATGCTTGTGCTAAGAGAGAAAATGTCGTGGGTGTGACTTGCCAAAGGGATCACAATTAGGGAGGAAGCTGCTCTGATTCCAGTATCACTATGCACACCTCTTTCTGGCACTGAAAAAGCAAAACCTGATGGGTTTCATCACCAGAGGCCTGGCCTGGGAGCTGCAGCTCTCTCTTGACAACATCTTCTGGACTCCCCTACCTTCATCTGGCATTCAAGTGAAACTTTTTTCAAAGGAAGTCTTTTTTCCCAGGCAAGTTGTAGATGTGTTTTCTTATCAGGAAAAGTGACCTACAGCTTGGAAGTCCGCTTTCTGGGGGCTCCCCGAGAAGGCAGGCTTTTGGCTAAGTGGGCTGACTTTGTGCTGCTTCGCTGGAAAGTGGACAATGGATACAACCAGCTCTCAGCATGACAAGCTCTGGATTGTCTACCTGTAGCCAATCTCCTCCTTTTTCTTTCTAATATAATCTTGATTTTCTTCATAGAGGGAATGAGCTCAGTTCAAGGGGTGAACCAAGATTGGCCTAAGATAATTATGACAATCTTACTCCATTTTGCTAGACACTTGATTTCTCAAGGCTCCTCATAGGTCAAGTTACATGACTGTGTCCCAGTCAATGATTCACATGGCAAAGTATGCTGAGAGGCTTCTGGGAAAGTATTAGCCTTCATGATAAAGGAGACAAATAAGGCTAATGTTCTTTCTTTGTTGTTGTTGTGCCTTAAACATGGACATGTTGTCTAGAGTTGTGGTTGATCATATTATGACTATAAGATGATAAGCATGAGGACAAACTTGACATATTAAAGGGAGAAGATAGAAAGAGCCTGGACTCCCCCATCTCCAAAGGTATTGTTAAGCAGATGACCCAACACCACCAATTGTCTACCTCTAGACTTGTTATGCAAGAAAAATAAGCCCCTATTTGTCAGGTTTCATTACCTGCAGCTGAAAGCATTCCTGATTCATATTGTATGTCTCAAACCCTAAAATCTCTAGAGTTGGGTCTTTAGTTTTTATAGTTTCGTAGCATCTAATCTGCACAAGTACCATATCTGATACAGTAGAAAGATTGTAAGGTGCTTTCATTTCAGGGAACCTTGTCCCCTTCCATAATTTTCCAAGATATACCACATTACCAGTAGATTCATCATTGTGCTTTGAAGAAGAAAATTACGTCTATCAGAATTCAAAGCCCAGGACCCATGTAAGATGTAGACTCTACTAGAAGACCTCGATCCCGCTATACTGGCTATAAATGGCTACACACTCAAGACAAATATGAACCAGAAGTAAATCTTCCCTTCTTCCTCCACCTTAGAGGACAATAAGGAAGGGTTTCTTGGCACTGCGGTCAGGGTGAAAGCTCATCTCTGAGAAGCTGTAACCACAAACTGACACTTTGCAGGCTGGAACCCCAAATTCACATCACCTGACTGGTCCAAAAAACTTCAAGACGTGAGTTTAGTTTAAGATAATCCAGAAGTTAAAGTGCTTCTAGGGGCCTGGAATAAACAAGTGCAAACCTTCTTTGGAAGACGGCATATTCAACCTAGGCCTCAAAAAAGTCCCATAAAGTAATTTTTCAAAATCGTTAAGCAGCACTCAGTAAAAAATAAAAAAAGCACACAAGAAAATAAGGCAACAAGAGCAAAAAGAAGCAGAAACAACAGATAGCAGAAACTGACCTTCACATATTTCATGTATTGGAATGGTCAGAAACAAATTATAAAACCGCTTACTAGTTAAAAAAAAAAAAAAATATATATATACACACAAGCTTAAAAAATATCTGAGGAAACAAGGGATTATAAAAAACAGCTGACCTAGAAGACTTGTAAGAAGAATCAACTAGAGCTTATAGAAATGGAAAAAAAAAAAAACTGAAATTTAAAATTCAATAGCTGGTTTAATAGGAGATTAGATTTACATGAAAGATAATCAGTGAACTGGAAAATGGATCAGAAGAAATTATCCAAATGAAAACACAGAGAGATAAAACTATGAAAATCATGAAGAAGAGATTCAGGGATGGGAAAGAGTAAGAATGTTTGAATACATTTAATTGGTGTTCCAGAAGGATAGGCAAGAGAGAGGGGAGCAAGGGTGTTATTGAAAACTGAATAAGGATGCCAATCTATAGATTTAAGAAACCCAACAACTGACAAGAGTAAAAATACAAAGCATAAAGTATGTTCAGACTTTAAGTACCTATCATTGCCATCTTACTGGCAGGGTGGCCCAATGATGTGTCAGCCAACCCTGGGACACGGAGCTCCTGTTGGGAGAAAAGCAAAGCAAGTAAAGGTGCAATAACCGCCTCTGTGATGCTGCATCCTTCTTGCCTGGCCTAGATCTGCTGGGAACCATGATCAGAAAGACCCAGAGGTGCCAGCACATTTTGATACTCCTGTGAATTACTTATAGCACAAGACGGATGGAGGAAATGATGGGAACTCCATAATTTATTTTTAAGAAGTCTAGCATAAACCCATTGCTTTCTCCCACCCCTGCCCTGTTTCTTAGTTTCCATGTCTACCGTGTTATTACCATGCACTTAGGTTTCCATATGAAACATTCTGGCAACGCTTGTTTAGCAAAAAGACTCACGTAGAAGAGTTGAATATTGTAAATTCAGTGGATGTTAAAGCTTAGATTTGATGTAGTCCAACATCTCATTTTAAAATAAGAAGCTGAGGCCAGAGAGGATAAGGAACACAGGGGAGCCTGTGGCAAGGCCAGGCCTGGGTCTGGGTCTCCTGACCAGGGCTCACTCCACCATTCAGCCACTCATGTCTTAGAGAACAAAGAAGCAGGTTATTTTGTTCTCAGGGATGGCATTTCAACAATTGCTTATCATAGCATATACCAGGCTGTGTGAAAAAGGAGATTCCATAAAGCTTCCCAGGGGTGACATAGAAACAGAGATACAGACACCCCAACAGATCGGAACACCCTCAGTTACATAACTGCGACAGCAAATGGTGAATCATTGCCATGTAATGGGAAAATTCAAATTGGTCACTAGGAAAAGTAAAAGGATCACTATGGTGAGTCACTGGGCCCACCCTCCTGTGGAGCCTCCGAAGCACAGACACCGACCGGTTGATTCAGAGTCTGGGCTTTGTCTTCCTTTCTTCCATAGCGATGTTTCGATATTTCACAATGGAGCGTCACGGTGATGTAAATTTCCAAAGAAGGCTGGGCCAAAGCCTCACGCTCTGTCTAAGGATTGTCCTAACAGGTGGGCTCCGCGTCTGCATTTGAGAGATGAAAGCTTAGGATGTAATAATAACAACTAATGTCAATGAGTGTCTACTGGGTTCCAAAGAGACATTAGGACTCTTGATTAAACCTCATAACAACTCTATGAGATAGACATTATTCCCATTTCATAGATGAGAAAATGAAGGCTAAGAGGATGAAGAACTTGTTCAGTCTCAACAGAGGCAGGATTCACTCCAGGAAATCTACTGTAAGGCTTACCCTCCTTCCACTAGGATAGTAGGGCTCTTCTTACCTGAAGGCAGCCTTCAGGACACAAGAGAGACACAGAGCCCCTGGTGGTCGTTGTCATATGGAAGAAGAGAAGGCAAATGGAAAAGGGCCCTTGCATCTGTTGACTGACTATTCTCACAGAGCTCGCAATGACTGTGAAGTAGGTATGGTTTTTCCCCTTACGGTAAATTGGAAGAATTGAGGTAGGAGAAGAAAACTATGCATAGCTCTTGGAAGGGGCCTTTTTGTTGAGTAGAGACGGGGGTTTCTATTTATCTGTTACCTTTGGTAGATTATGTTTTAGATTAACCACTGAGACCATGTGGAGATTAGGCAGCCTGTTATTCAACACTAATGTGGAGAACTTTCGGGGGTGGTATCCCAGTAGGCCCTCTTCTCTGACCTGTACCGTGCAGTGGGAACACACTCAAAAGAATCTTTTTCAAAGCAGGTGTTCAGTTGGCAGGTGGGTAGGGAGGATTACCTCTTCCTTGGGACATTGCAAATGAGCCACACAAAAAGGAAGTGTTCTGATGGTGTGAAGGGTAATTCACCAATTTATATATGTTACTGGTACAACCCACTTCCCCAGCCACATCTCTTTTTAATATTCAAATCACTCAACTGAACATACCTTCGTCCAATTGCCAAGAACCTCAGAGGCTCAGTCCAAAAGGGCTAAAACCTTTGCTTCCAGTTGTAGAGAAGTGGAAAAGCTGACTCCTGGGTCCCTCTACAGTGGTGTCATCACAGCCTTGCAGGATTGTTGCCAAGAACAGGAGGTCCCAGCTGGCCTGATAGTGGTTCCTCAGGGTGTCAGAGAGCAGGAGGTGTCTCTGCCTGTGTCCACTCAGCTGTGATTGCCCCTCAGCTGTCAGCTGACACCACACAAGTGCTGTAGGGAATGGTATGGAATGCAGGAGAACAAACAATCTACCATTTCTCCTAATGGCAAGTGTGAGTCTCACAAACGTAATGTTGTGCAAAACAAACAGACATAAAAGAGAACATATCACCTGCTTTTATATATATAAAGTTCAAAAGCCTTCAAGAGGGATCTATAGTGTATGAAGTCAGAGTAGAGGTTACCCTCCGGGGGGTTGGTGACTGGGAGGCGGCACAAGGGGACTCCTAGGATGTTTCTCGATCTGTGTGCTAGTTTCGCCTTGGGACAATTCATCAGGTTGTTCATTTATCATTTGTGCATGTTTCTGATGTATGTTACAGTCTAAAATTTTTCTTAAAAAATATACAAGGGAAGGAGTCAGGGTCTCCATCCCTCTCTCTCTAGGAGGGTGTTCCATGTTTATGAGTTTGCCCACCTCTGCTTTGACAGCCTTTGTCAAGACCTTTAAAAAAAAAAGAAAGAAAAGGAAGCTCTGTTGCCATTGATTCTGATTCACAGTGACCCTATAGGACAGAGTATAACTGCCCCATAGGGTTTCCAAGGGGTGGCTCGTGGATTCAAACTGCTGACTTTTGTAGTAGCTATAACTCACTGTCTTTGTCAAGACAGTGGGCACTTATTACTCTTTTGAGTGCACAACTATGGAAGCCAAATCTGGAGCTTCTGCCCAGAACAAAGGAGGTGTGCTTTGTTTTTTCTGTTAGAGAAGCATCTGGCAACTTTATAATGACAGCATCTGTCACCAAAGCAAACAAACAAGTTTTGCCTCACCTGCATCCTGCTGCACACACACACAGAACACACACGTTTTTCTGATTATCAAAGAACTGTAGGCCCACTGTAGAACATTTAGAAAATAAAGAATAAAAGAGAAAATATAAATCATACATGATCCTATTACACAGAAACAGCAGTTCTCATTTTGCCACATTCTCTTCCAGACTTTTTTTCCCCATTTGTTTTGTTTTTTAGGGTTTTCAGTGGCTCTGACCTTTTGGAAACAGATCACCAGGACTTTCTTCCGAGGTGCCTCTGGATGGATTTGAACCACCAGCCTTTCGGTTAGCAGCCATCTGCACCACCCAGAGACTCCTCCAGTCTTTTTTTTTTTTTTTTTACATATATATTTGACCTATACATTTTTAAGCTGTTCTGTTGAGGTATAATTTACATAAAATAAATTCACCTATTTTAAGGGTGCAATATAATGACTTTTAGTCAATTTACAGAGGCATACAACCATCACTACGATCCAGTTTTAGAGCATTTCCATCAACCTCAAAAAATCCCTCCTGCCCATTTGTAGTCAAGTCCCATTCCCATCCCCAGCCCCCTGCTGACTGTCTACAGATTCATCTTTTCTAGACATTTTATATCAATGGAATTATGCAATATGAAGTCTTCTGTGTCTGATTTCTTTCAATTACTGTAATGTTCTGAGGTTCATCCATGTTGTAGCATGTATCGGTAGCTTATTCCTTCTTATCGTTGACTATTATTTCATTGTGGGGATATGCCACATTTGGTTTACCCACTCATCAGTTGAAGGATATTTGAATTTCTTTCTATTTGGGGGCTATGAATAATGATGCCATGAAAATTTGTCTACAACATTTTTGCATGGATGTATCTTTTCATTTTTCTTAGGCAGATACCTAGGAGGGAAATTCCTAGGTTGTATGATAACTTTATGTTTAATTTTTAAGAAACTGCCAAACTGGTTTTCAAGGTGGCTGTGCCATTTTACACTGTCGCCAGCAATGTGTGAGGGTTCCTGTTTCTCTACATTCTGGACAACGCTTGGTATTGTTGGTCTTTTTGATGACAGTCATTTTAGTGGGTGTGAAGTGGTATCTCACTGTGGTTTCAATTTGCATTTCCCTAATGAATAATGATGTTCAGCATCTATTATATGGTTATTAGCCATTTGGATATCTTCTTTAGTGAAATAGCTACTCAAATATTTTGCTCATTTTTTAATTGGGTTGTTTGTCTTATTATTCAGTTGTAAGTGTTCTTTATATATTCTGGGTACAAGTCCTTTATCAGATATGTGATTTACAAATACACTCCACCAGTATGTGGCTTGTCTTTTAATTTTCTTAATGGTGTCTTTTGAAGCACAAGCATTTTTAATTTTGATGAGCATCATTATACATAAGTCTAATTACTTCCTCAGGATAGTTTCTCAAAAGCAGGTTTCCTGCGTCAAAGCGTGTAAGCACCAATTGTTTTCCAGAAGGGTTATATCAATTTACACTCTCACTAGCTGGTGCAAAAGCCTTTATCTGAGCGCACTTGCATTACGGGTGCTTGAAACAGAAGTCCTGGCTCCAGTTTTCTGGGGTTCAGTGGCAGTGGGGCCCCTGAGGCCTGCAGTGAGGGCTGAGTCTGAAGACAGCCCTCTTGAGTTGTCTTTGGTTGGGAGCAGGTATGGAGAAGATAAAAGATACCCTCTTCCAGGTCAGGCGTCTAGTGTCTGGAGGCTAGTGATCATTGGTCTTGGTGATTCACCACCTCGGTGCTGGTGATTATTTACCCTGGCTCCTTGAGGATGGTTCATGACCCCTGGCAAACAAGCGGTTCCCTCAGGGTCAAGAGGACCTGTATTACCCATTCTATTCAGCACATTCTTATTGAGCACCCCACACATCCGCCACCAGAATGACTTCTCCAAAGCACAGATGAGGTTGGTTCACTCCATACTCAACAGCCTTCCATTGACTCAAGGAATGAAATTCAAACTTTTTAGCTTAATGTTTCACAGCCTTCCATAACCTGAACCTGACTTACCTTTCCAGCTTTCTTTATTCTTTCATTCATTCATGGAAAAAATATGAGTACCTACTATGTGTCCTGTGGCGCCCTGGTGGTACAGAGGTTAGGCCTTTGGCTGCTAACCAAAAGGTCAGCAGTTCGAATCCATCAGCTGCTTCTTGGAAACCCTATGGGGGCAGTTCTACTCTGTCCTATAGGGTTGTTATGAGTCAGAATCGACTCAAAGGCAATGAGTTTTTTTTGTTTTTTTTTTTACTATATGTCAGGAGTCCCTGTGTGGTACAAATGGTTGACATGCTTGGCCGCTAAGAGAAAGGTTGGTGGTTCAAGTCCACCTGGAGGTGCCTTGGAGAAAGGCCTGGCAATCTACTTCTGAAAAAATCAGCCAGTGAAAACCTGGTGGAACACAGTTCTACTCTGACATGGGCTTGTCATCAGTCAGAATCAACTCAACGGCAACCGGTTTTTACTGTGTCAGGCACTGTTCTAAGTACTGGAGATACACACTGACACCATCACCACTGAGTCAATTCCGACACATAGTGACCCCACAGGACAGAGTAGAACTGCCCCATAGGGTTTCAAGGCTATAATCTTTATGGAAACAGACAGCTACATCTTTCCACCTCAGAGAGGGCTTGTGGGTTCAAACCACCCACCTTTCAGTTAGCAGCTGAGAACTTTAACCACTGCGCCACCAGGGTTCTTTACTGGGAATACAGCAGTGGTCAAAATAGAAACCCCTGCCTTTGTGGCACTTCCATTGCACCCAATCCTCCCAAGACCCTCCTCTTCCACCCACACCTTGTGCTGGAACCAATCACTGGCTTACTAATACATACAACCAAGAGGCGTTTTCCCCAACTCCGCAGTTCAGCCGCTCTGTTACTGGAACCCTCATCTGTATGTAAAGTTCTGCCCACCAGGGCTTTGCACACAGTAGGTCCTCAGTAAGGGGTCACTGAATGCAATTGTTGTGGAAGCTTCTGGGAGACAGGTCTGGGTCCATGGGCCAGCCCCCATTACTGCCATGGATCCCTGAATGTGTAGCTGCTGGCATCCCATCCCTCTTTACTGTCTGAGGGAGCCCAGGAGGAGGCATGCAGGTGGATAAATCACAGTGAGCAAGTGTGGGTGACAGAAGCCACACCGGGCCACAAGTCAGGGGCACTGAGTCCCAGGCCTGGGCCACTCACCACCCTGTGTGCTGAGCTCTAGGCAGGAAGACGAGAGAAGCAGGGGATACTAATCAGAGGTGGGGTCCCAGCAGAAGGCAAGATCCCAAACAACCAAATGGAAAGGCCCAAGTCAGGACTCAAGGCTGAGTGGCAGAGCCAGGGCCAGGCACACAGAAAGGGCTGGGAAAAGTAGCCTGGGAGGACCCGTCTCTGGTCTCCGACTGCCCAGCCTTGCATTTCTTTGAGGCGAGGGTGTACTCTGGTCTCCATACCTTCCTGGCAACACTATGTGGTTCCTTTCCACCTTGGGATGTTTCAGACAAAAAAAAATTTTTTGGTGGGTGGGGGAGAGCGGGGAAGGAAAACTAAAACCCATGCAAACAGCAGTGGGAAGTAGAAATGCCTCGAAACAGGACTAGGTGAGGAGGAGGCGGCAGAAGGAACAAGGAGTGCTCTGTGGGGTAGGGTATCCTGGTCAGGAACCCCTGGCAAAGGGCTTTTCAAAGGTCCTGGGGCCCTGGATTCCACCTCCTCTTTCATCTGATCCTGGTTAGAGGCCAGTCCCACCTGAGGCCATCCTACCTCTTTCTTGAATCATAGATAATTCCCATCAAATTTTGCTTCCTTCCCACAGCTGATCAAATATGGCCTGATGCTGGTGGCCAAGCCTTGGCTTCCCCATTTTGGAAGGAGTGATAATGATTCTCTCTCACAGGGTTGTTGGAGGCATAGGCCTGTCCAGGGCAAGTGCTCACCAAGTGCAGGCTTCTTTCTTCTTCTGCAATGATGGAGAACCTGGGGACCGACCTGGGACCACCACAACTGGAAAATACTTCAGAGAACCATACAGGCCAGAAATGGAGTCAAAATGGGCAAGGCCAACCCAGGACTGGATCTGGGCATCTTTGTCTGTCTTTAAGCTAGAGTTTTTGTTTTTCTCCCCTTGCAATTGATTTTTTTTTTTTATTAATGTAAAAAATCTGGCAACGGTTTTTTTTTTTTTTTTGGTTATGGTAGTTGTATGTTTATTTAAGCTAGGGATTTACATAAACCACAAATGAGGTCAGAGGGCTGGGCGAATGCAAACATCATCTAATCCAAAGCATTTAATATACAGGTAAGCAAACTGAGAGACAGAGAATCCAAGTGGACTGTCCCAGGATCCCACCCAGGGTACCACATTACAGTAAGTTGTCCTGTCTCCTTAGGCGCCTCTTAGCTTGTTTTTGATGACCTTTAGGCTTGTTTGTTTCTTAATTGTGGTAGAGTGCACATAACATAAAGTTTACCATTTTAAGGTGTTTGGTTCAGTGACATTTAGTACATTTACAATGTTGTGCAACTGTCACCATTATTCAGTTCCAGAACATCTTTGTCACCCTAAATGGAAACTCCATACACACTAAGCAGTCACTCCCTGTTCTCCCTAGGCAAGGAGGTTTGACTTGATGCTGGTTTCCAAGGACCTATTGTCTCTTCTCAGGCTAGCCCAAGATTGGGTCCTGCCGGGTGTTTCCCTCAAGACATGTGAGTGTTATTCTTGTCCCACTGAAGTGGGTTCTGGGGTGAGGGGCTCTGAAACCGGCTTCTCCTGCCCTCAGCTCAGCCCAGGTAAAATTGTGGTTGTAATGAAAGTGACCTTTGGCAGCCACAGAAGAGAAAGAAAACAAACGTTAACCGCATCATTCTGGCCTGAGCCATCTTACCGGCCCCTAGTGAACAGCAAGGCTCTGAAGTGGGAATTTCATCCCCATTTCACAAATGCAGGATGAGCCCAAGGTCATGCAGCCTGTGAGTGAGGGCCTGGGCTTTGAACCTTGTCCTTTGACTCCAAGGACAGAGCTCTGGGACAGGAAGGGAGGAATTCAAAATGCTTTCAGTATTTCAAGCCTGAGGAGTGAGACAATCAAGCATACCCTCTTATGTGTACTGTGATTTACGGTTTTCAACTCACTTCTATTTTTTTTTAAATTAAATTTCTTAGCCACAACAATTCTGTGAAGGGGACATTACTATCCCCATTGGGCTGATAAGGAAACTGAGGCTTAAGGGACCACATGCCTTGCTCGGGTCACTGACATAAGAAGGTGTAGAGGCAAAATTGAGGTCTGGTCTTGTCTAACGCCATTTCTTTCCACCACTCCACATTTCACTGCCTTCTGGCAATAAGTAGGGATGGGAGCAATGCAAATACTAGAGCTGCTATGCCCTCAGATTTCATGTGTGGGGAAACTGAGGCTTGAAGACGAGGGTACACAGCTAATACAAGGCATGAACCTGCCCGTCAGCCCCCAATCCCAGAGATTTTCTCTATACCCTGTTCCCTGTTCCCAATATGATATTCTCTCCCCTACCAGCTGTTCTCAGACCCCCTAGCTGGACATGGTCACTGCCCAGGCCATCTCACATCTAACCTGCTCTGTGGGAACCGGACTTCTGACAGGGCCGGCCAAGTAGAGAGTCAGTGGGGAGAGGAATTCACAGAAGCCCAGCTCAAAATGCAACCATTTGGTACTCTCAGCTTTTTGAAAATCCTGAAATATCATCTCTTAGTTGCTTAATTTTCTGCATTCGTTCATTTTATTTAGACTAGCCTGGGGGTTCTTCAGCCTGGCGTATTAGAGGACTTCTTACTTTTTAATAATAATACTTAGCATTTATATAGTACGTTTCATGTTCAAAGTACTTTACAGAGTTCACTAATTAATCTGAATGCTAACTGCCACCTTGGGCAGGTTTGACCAAGTTCTCAGGCTCCTAATTGTGAGGGGTGTAATTCTTCTCTGATGCTCGACCCCTGGTTTCCTCTCAGGACCTTCATTTCTGTCTGCAGGACAGGCTCTGGGCCATTGGTCACAGCTTGGTCTCTGTGTGCGGCCATGCCCAGGGCCGGGGAACACGGACCTGGGTCAGACACAGCTGTGACCTCTGGGAGTCTGAGAGCAGGGAGGGGAACAGAGCACAAGCAGTTGGCTATAGTGCTAGGGTGTACGCGATGATGGAGGGAAGTCGGGGGACTATGAGAATGCAAAGGACAAGGTGGTCCCCTGGGCTGCCCTGAGCAGGATTCAGGTAGGAGGAAAAATTTGAAGAATGAGGAGAGCCCCAGGCTGGAAGGACATTCTAGGCAGAAGGAACAGCCAGTGCACAGAAGTGGTGTTGAGAAGCAGGAGTTCCACATTTAAGTAAGGAGCAGAAGAGGAGCACCTGGGTACAGAGGGCAGGGGCCAGGCTGCAGAGAGCCGGAGAGGCCCACCAAGGAGCTGGAAGTTTATAAGCAGACACTGGGGACCTCAGAGGGATACTGCACCTTCAAGGTTATCCTAAGGGCAGTGAGGAGGCTGAATCTCAGGGCAGGGGCAGCATTGTTGTGGTTCGGGAGAGAAATGGAGAGGCCTGAGCTGGGACAGATGGAAGGAAGGACAGACCCAAGAATTATTTAGGGGAGGTGATTAACAGGACTCAGTGACCAGTTGGAGGTGGGGAGTGAAGAAGTGAGTGGAGGCAGGGAGAGCATGATGTTCTCAGAGTGAGGGTACAGGTCACAGAGAGGGAGGTTGGGAAAAGCAGGTGTCACGCAGAAGTAAGAAGTCTTGGTGGAGTTGAATGTACAATGTTCACTTAATTATTGTGAAGGAATTTAGGAGTCCAGAGCTTGGAGAAAGGCTTGGAGAAGAAGTCTGGAAAGAGCCACCTGAAGTCCAAGGTGGCATTTGAAATCATGGGCTTATCAGTGAAAGCAGAGATCTCTGGGAACATCAATATTTAAGTAGTGGAAGGAGGAAAGGGGCTGGTGTAGGTGACAGAGATGAAGTGGGCAGAGCAGAGCAAGGTCACCTGGACAAGAATGGTGTCACCGAGGCCAAGGGGTGAGAACTTCAGGACAGGACTTTTGTTGCAAGGCCAGGAAAGAGGAGGACTGGGAAAAGTCTGTTGGATTTGGTCACCTGGGAACCTGGGCAGGTACAACAAGAGAATAGTGGTGGTCTGGATGCCACATTGCTGAGAGTGAGGTGGAGAGGGAGCCGGAGAAGGACAGTGAGATTTGCGCAGGTGGAACGTGAAGGGAAGAAGTGGTCAAGCAGGATCTGACAGAGGAAAGGCCAAGAGGAGGATGCAAAGGTTGGGGAAAACTTAAGCATCACTATAAGCAGAGTCCCTGGGTGGGCAAATGGTTAACCTACATGGCTGCTAACTGAACGGCTAGAGGATGAGTCCACACAGAGGCACCTCAGATGAAAGGCCTGGTGATCTACTTTTGAAAAACCAGCCATTGAAAACGCTGTGGAGCACAGTTCTACTCGGACACACGTGGGATCTCTATGAGCTGGAGTCACCTTGGTGGCAACTGGTTTGGTTTTGGTGAACAGAGGGCTCAGAGGAGAGAAAGAAGATGAATAGAAAAGAGGAAAGTGATATCCTAAGGGGCAGGGTGCTGAGAGGCCCTGAGAAGGGGTCAGTCTTCCACCAGGTTGGGAGGGCGTGAGGATGCACACCTGGTGGCAGGCAGGCTGGCAAGAGCAGAGGCAGTTCTCACTGGCGGATATCTGTGGTCTCGGTGAAGGAGGAGGCAAGTCCTCTGTGGATCCAGAACCTGACATCAGAGAGCCTAAGCCTGCCCCGGGTCCCCCACCAGCTCTCTTCCTGCAAAGCTGCAGGCAGCCCAGGGGCTGTTGAAATGGAGGATGGTTTTGCCAACATGAGGAGGCTCATGGTTCACCACCAGCCCCCAAACATCTCGGGGACCAGCCCTGCCCAAGGGGGCTCCAGTGTTCCTCCCACATCTTGGGGCTACCAAAACCCTAGCTGTCCAGCTGGGGCTCCTGCCCTGTGGCTACCCAGCCTCTAAAGAGTTCCTAGGCAATGTCAGCTGCCATGAGGACAGGGTTTCATCCATCTGGTTTTGTCCACTGCTCCGTCCCCAGTCTCTAGACCAGTGGCCCTACTCTATCGGGAGTTGTTGAAGGAAATGGACTCCACACTCCCCACCCTCAATCAACTCTTTCAGCTGGAGCTGAGAAATAGGGGGTCAGCAGGCCTGCCCCAGCTCCCATCTCCCACACCTAAGTTCCAACCCGGAGAGTCAGGGACTTGGCTTGAAGTCCATAGGGCCTGGAGAGAGGTGCAGAGCATCAAATACCACTTTCCAACTGGCCGAGGTCCATCCTGGGGCTGGAGGGGCCAAACCTGAGACTGGGTCAGAGGTCTCTTCTCAGAGCAGCAAGGCCAGACCCTCACACAGTGGCCTGGGCAGCGTCTGCTCTCCTCTGGGCCTGTGTTCAGTCTTACAACAGGGAGCATCCAAGGCTCTGGTGTTCGGCAAACCTACCATCATCAGAGACGGACAGAGATGGTAGAAAAAGAAGCACAGTAAAGAAGGGAGTAGTAGGGGAAGGAGAGGAAAGAGCCCAGAGGAGCAGAAGGTAGAAGTCAGGGGAGCGTCCCCTAGTGTCTGTTTTACTGTCATAGACGACAACAACAACAAAGCTAGAGGAGGCAGGCAGGAGGCGCTTGACTCCTGCCAGTGGGCCTGGGGCTCTGCCAGGTCTGTGGTGACCCTTGAGACGCTGCTTCCCTGGAGGGAGGGAGGAGCCAAGTGGTTTGTAGTCTCCAGTCAGGGACCTGACTAATCGGGTGCTCACCATCCAGGCCCAGCAGCCTCCTAGGCTCGTGAGTCCCCAGGGCGGGGAAGGAGAGGAGATTTAATTGAACATCTAATAGGTAGCAGGTCCCATGCCAAATAATGATAATTAGCTTTTATTGAGCACTGTGCTTGGCATTCCCCTAAGCTCTTTACAAGAATTATCTCATTCAAGGTTCCCCACAACCCTATCAGAGAAATGCTGTTAGTATTGTTCTTGCTTCACAAATGGGGAAACCAAGGCACACTGGTGTGAAAAATCAAATCTCATGTCTCTGACACCAAATGTAAGGATCAAGTGCAAGGCAATCTATTCAGTTCAGTTCCATTTCAACTTCTCCCTGTGATCCTAACTATAGGAGCGAGGTTAGAGCTCAAGTTAAAGGGCATAGTGCTTCAGACTACCAAGTCTGCCCAAGACTTCAGTTGCCAGGTGCAAGCTCGTGGGTCCCCATGGCTCCCTCACTTTGACCTGCTGGCTGCTACTACTCCCTTGGGTGTGATGATTTGCTAGAACGACTCACAGAACTCATGAACGTACTTAAGATTACAGATTTTATTACAGCCAAAAGGATACAAATGAAGAGGCACATAGGGTGAGGTCTGGGAGGGTTCCCAACATGGAGCCTCCACATCCCAGAAACGGACGTGCTACTGTCCTGTATATTTCCATGTCTGTCACTAACCAGGAAGCCCATGGAGCTTCTGGGTCCAGAGTCTTTATTGGGGCCCATTATGTAGGCATGATTGATTGGGTCAGTCCTACCCCCTGAGGTCTGGTTGAGATCCTGAGGTGGGTCTTTCTGGCCTGGCTGGTCCTCACCTAAGAGGCACCTCATTAACGTAAATCCTCAGTTCTGTTCTGGAGGCCTCACCAGAGGCACCTCATTCTCTGGGAAAACTCCAAGGATTTGGGGGTTATCTCTCAGAAACCAAGGACAAAGACCAAATTCTTTGGGTAAAGTTAATCATAAACTTCATACACATTGAAGTTTCCCGACAGGTCCAAGGCCACACCACCAGTAAGACACAGAGCTGAGATATGAGCCCAGCAGCCCAGCACCGGCTATGGGCCCTCGCACCAGCACTGCACGTTGGATGGTAGTTCATTATTTACGGATGGGGACGCTGAGGCTCAGGACACCCAAATGACGTATCCCAGCTTGCATGGTTGCTTAAGTGGGGCAGCCGGAATCCAAGCTCAGGCCTGCCTGACTGTGAGGCCCTTCCACACTGCAGGGTACTTCTGCACTTTAACCATCTGGATCAACCCAGGCTAGGAAGAGCGTGAGTGACCAGACAGAGTCTAGTCCATCTGCACATACCTGCCCTGCTCTTCAGGCTCCATGAGGGATTTCCACTCACAGTGATGCTGCTGTTGTTATTAGCTGCTGTCAAGTTGGCCCCTCACTCATGGTGACCCCATGTACAAGGGGACAAAATGCTACCTGGTCCTGCACCATCCCCATGATCCGTTGGGGGTCAGATAATTGTGACCTGTAGGATTTTCACTGGCTGACTTTCGGAAGTAGATTGCCAGGTCTTGCTACCTGGTCCATCTTAATCTGGAAGCTCTGCTGAAACCTGTTCAGCATCATAGCAACACACAAGTCTCCAGTGATGGTCAGTTAGTGGGATGCACTTGAAATCACTGGCTTGGAATCTAACCTCAGTTTCCCACATAAAAAAAAAAAAAGGAAGGTGGGAATTCTATCACTGAGCCAATACTAACCTCATAGTGTGGCCCGTTTTTGGGTAGTATCAGAGAGGCTCCCTGTGCCATGACCCCACTCAAACCATGGCCATAGAAGCAGTGTGTGGCCAGGGCAAGTCACTCCCCCACTCACTCATCTGCTCCCTCGCCTGTAAAGTGAGGGGGTGTTCCAAACTTTTTAGTGACAAAACTCTTATCCAATTGAAATCTTACATAGGACCCCCAAGATGTAAAAAAAGATTGTAAAGGGGGCAACTTCAGGTGGGGGCCAGAGTTCAGCCACCTCTAGAAGACCCAGATACCTCAGAAGATGCCCTCAAGAGCTGCAAAGCGTTCCTTTATGCTGACATTCTTTGATGCCAAGACCTCAGGCATTACCCATAAATATATAACATAAGGGACAGTGTCACCAAGAAGCACAAAAAGTTAATGTCATTTACAATAAAAGACATGCAAATTAAATAATAATGATAGTGATTTTTCACTTTTCATTTGGTACCCTTCCCCCCACGTGAACTGAAACCAAGTAACTTCTTTATAGAGAAGGCCACCACCTCTACCATATTTGATAAACATTTCATCCAGTGGTTCTTAACCAGGGCAACACAGGAGAATAACTCATGGCACTTTATGAAGCTCCTGGTGTCCACTCCCACCCCCAATGAGGAATGAGACTCTTCAGGTCTGGGCCTGTGATTTTGATGTACATTCTGGGTGGAGGATCCCCAAGAAGCCAAAGAGCGTTGCTATGCTTTGCATATTTTTCATTCACTCATGTTTTTTATGCAAATGAATTCAACTCACATACACTAAGTACCTCCTCTGTGCCCAGCCCTGTTTTAGATACTCAGATTAAATCTTGGAAAAAGACACGTCTCTCTCCTCATGATGCTCCCAGCCAAGAGCTTTCCAAAGGACCTACAAACCAACAGAGCTGTATGGGAGCCAGTCCCACAGCACCGCACCTGGATGCACAGAGCACTGCAGCTGCTGGACTGAAATTTGGCTTTGTTCAGGGTGGCGCTGCCTGATCAAATGGAGCCAGCAGGGCGCAGAGCCGTGTGGTGTCCTAGTGGGCCTCTTTCTCCTTGTTGTTGAATCTTGGGGAGGCAGACTGTGGGGAGGGACCAAAGAGGCAGCAGTTCTCTTAGCCTGTGCAGAAACACTGCCAAGTTTCAATGACTAGTAGAGACAAAGTGAAGCCCTGGTGATGCAGTGGTTAAGAGTTACTGCTGCTAACTGAAAGGTTGGCAGTTCAAACCCTTGGAAACCCTATAGGGCAGTTCTACTCTGTTCTATAGGGTCACTATGAATTGGAATTGACTGGATGGCAATGGGTTTGTTTTTTGCTTTTTTTAGAGACAAGCTGGTGGGTCCAGCTGCTCTTCTATTTCTGCCCCAGGCTCCTGCCACCACTGGGAGCCCGAGCCTCACTTCCGGGGCTCTTTGGATGTGTGGGCCGCAGGGTGGCTGGGGGAGCAGCTGGGAACTGCCTGGGGTTTCCCAGGAGAACATGCAAACATGTGTGGGGTGACAGCAGTGGTGGCTGTCCTGGGAATACTTCCTTCCCCACCGCTTGCTCTGGATGCGTCTACAGACTTGCCTCAATCCAGCCATCCCACTTCCTTCATCACAGCCCTGGCCATGGTTCTCTGCACTCAGGGCTGTGCTTAAGGTCTGAATAGGGTGTTTCTCATTTGCGTGTTAGAGATTCTAATACAATGGCTTACTGTGGTAACCTAAGTGGGTTTGTCAAACAAATCAGAACCTTTGGGTTTCATCATTGGAAAGTCCCCTAACTTTACCTGAACAAGTGGCTAGCCAGTCCTTGCTTGAATACCTTAGATGATGGGAACCTCATACATTTAAGCAGCCCATTCCATTTATAAACTGTTTTTATTGGAAAACTCCCTCTCAAATCTGGTCCTTAGCAGTTTATACCCATACATTCTTAGGGCACTCCAGAATAACCACTATCCTTTTCTCACAGAACATTTCAGGACTCATGTCATGCTGACCCAAGCCCTTGGCTTCCTCTGCGTTGAGTGCTGCCCAGCCCTGTCCTCCTTCTGTGCTGCTCTGTCCTTCCATCACATCTGATCAAGTTCTTGGCTCCAGACCCACAGCCCTGCTCGCTGTTCAATATGAGCTCTTCAAGTTTCCTTTTTAAGACTAAAGCCATCTATTTTAGCACATAGAGTTTGCCAAAGAGTCCATTAAGATGACCTCACCCCATGAGACCTTTGCTGGTAGAGGAAGTTGGTATGGTGGGATCCAGAGGGCACAGGCTCTGCACCTATTGGAGAGGTCTTCTTAGGGGCAGTCAGGGGAACCTGGCCAAGCTGACAAGTGGAACTGGAACTGAAATCTACCCTGCACTCCACTTGCCAAGCTATGTGCTCTGGTGGGGGGTTGTGCCTGCCCACAACGTGCCTGTTTCTAATTCACTCAAAGTGTGTAATGACCAACTACTTTTTTGGAGGAGTCAGGTCAGCCCTATGCACCTCATCTTCCTTATCTGTAAAACAGGGATAATAACAGCGATGACCCACAGAAGATACCCAGAAATATTTGAATGAATAATACCCATCTTACAAGGCTGTTGTGAGGATTTAGTCAGATAATATATTTGAAAGTCTTTATGCCATGCCTGATATCCAGTAGGTATTCAATAATTGATCACTTTCTTACTCTACCTCCTTCCCTTTTGTACTTAGGTCAAAAGAAGAAAACTTTTCAACCACAGAGACCCTGTTATTTGTGTCTGTCTTGCATTTCTTTCTCTTTCCACACCATGCTCTGCGCCAGGACCGTCCTAGTCTGTCAATCTGGTGCAAGGTGAGGGTGAGCAATCGCTTCATGTGGTGGTTGATCAGTGGCTTTGTTGACTTTCCCTGCTTGGCTGGCTGTCTTGGCAATGGGTTGGGGAGGCAGGGGCTAGTGTTACCATACCTGCCCTCTCCTGCCGTGGAGGCAATTAGAGGCCGTTGACAGAGGAGGAAAGTTAGTCACTCAACCTGCCATCCAGCAGCACAGCAGGTCTGTTACATCACAGCCCACACACCCCGCTGCCTATCACCCACCCAAACATGTTGAGCAATGCCTCTGGCCCCAGCCCCGGGCCCAGTCAGTGATGCATCATGACTATAACTCGCCACTGCCTCTTCCAAACAGCTGGCGGGCCCTGTCTTGCCTTGGCACCTTCTGCCTCATGCTCTTACTAAGATCATTATGGGGAGTGTGGCATGTGCAGTCTCCTTGTCTCCTACGGTGGCTCAGAGTGCTTGGCATGGGGCTTTTTGGAGCCTGAGGCTTCCTCCCAACTGGCCTTTCTGTGTCCCTCTACCTGAGGCCCAGGGGACAGCTTCAGATTGTTATTGGTTTAAATTATGCAAATGGACCAGGTAAGGGTTAAGGGTCAGTTTGGGAGTTAGACAGCTTTGCTGCTGAATAGTTGTGACTTTGGGCACATCTCCTAGCTTCTATAAGTCTCAGTTTCAACATCTGGGAAATGGGGATAATAATGACACTCTACTTTACACAGTGTTTTAAGTTAAATGAGATAAAGCTCTGAAGCACCATGTGGCTGACAGTTAATAGGAACTTAATAATACACTGATAGAATTAAAGGGAGAAAAAGCTAGTACTACAATAATAGTTGGAGACTTCAATACACCACTTTCAATATTGGACAGAATGTCTAGAAAGAACAACAAAGAAACAGAGGACCTGAATGACACTATAAACCAATTAGACTTAATGGACATATATAGAACACTTCACCAAAAAACAACACAATATACATTCTTCTTCAAGAGCACATGGATCATTCTCCAGGATAGACTACATGTTAGGTCACAAAACAATTCTTAATAAATTAAAAAAAAAACAGAAATCATACAAAGTATTTTCTCTGATCACAATGGAGGGAAGCTTGAAATCAATAACAGAAAAAAAAAAAAAAAAACCCAGAAAATACACTAACATACAGAAATTTGAAAACACATTATTAAACTACCAGTGGGTCAAGGTAGAAATCAAAAGAGAAATCACAAATTTCTTAGAGTCAATGAAAATAAAAGAACAACATACTAAAACTTATGGGATGCAGCAAAGGCAGTACTCAGAGGGAAACTTACTGCAATAAATGCCTACACGAAAAAAGAAGATCTCAAATCAACAGCCTAACTCGATAACTTCAGGAACTCGAAAGAGAAACTAGTAGAAGAAAGGAAATAACAAAGATCAGAGCAGAAATAAATAAAATCAAAAACAGAAAAACAATACAGAGAATCAACAAAACCAGGGGCTGGTTCATTGCAAAACTTTAGCCAGACTGACAAAGAAAAAAGATGCAAATAACCAAAATAAGAAATGAAAGAGGAGACATTAAAACGGACCCGAAAGAAATAAAGAGAATTATGACTGAATATTACCAACAATTGTACAGCAGCAAATTGGATAACCTAGATGAAATGGACAAATTCGTAGAGGCACACAACCTATCCAAACTGACTCAAAAGGAAATTAAAAAAAAAAAAAAAAACTCAACAGACCCATAACAAGTGAAGAGATCAAATCAGTGATCAAAAACCTCAAAACAAACAAAGACCTGGACCAGATGGCTTCACTTGGGAAGTCTATCAAACATTTAGAGAAAAATTGACACCAATCCTTTTCAAACTATTCCAAAAGACAGATAAGGGTGGAATACTCCCTAGACACCACAAGAAAAGAAAACTACAGGCCAATATCCCTTATGAATATAGATGTAAAAATCCTCAACAAAATACTAGTGAACAGTATCCCACAATATATTAAAAGAGTCATACACTGTGACCAAGTAGGCTTTATTCCAGGAATGCAGGAACGGTTCAATATTTAAAAAATCAATCAACGTAATACACTACATCAATAGAACAAAGAAAAAGAACCATATGATCATCTCTATGGATGCAGAAAAAGCATTTGATAAAATCCAACACCCTTTCTTGATGAAAACCCTAAAGAAGATTGAAATAGAAGGGAAAGTCATCAGTATGATTCAGGGTATACATGAAAAGCCAATAGCCAACATTATACCTAATGGAGAAGGACTGATAGCTTTCCCCTTGAAACTGGAACAAGACAAGGGTGCCTGCTCTCACCACTTCTTTTAAATATTGTATTAGATATCAACAGATAAGTGGAAACTTTGGTGAAGGGTAAGACAGTACATAATACCAGGGAAGCCAGCACAACGTGTACAAGGCAAGGTCATGGAAGTTCCATAGACACATCCGTACTCCCTGAGGGATGGAATTGTTGGGCTGAGGGCTGTAGGCACCTTGGTCTCGGGGAACATCTAGCACAATTTGTATAAATCGCAAACCCGTTGCTGTTGAGTCGGTTCCAACTCATAGCAACCCTGTAGGATACAGTAGAACTGCCCCATACGGTTTCCAAGGAGCACCTGGTGGATTTGAATTGCTGACCTTTTGGTTAGCAGCCGTAGCTCTTAACCACTATGGAACCAGGGTTTCCATCAATTGGCAGAACATAATTTATAAAGACTATGCTCTATATTCTACTTTGGTGAGTAGCATCTGGGGGTCTTAAAAGCCTATGTGCGACCATCTAGGATACTCCACTGGTCTCACCCCTTGGGGTGCAAGCAATTATGAAGAAAACTAAAGATACAAGGGAAAGATTAGTCCAAAGGACTAATGGACCACATCTACCCACGGCCTCCACCAGACTGAGTCCAGTAAAACTAGTTGGTGCCCGGCTACCACCACTGACTGCTCTCACAGAGATCACAATAGAAGGTCCCAACAGAGCTGAAGAAAAATGTAGAACAAAATTCTGACTCAAAAAGAAACACCAGACTTGCTGGCCTGACAGAGACTGGAGAAACCCTGAGTGTATGGCCCTCAGACACCCTTCGGTTCAGTAATGAGGTCACTCCTGAGGTTCACCGCTCAGCCAAAGATTGAACAGGCCCATGGAAAAAAACAAGACTAAAGGGGGGCACCAGCCCGGGGGCAGGGATTGGAAGGCAGGAAGGAAGAGGAAAGCTGGTAATAGGGAACCCAGGATTGAGAAGGGAGAGTGCTGACATGTCGTGGGGTGATTATTAACCAATGTCATAGAACAACGTGTGTACTAACTGTTTGATGAGAAACTAGTTTGTTTTGCAAACCTTCACCTAAAGTACAGTTAAAAAAAATAAAAATAAAATAAAAAAGAACAAACAAAAAATAAATAAACATTGTATTAGATAAAGAAAATGTTCTACATCCTACTTGGTGAGTAGTGTCTGGGATCTCAAAAGCTTTTGAGCAGCCATCTAAGATTCATCTATTGGTCCCATCCCTTCTGGAGAAAGGAGAATGAAGAAAACTAAAGACACAAGGAAAATATTAGTCCAAAGGACTAACAGACCACAAGAACCAAAGCATCCACCAGCCTGAGCCCAGAAGAACTAGATGGTGCCCAGCTACCACCACCGACCACTCTGACAGGGATCACAATAGCGAGTCCTGGACAGAGTAGGAGAAAAATGTAGAACAAAATTAAATTCACACAAAAAGACCAGACTTACTGGTCTGACAGAAACTGGAGGGACCCCAAAACCATGGACCCTGGAAGCCCTGCTAACTCAGAACTGAAGCCACTCTCAAAGTCCACCGTTCAGTCAAAGATTAGACAGGCCTGTATAACAAACAGTAACACATGTGAGGAATGCGCTTCTTAGTTCAATCAAGTATAGGACCCCTAATGGACAACACCTGCCCAAAAGGTAGGACGGAACAGGAAACCTGGACAAATTGAAACAGGGAACCCGAGGTGTAAAGGGAAAGGAGGAGAGTGCTGACACATTGTGAAGATTTCAACCATGTTGCAAAACAAATTGTGTACAAATTTTTGATTGAGAAGCTAATTTGCACTGTAAACTTTCACCTAAAACACACACACACACACACAAACAACCTGGTACTGGTATTACAATAGACACATAAACCAATAAAACACAATGGAGAATCTAGAAGTAAACCCACACATCTATGGTCAACTGACTTTTGACAAGGGTGCTAAGTCCATTTGATTGGGGAAAGAAGAATCTCTCCAACAAATGGTGTTGGGAAAATTGGATTTTCACATGGAGAAAAATTAAAAAGGATTCATACCTCATACCACACACAAAAACAAATTCAAAATGGATTAAGGGCCTAAATGTGAAAACTAAAACCATAAAATTCTTAGAAGAAACTGCAGGGGCAACGCTATTGAGACTAGCTTTTAACAGTAGATTATCTAATATAATAACAGCGAATGACAAAATACATAAATGGAACCTCATAAAAATTAAAAACTTTTGTTCCTCGGAAGACTTTTCAAAAAAAGTGGAAAGACAAGCTACTGACTGGGAGGGTATCTTTGGAAACCATATTATCTGATAAGAATCTAATAACCAAAATACATATAAAGGTCAAAGGACTTGAATAGACATTTCATGGAAGAGGACATTCAAATGACCACCAAATATGTCTTTTAACATGCACTCATGATAAAATCTCTGAAAAACTAGGAATAGAAAGGAACTTTCCCACGTGGAAAAGGGCATCCATGTCATTTGTCATTAGGGAAATGCAAAATAAAACAACAATGAAATACCACTTTATATTCATTAGAATGGCTATAATGAAAAAGACTGACAATTCCAAGTGTTGGAAAGAACATAGAGAAAACGGAACCCTCATACACTGCTGGTGGGAATGTAAAATGGTATAACCACTTTTGGAAAACAGTTTTATAGTTCCTTAAAAATTAAATGCACACATGTCATATGATCCAGCAATTCTACTCTTATTTACTCAAGAGAAATGAAAACTTATGCCCACACAAAGATTTGCATGCAAATGCTCATAGTATTTTTCACAATAGTGAAAAATTGGAAGCAATCCAAACGTTCAATATATCATCAAAATGTGATATATCCATATAATTAATCATAATAAAAAAGAACTTAATAAAATGGCTAGTATTTATTGCTTTAATAATGTTTGACTATTATTTTCACTTACTGTCAGATAACCAAATGTAAGTGCTCTTTTCAGTGATGCCTGGTAATGTGGAGAACAGAAAGAAAAACAGCATAAGCTTTCAATTATAAAAATAATAATAATAATAAGTTGGGGGAGCAATAAGTAAAGATAAAGATAAAACAAAAATGTTGGTCATTACTAAAGCTAAGTGATGGGTACATAAAGGCTCACTGTACTATTCCGCTTTAAAATATTTCATAATAAAAAAAGTTAAATAAAAAACAGTCTTTGGAGTCAGTCTGGACACTAGCACTCACTGACTAAAATGAGACAAATTTAAGGATAATTTTTACTGAGGAGTTATCCTATGCCAGCTTGGGGAACCAAAGGTGAGGAAAAGAGGAGTCCTGCCCCCCAAGCACTTCCAGTTTCATGGAAGAGAGACGTGTAAAGAGATCATTTATTAGAGGTGGGCACAAAAGAGGGGCCCTTCGGGAACTTTCCCTGGAGGAGATAATGTCTGCTCTAGGTCTTAAAGCCAAGGACAAGAAAGCCAGGTCTTAAAGCCAAGGACAAGAAAGCCAGGCTAGAAGGGGAAATTTCTGCATTTTGGCAGTGAGAACAGCCTGAGCAAATGTGCAGGACAGGCAGGGGATCCCAAACAGCTCTGGACTAGAAGGACTCGTGAAGCCAACAGTCAAGAGTCAAGTCATGGCCAGACCTGGAGCTGAGCATTAACTTGGAGGCACGGAAGAGCCCCAGGGGGTTAAGCAGGTGGAAGAACAGCTTGCAGTCAGACTTCTGTTTTAGAAAGTCTATTTCACAGGGACTTCTGATTTTTTTTTTTTTTTTCTCCCAGAGCTGAGTAGGGGCTGTGGCTGAATCACCATGGGTTGAGGAGTCATAATCATGGATACATGCAGGATTAAGTGTGGTGAATTTTGCCACAGGAGGGAGCTGGAGTGTGTGCGGCCAACGGAGAATTTATTTAGGGTAGGCTGAGTTTAGGTGCGCAGTTTGAATCTACCAGGCACTCCTTGGAAACCCTATGGGGCAGTTCTACTCTGTCCTATAGAGTCGCTATGAGTTGGAATTGACTCGGCTGCAAGGAGTTTGGTTTTTTGGGGTTTAAGCTGACTTTATAGGCAGGTGGGGAAAAGCCATGAGAAGAAAAAGAGGAAGATACAGGAAAGAGATAAGATGGTAGATAGAGCAGAGCCCCTGAGGAGTGGGCTTCAAACAACAGCTTGAAGGTGGTCAGGGAAGCCCAGGTCATTTGTACAGGATGATTAAAAGAAGACAGTATTCTCATTTGCAACACAAGGTAAAATAGGTACCTCATAGTGTTTGGGGCCTGATGACAAGAGAAGCAAACTAAAATTTAAAAGACTTACCATGCCAAGTTTTGGCAAGGATGTAGAGCAGCTGGAACTCTTATACATTGCTAGAGGGAATGTAAAAATGTACAAGCACTTTGGACAACAGGCAAGTTAAGTATACACTGACCACATGACCCAACCATTCCACTCCTAGCTATTTACTCAAGAGAAATGAAAGCATATGTCTGCATAAAGACTTGTACATGAATGTTCATAGCAGCTTTATTTGTAATAGCCCAAACTGGAAACAACTCAACTGTCCCTCAACAGATGAATGGATAAAGACATTGTGGTATAGCCATACTAAAAGGTAATAATTAGGAATGGAATGAAGGAAGGGAAGGAGGAAGAAAGGGAGGGAGAGAGGAAGGGAGAGACTAAGGAAGAAAGAGAAAGAAAGATGGAAAACAACACAGATGAATATCAAAAAGAAACCAGACCAAAAAGACTACATATTGTATGATTCCATTTATATGATGTTCTAGAAAATGCAAACTAACATATAGTGACAGGAAGCAGGTCAATGGTTGCCTGGGACTGGAGATGGAGTTTTTGTTGTTAGGTGTCTTCCAGTCAACTCCAACTCATAGCGACACCAGGTACAATAGAAGGAAAAAATGCCTGGTCCTGCACCATCCTCACAATCGTTCTTATGCTTGAGCCCATTGTTGCAGCCACTGTGCCAGTCCATCTTGCTGAAGGTCTTCCTCTTTTTCACTGACCCTCTACTTTACCAAGAATGGTGTCCTTCTCTAGGGACTGATCCCTCCTGATAACATGTCCAAAGTATGTGTGATGAAGTCTTGCCATCCATGCTTCTAAGGAGCATTCTGGCTGTACTTCTTCTAAAACAGATTTGTTCGTTCTTTTGGCAGTCCGTGGTATATTCATTATTCTTCACCAACACCATAATTCAGAGGCGTCAATTCTTCTTCAGTCTTCCTTATTCATTGTCCAGCTTTCACATGCATATGATGTGATTGAAAATACCATGGCTTGGGTCAGGCGCACCTTAGTCTTCAAGGTGACATCTTTGTTTTTAAACATTTTAAAGAGGTCTTTGCAGAAGATTTGCCCAATGCAATGCATCTTTTGATTTCTTGACTGCTGCTTCCATGGCTGTTGATTGTGGATCCAAGTAAAATGAAATCTTTGACAATTTCAATGTTTTCTGTCTATCATGATGTTGCTTATTGGTCCAGTTGTGAGGATTTTTGTTTTCTTTATGTTGAGGTGTAATCCACACTGAAGGCTGAGATCTTTGATCTTCATCAGTAAGTGCTTCAAGTTCTCTTAACTTTCAGCAAGCAATCTTGTGTCATCTGCATATCACAGGTTGTTAATGAGTCTTCCTTCAATCCTCATGTCAAGTTCTTCTTCATAGAGTCCAGCTTCTAGGATTATTTGCTCAGCTTACAGAATGAATAAGTATGGTGAGCGAATACAACCCTAACGCACACCTCTCTTGACTTTAAACCACGCAGCATCCCCTTGTTCTGTTCAAACAACTACCTCTTGATTTATGCATGGGTTTTCATGAGCACAAAGAAATGTTCTGGAATTCCCATTCTTTGCAACGTTGTCCATAATTTGTTATAAGCCACACAGGCAAATGCATTTCCCTAGTCAATAAAACAAGGGTAAACATCTTTCTGGTATTTTCTGCTTTCAGCCACAATCCATCTGACATCAGCAATGATATCCCTTGTTCTACACCCTCTTCTGAACCCAGCTTGAATTTCTGGCAGTTCTCTGTCGATGTACTGCTGCATCTGCTTTTGAATGCTCTTCAAAATTTTACTTGTGAGTGATATTAATGATATTGCTCAATAATTTCCACATTCGGCTGGATCACCTTTCTTTGAAATAGGCATATAGATCTCTTCCAGTCGGTTGGCCAGGTAGCTCTCTTCCAAATTTCTTGGCACAGACAAGTGAGCATTTCCAGTGCTGAATCCATTTGTTGAAACATCTCAGTTGATATTCCATCAGTTCCTGGAGCCTTGTTTTTTGCCAATGTCTTCAGCGCAGCTTGGATTGCTTCCTTCAGTACTATCAGCTCTTGATTATATGCTACCTCCTGAAATGGTTGAACGTCGACCAATTCTTTTTGGTATAATGACCGTGCATTCTTTCCATCTTCTTTGATGCTTCCTGCATTGTTTAATATTTTCCCCCTAGAATCCTTCAACATTGCAACTTGAGGCTTGAATTTTTCTTCGGTTCTTTCAGCTTGCGAAATGCCGAGCATGTTCTTCTCTTTTGGTTTTCTAACTCTGGGTCTTTGCACATGTCGTTGTAATACTTTGTCTTCTCTAGCTGCCCTTTGAAATCTTCTGTTCAGCTCTTTTAATTCATCATTTTTTCGATTCGCTTTAGCTACTCAATGTTCAGGAGCAACTTTCAGAGTCTCTTCTGACATCCATTTAGGTCTTTTCTTTCTTTCCTGTCTTTTTAATGACCTCTTGCCTTCTTTATGTATGATGTCCTTGATGTCATTCCACAACTTCTCTTGTCTTCAGTCTTTAGTGTTCAGTGCATCAAACCTATTCTTGAGATGCTCTCTGAATTCAGGTGGGATATATTCAAGGTTGTACTTTGGCTCTCATGGACTTTTTCTAATTTTCTTCAGTTTCAGCTTGAACTTGCATATGAGCAATTGATGGTCTGTTCTGTAGTTAGCCCCTGGCCTTGTTATGAGTGATGATATTGAGCTTTTTCCATCATCTCTTTCCACAGATGCAGTCCATTTGATTTCTGTGTATTCTATCCAGTGAGGTCCGTGTGTATAGTTGCTGTTTATGTTGTTGAAAAAGGATTTTGCAGTGAAGAAGTTGTTGGTCTTACAAAATTCTAACATGCGGTCTCTGGCATCACTTCTACACCAAGGCTATAGTTTCCAGCTACTGATCCTTCTTGTTTCCAACTTTTGCATTCCAATCACCAGTAATTATCAATGCATCTTAATTGCATGGTTGATCAATTTCAGACTGCAGAAGTTAGTAAAAATCTTCAATTTCTTTATTTTTAGCCTTAGTGGTTGGTGTGTAAATTTGAATAATGGTTGTACTGACTGGTCTTCCTTGTAGGCATATAGATATTACCCAATCACTGACAGCATTGTACTTCAGGATCGATCTTGAAATGTTCTTTTTGATGATGAATGTAATGCCATTCCTCCTCAAGTTGTCATTCCCAGCATAGTAGACCATATGATTGTCCAACTCAAAATGGCCAATACGAGTCCATTTCTGCTCACTAATGCCTAGGATAACAATGTTTATGTGTTCCATTTCATTTTTGACGACTTCCAATTTTCCTGGATTCATGCTTCATGCATTCCATGCTCTGATTATTAATAGATGCTTACAGCTGTTTCTTCTCATTTTGAGTTGTGCCACATCAGCAAATGCAAGTCCCGAAAGCTTGACTCTATACAAGTCATTAAGGTCAACTCTACTTTGAGGAGGCAGCTGTTCCCCAGTTGTCTTTTTGTGCCTTCCAACCTGAGGGGCTCACCTCCTGGCATTATACAAGACAATATTCTGCTGTTGTTCATAGGTTTTAACTGGCTAATGCTTTTCAGAAGTAGACTGTCTGGTCCTTCTTCCTGGTCTGTCTTAGTCTGGAAGCTCAACTGAAACCTGTCCGTCATGGGTGACCCTGCTGGTATTTGAATACCGGTGGCACAGCTTCCAGCACCACTGCAACACCCAAACCCCCACAGTACAACAAACTGACAGACGTGTGAAGGGAGGTGGAGAGAAGGATGGAAAAAAAGGGGGCATGAAGAAACTTCTGAAGAGCGATGAAAATTTTCAATATCTTGAGTAGGTGATGGCTGTACTGGTGCACACCTCTGCCAAAACTTATCAAATGGTTCATTTTAAATGTATGCAGCTTATTATATAAAAATTATACCTCATTAAAGTGGTGAAAAAAAAAAGGGAAGAAAAGAGACAAAAGCAAAAAGGCCAGGCACTCAGCACGGTGCTTGGCACAAATAAGGAGGAGTCAGCAAATGCAGACTCTTTTCCACCCTTGCCACCTCATTTTGGGTTACCTGGAGCAAAAGTCCCATTGGCACTGGAGCTCTGCCACTGACTAGCTATGGAAGGAAGAGGAAAAGAAGGGAGTGCTGGCCTCCTTTCTCCAGCTGCTCCTAACTTGGAATAAGTCTCTCCACCTGTAAAATAAGGGGGATTAAATGTTTCCAAAAAGCCCTAGTGGTGCAGTGGTTAAGTACTCAGCTGCTAACTGAAAAGTCAGCAGCTCAAAACCACCAACTGTTTCACAGGAGAAAGATGTGGCAGTCTGCCCACTGCCATCAAGCCGATTCCAGCTCATAGTGATTCCATAGGGCTTCCAAGGTTGTAAATCTCTACGGAAGCAGACTGTCACATCTTTCTCCCCCGGAGCTGCTCGTGGTTTCGAACACTCGACCTTTCGATTACCAGTCGATTGCTTTAACCACCATGTTCCTTCCCTTGGAAGCCCTATGGGGCAGTTCTACTCTGTCCTATAGGGTTGATATGAGTCAGAATCGCCTTGACAGCAGTGGGTTGTTGCTGAATGGTTTCCAACACATTTTCTTACTCCCAGCCATCATCTATTTCAGTAGTTTTCTTTTCTCTCACTTCTTTTGTCTGCCCCTCCCTCCTCCCACAGAAACTTGTTTTCAAGTGAAATTGTACGGGGAAGGCTAACACATAAAATTGTTCAAAGTGCAGCTTCTCTGGTTGAAGAAGAGGGGTTGGATGAAAAGCATCCACTGCTCAGCCTCTTCCACATCTTTTTGGGGGTTTAGTCCTTCCAATTCACAGATCAGAGAGGCTCCACAGCAGGGCAATGGCAAAACCAGGCTAACACTCAGGGCCCATGACCCCATTCTTCACCGCCTCCCTTCTTGGAGTTTCCTCAAGGCATCAAGCAGGGCATGTGGTAGATGCAGAAGGAATTGCCTCTGCCCTCTAGGAGTTTGCATGTTAGAAAGCTATTATTGACAGGTCATTGCTTGTTGGTATCGCACTATCTCTAACAAGCTGCAAAGACATTCCATAAAGGCAGAAGGAAAACAGAATGTTCCGGGATACACACAGTACTTCTTTGGCCTAGTGAGTCTCAAAACTTTTCCTGTACCACTCGCTTCTTGTGCAATCACTTTTCTTCTCTGGGCTTCTCTTTCCTTGTCTGTGAAACAAAAGATTGGACTTACTAGGCTTGCTTGGGAGAACACAGGATGTCGATTTTTAAGTTCCAGCATGAGCACTCTATGGATTCCAACATTTAATGCCTCCAAGCTTCTTTGTTCCAGATATCCAACTTTTAACACTCCATGCCGGTGGCTTCCTGGAGTCTTGCTGTCTGAGGAGGCTGCTGCCAACACTGTCCCCTCGCCTAATGGCTCATTAGGTTAAGGAGGGTGTTGCTAGTCGCTCCTGAAATCTCAGTGGATTTACACAATCATATTTTAATGTTCAACAGTCAAGCCAATCTGAGGACAAGTGAGGGGCAGGCCCTGCTCCCTACAGGCATGTCCCAGTCACCCAAGGCCTCAACATTCAGCCAGCAGATGGAAGAAAAGAGCAAGAGGAGAATCACCCAGGAGGTTTTGCTTGGTCAGACCCACAGAGTCCATTACTTCCGCCACACCCCTGTAGTCAGACCCACTCACTGCTACATACAGCTAGCTGCAAGGGAGGCTAGAACTATCCTCTAAATCTGTGCTCAGGAGGACAGGGTCTGAAGGACAGCTGGAAAATTTCTGAACTTCTGTCTCTCTCTCTCTTTACCCTTCAGTGCCTGGTGCTCAGTTGTAGCGGCTGACAGGACAGATATGAGACGAGCAGTGAGCTTCCTGGTGGATATGCAGAGCCCACCTGCAAGCCTCCACAGTCCAGTTGTGCCTCTTCCGTAGGCACTAAGTGGGTACCACCCTGACAGAATTTTACCCCTAGCCTGGGTAGCCCTTCCCCAAAACAGCTTTCCTTTGGAAACTACTGCTCAGCCTGAGTGTGTATTGGGCCCAGCTGCCACAGCCCTGGCCTCCCTGACTGGCGTCAGAAAACTTTTCTGTGACCCCCCAACTGTGGCTCAGCTCAGAGGGTTTAGCTCCGGCAGCTGAACTTGAATGGCCCAGGCCTGAACAAAGCCCTGACTCTCTGCCCTCAACCGCATTCTTCTGCACAGGGCTCCTATCTTCTTGTCCTGACCATGACACACATCAATGCCAGCCTGGATTCAATCACAGTACTGGCTCCACCGATCCTGAATGGGTGGTCATGGACCAGACACTTAATCTCTGTGAGTCTCAGTCTCCTCAACAGTGAAATGGGCATAAACACATAAGGTCATTATAGAGCTTCGGTAAGATCATGCATGTAGAAGTTCATGGTACATGGTAAAACGTCATATGGATGTAAGGGAAAGAAAATTCTTTTTTTTTTTTTTAATATAATTTTTATTGTGCTTTAAGTGAAAGTTTACAAATCATGTCAGTCTCTCACACAAAAACTTATATACACCTTGCTACACACTCTCAATTACACTCCCCCTAATGAGACAGCCCGCTCTCTCCCTCCACTCTCTCTTTTCGTGTCCATTTCGCCAGCTTCTAACCCCCTCCACCCTCTCATCTCCCCTCCAGGCAGGAGATCCCAACACAGTCTCAAGTGTCCACCTGATCCAAGAAGCTCACTCCTCACCAGCGTCCCTCTCCAACCCATTGTCCAGTCTAATCCATGGGGAAGACAATTCTTAATAAATGGCACTTGCTTTAACCCATGGGGTACTCCCATCCAGGTAAACTTTATTAAGTTCTTCAAGGGTCAATCTCCATGATTCTGACTGTGGCAGCCCAAAATTTGTTTTCCATTGTAACTTGTCTCCAACTGTAGGGTCCTCCTTCATGATGTGGGTGTGCCCCAGAGCTTCCTCGAATCCATAGCACCATGTCACGCTCTGCAAAAATAAACATTTCTGGGCTTGCTGGTTCCCTGGATGGTTTCTGGGTGAATCAATGGGACAGTTTGTAAATCCTATTAAGTCATCACCCTCTGTCTTGGGAGTTTCCCTATTTCCCGGATGTGATATTTAGAAAGCCTGCCGCCTCAGGATGGGCCCTGCCAGTGTCATTGCCCAGGGTGAGCAAATAGCCAGTTAGGAGTGAAAACAAAGGGCTGAGGCAGACACTTCAGGTGAAAGGTAACCAGCAGCCCAGTGCAAGAAAGACCCAGGCTTCCTGAATTGCAAGTGGAAGTTCTCGGCCAGAGCCAGAGGGGACATGCTCTCCAAGGGCTACTTCTCATTATTATTATTGTTGCTATCATTTGAGTATTTAAGTGTCAGCCGACAAAAAAGACAGAAATTGTCCCTTAACCTACGAAGTAGAGTCATTTTCAGGAATAAGACACCTGCTTCTCTGTGGCTAAAGGGTTCACAGACTTTGGACCTAGGAGAATAATTCATGAGCAGCTGGATCTAGGAAATATTTGGTTGAGCACCAATGATGTACTTAACCCATCATAACATTCGAGTGTTTTAGGGTCAGAAAGGAATTTTGTAGTCATCTAGTTCAAACCAGCCTCCTGAACGTATGCATGAATAATTTCTCTATGGCAACTCTGCTGGGTAGTGATTCAACCTCTGCTTTGCTTACATACTTTCAATGACAGGAAATCCATTGCTTCATGAAGTAGTCAGCATTGTCTTGTAGCAGCTCACACCAACAGATTTTCTCAACATGGGAAAAATTTACCATAACCCAGGAAGTCTGATTGGGCTTGCATTGACTCTGTGGGGTTACTGGGCCCTTGTTCCCTGCCAGCTTTTCTGGTATTGAAACACAAACCCACGTCTGCTGCTTCTCTTTCTCACTCTTTTTAAATATATAATTCACATATCATAGAATTCACTCTTTTAAAATGTACAATTCAGTCACTTTTAGCATATTCACAAGGTTGTGCAACTATCACCACTATCTAATTTCAGAACATTTTTACCACCCCCAAAAGAAACCTCCTATCCATTAGCAGTCACTCCTCACTCTACCCCCATCCTGCCTCCAGCCCCCAGAAACCACTGATCTACTTTCTGTCTCTATGGATTTGCTTATTTTGGACACTTCAGATGAATTGTTGTTGTCAGTTTGCCTTGGAGTAATTCCAGCTTGTGGAAACCACAAGTGTGCAGAGTAGAACGGCTCCATAGGGCTTCCAAGGCTATGAGCTTTCAGAAGCAGATCACCAGGCCTGTCTTCTGAGGAACCTCTGGGTGGGTTTGAACAAGTAGTCAAGCACTTAACTCTTTGCACCACCTAGCCACCTTTTCATATAAATGGAGCCACCTAATATGTGGCCATTCGTGTCTGGTTTCTTTCACTTAGCATAATGTTTTCAAGGTTTATCCATGTCATATCACATATCAGTACTTGATTCCTTTTTATTGCTGAATATTCCATTGCATGGATATTCCTCATTTTGTTTATCCATTCATTGGTTGATGTACATTTGGGTTGTTTCCATGTATTGGATATCATGAATAACGCTGCTATGAGCATTCATGTATAACTTTTGTGTAAACATATGTTTTTCAATTCTCTTGGGTATATTATATGACAACTCTTGTTTAAGATTTTAAGGAACTGCCAAACTGTTTTCCAAAGTGTACCATTTTATATTCGCACAAAGCATGCAGGTTCTAATTTCTCCACATCCTTGCCAACACTTGTTATTGTCCGTCTTTTTGATGACAGCCATCCTAGTGAGTATGAAGTGGTATCTCATTGTGGTTTTAATTTACAGTTACCTAATGACTAATGATTTTGAGCATCTTTTCATGTGCTTACTGACCATTTGTATATCTTCTTTGTAGAAATGTCTACTCAAGTTTTTTGCCCATTTTTAAAATTGGGTTGTCTTTTTATTATTGAGTTATAAGATTTCTTTATATATTCTGAATATTAAACCCTTATAAGATATATGATTTTCAAATATTTTCTCCCATTCTGTGGGCTGTCTTTTCATCTTCTTGATAATGACCTTTGACACATAAAATTTTTAGTTTTGATAAAGTTTAATTTATCTGCTTTTCTTTTCTTTTATCTCTTGTGCTTTAAGGAGTCCTGGTAGCGCAAACAGTTAAATGCTTAACTGCTAATCAAAAGGTTGGTGGTTTGAACTCACCCAGAAGCTCTGTGGGAGAAAGACTTGGCTATCTGCTTTCATAAAAATTACAGCCAAGAAAACCCTACAGGGCAGTTCTACTCTGTTGCATGGGGTTGCTATGAGTCAGAATCAACTAAACTATACCTGACAACAACAACTTGTGCTTTTGGTGTTATGTTTTAAAAAAACATTTCCTAATTCAAGGTCATGAAGATTTATGCCCATATTTTCTTCTAAGAGTTTTATAGTTTTAGCTCTTAAATTTAGGTCTTTGATCCATTTTGAATAAATTTTTGTATTTGGTGTGAGGTTGGGATCCAACTCCATTCCTTTGCATGTGGAAATCTAGTTGTCCCGGCACCATCTCTTGAAAAGACTATTTGTGATGGTTAAGGTTATGTGTTAAGTTGGCTAGGCCATGATTCTCAGTGGTGTAGCAGATATTACGTAATCATCTTCCATTTTGTGATCTGATGTGCGCAGCCAATCAGTTGAAAGGGGAATTTCCTTGGGGGTGTGGCCTCCATCCAATACGTACAGATGTTATGGCAAAGCTTGCTCCCTCTCAACCCTGCATTTGATCCTGCATTCACCTTATCATCTTCTGACCTCTGGTTCTTGGGACATGAGCAAAGAGTTTGCCCCCTGATCTGCAGATTTTGGGTTCATCAACCCCTGCCACCATGTGAGTCAGGAGAAACCCCAGCCTGCTACCTGACCCACGGGTCTGGGACTTGCCAGCCTCCCAATTGTGTGAACCATTTCTTTGAAATAAAACTATTGTTGTTGTTGTTTTTAGGTGCCATTGTGTTGGTTTCCACTGTCAGTTTCAACCACAGAACGAAACACTGCCTGGTCCTGCGCCATACTCAAAATCATCGTTATGCTTGAGCCCATTGTTGCAGCCACTGTGGCAATCCATTTTGTTGAAGGTCTTCTTCTTTTTCACTCACCCTCTACTTTACCAAGCACGATGTCCTTCTCCAGGGACTAATCCCTCCTGATAACATGTCCAAAGTATATAAGACATAGTCTCCCCATCCTTGCTTCCAAGGAGCATTCTGGTTGTACTTCTTCCATTAGTACATTATTAGTTCATTCTTTTGGCAGGCCATGGTATAGTCAGTACTCTTCACCCACACCACAATTCAAAGGCATCAGTTCTTCTTTCATCTTCCTTATTCATTGTCCAGCTTTTGCATGCATATGGTGCTACTGAAAGTACCATGGCTTGGGTCAGGTGCACCTTAGTCTTCAAGGTGACATCTTTGCTTTTCAACCATTTAAAGAGGTCCTTTGCCGCAGATTTTGCCAATGTAATGCATCTTTTGATTTCTCGACTGCTGCTTCCATGGCTGTTGATTGTGGGTCCAAGTAAAATGAAATCCTTGGCAACTTCAATCTTTTCTCCTTTTATCTTGATGTTGCTTATGAGCGCAATTATGAGGATTTTTATTTTCTTTAGGCTGAGGTGTAGTCCATACTGAAGGCTGTGATCTTTGATCTTCATCAGTAAATATTTCAAGTCTTCTTCACTTTCAGCAAGCAAGGTTATGTCGTCTGCATATGGCAGGTTGTTAAAGAGTCTTCCACCAATCTTGATGCTGAGTCCTTCTTCATTTAGTCCAGTTTCTCAGATTATTAGCTCAGCATACAGATTGAATAAGTATGGTGAAAGGATACATACAACCCTTGATGCACATAATTCCTAATTTTAAACCACGCAGTATCCACTTGTTTTGTCTGAACAACTGTCTCTTGGTCTATGTACAGGTTCTTCATGAGCACAACTAAATGTCCTGAAATTCCCATTTTTGGCAATTTTATCCATAATTTCTTACGATCCACACAGTCAAATGCCTTTGCATAGTCAATAAAACACAGGTAAACATCTTTCTGGTACTCTGTGATTTCAACCGTGATCCACCTGACATCGGCAATGATACCCCTGGTTCCACGTCCTCTCCTGAATCCAGCTTAACTTTCTGGCAGTTCCCTGTCGATATACTCCTGCAACCACTTTTGAGTGATTTTCAGCAAAATTTTACTTGTGTGTGATATTAACGATATTGTTCAGTAACTCCCGCGTTCAGTTGGATCACCTTTCTTGGGAATAGGCATAAATATGGATCTCTTCCAGTTAGTTGGCCAGGTAGCTGTCTTCCAAATTTCTTGGCATAGGTGAATGAGCATCTCCAGCACTGAACCCATTTTTTGAAACATCTCGATTGATATTCTGTCAATTCCTGGAGCCTTGTTTTTCACCAGTGCCTTCAGTGCAGCTTGGATTTCTTTCTTCAGTACCATCGGTTCCTGATCATATGCTACTTTTTTAAATGGTGAACATTGACCAATTCTTTTTGGTATAATGACTCTGTGTATTCCTTCCATCTTCTTTTTTTATTATTATTTTTACTGTGCTTTATGTGGAAGTTTACAAATCAAGTCAGTTTCTCATACAAAAATTTATATACACCTTGCTATTTACTCCTAGTTACTCTCCCCCTAATGAGACAGCACACTCCTTCTCTCCACCCTGTATTTCCCATGTCCATTCAGCCAGCTTCTGTCCCCTTCTGCCTTCTCATCACCCCTCCTGAGAGGAGCTGCCCACATAGTCTCATGTGTCTACTTGAGCCAAGAAGCTCACTCCTCACCAGTATCATTTTCTGTCTTATAGTCCAGTCCAATCCCTGTCTGAGGAGTTGGCATTGGGAATGGTTCCAGTCTTGGGCTAACAGAAGGTCTGGGGACTATGACCTCCAGGGTCCTTCTAGTCTCAGTCAGACCATTAAGTCTGGTCTTTTTAAGAGAATTTGAGGTCTGCATCTCACTACTCTCCTGCTCCATCAGGGATTCTCTGTTGTGTTTCCTGTCAGGGCAGTTATCGGTAGCCAGGCACCGTCTAGTTCTTCTGGTCTCAGGCTGATGTAGTCTCTGATTTATGTAGCCCTTTCTGTCTTTTGGGCTCATAATTACCTTGTGTCTTTGGTGTTCTTCATTCTCCTTTGGTCCAGGTGGGTTGAGATCAACTGCTGCATCTTAGATGGCCACTCCTTCCATATTCTTTTGATGCTTCCTGTGTTGTTTAATATTTTCACCCTAAATCTTTCACTATTGCAATTCGAGGCTTGAATTTTTTCTTCAGTTCTTTCAGCTTGAGAAATGCCGAGCATGTTCTTCCCTTTTGGTTTTCTATCTTCAGCTCTTTGCACATGTCATTATAGTACTTTGTCTTCTCAAGCCATCCTTTGAAATGTTCTGTTCAGTTCTTTTACTTCATCATTTCTCCCTTTTGCTTTAGCTACTTGGCATTCAAGAGCACATTTCAGAGTCTCTTCTGACATCCATTTAGGTCTTTTCTTTCTCTCCCGTCTTTTTAATGACCTCTTGCTTTCTTCATGTATCATGTCCTTGATGTCATTCCACAACTCATCTAGTATTTGGTCACCGCTGTTCAACGAGTCAAATCTATTCCTGAGATACTCTCCAAATTCATGTGGAATATAGTCAAGGTTGGACTTTGGCTCTCGTCAACTTGTTCCAATTTTCTTCAGTTTCAACTTTGAACTTGCATATGAGCAATTGACGGTCTGTTCCACAGTTGGCCCCGGCCTTGTTATGACTGATGATATTGAGCTTTTCCATCGTCTCTTTCCACAGATGTAGTTGATTTGATTCTTGTGTATTCCATTTGCCAAGGTCCATGTATAGTCACTGTTTATGTTGGTGAAAAAAGGTATTTGCAATGAAGAAGTCGTTGGTCTTGCAAAATTCTATCATGCAATCTCAGGCATCATTTCTAACACTGAGGCCTTATTTTCCTACTACAAATCCTTCTTTGTTTCCAACTTTCGCGTTCCAATCACCAAAGTTATCAATGCATGTTTGATCAATTTCAGACTGCAGAAGCTGGTAAAAATTTCTTCATCTGTGGCCTTTGTTGTTGGTACGTAAATTAACTCGTATTAACTGGTCTTCCTTGCAGGCGTATAGATGTTATCCTATTGCTGACATCATTGTACTTCGGGATAGATCTCGAAATGTTCTTTTTTGACAATGAATGCATTGCCATTCCTCTTCAAGTTTTCATTCTCAGCAAATGAAGGTCCTGAAAGCTTGACTCCATCCAAGTCATTAAGGGCAACTCTACTTTGAGGAGGCAGCTCTTCCCCAATCCTCTTTTGAATGCAGTCCAACCCGGGGTACTTACCTTCTGGCACTATATCATACAATGTTCCGCTGCTATTCATAAGGTTTTCACTGGCTAATTCTTTTCAGAAGTATACTGCCAGTTCCTTCTTCCTAGTCTGTCTTAGTCTGGAACCTAAGCTGAAATCTGTCCACCATGCATGACCCTGCTGGTATCTGAACACCGGTGGCATAGCTTCCAAGATCATAGCAACACGCAAGCCTCCACGGTATGACAAATTGACAGACATGCAGGGGTTAATAAACTTATTAAAGTTCCATCAACTATTTTCAGTGAAATAATTATAGCTCGATATTTCAGTTTGTCTGTAGATTCCGCTCCTGATCTTTCTGATGCAGGTCAGCTAAGTATTGTTCTTAGATATGTAGCTCCAACAAATGGAAAACCTATCGAGTGATTTATCACACTTACTAGCTTAAAAATCAGACTGGTGAAGAAATTGCAAATCAAGTACTTCACTGTTTATGTAAAGTTTGCAAAAGTGATTTTTCTAAGTGCAGAGGCCATTTCATGACAATGCTGCCAATACATCAGGGTGTTATAAAGGCATGCAACAGAAAATTTTTTAAAAACGTAATGAATATGCCATTTTCATACCAGGTGCTTCACCTTCACTTAATCTTGTAGGACAAAGTGCAGTAGATTATTGTCTGGAAGCAGTTGATTTTTTTCACACTGTGCATTTACTCGACACAATTTTTGCCTCCTTTGCCCACTGATGGGAAGTTCTTAAAACATATTTAGACAATGAGTAAGTATTAAAATGTCTTTCTAATATATGTTGGGAAGCCCATGCTGTAGCAGCAAGGGCAATCCTGGAATCATACTCTCAGATTCTTGATGCCTTAGAGAATATTGATGAAGACCAGACACATAAAAGAGATACCAAAAGAGAAGCTGAAAATATCACCAACAAAATGCAAACCCTAGAGTATGTATTTATGTTGGTTATGTGGAATAATATTCATCAGATGAGTCAAGCTCTCCAAGATTCAGAAGTAAATTTAAAGACATGGGCAGATATCTACCAGCCATCAACAGGGTATTTACAGAGTATTTTGAAAACACAACAAAACAAATACTGCCAAATACTGATTATCAAGCAGTTCATTGTCACAGAAGCATTAAAAAGAAACAAGAAAATGCTGGAAGTGCTCCAGAAATATTGAGTGCCAGAGATCAATTTCACATAACCACATACTATACAATCACCGACATACTTGAATCTTTCATGAAATGAAGGGTGTAAGTACATGAAGTTCTTTCAAATAGATTTTCCTTCTGAAGAAGAATGCATGAAGGCACCCAAGAAATTAGTGCAGGCTTATCCCAATGACTTAAATACAAACCTTTATGGAGAAGTGGGACAATTTCATTCTTACATCAGAACTAAGTTTACAGATTCAGGAAAGATAAATTTTACTCATGCAGACACATATGAGTCCATAATAGAAGATAAAATACAATGGGTATTTCCCAATGTTGAATTTTCTTTACGCATATTCCTAACTTTAATGATCACAAACTGCACAACGGTACGCTTCTTTTCATCCCTAAACGAACTCAAAACCCTCAGCCTACAACAGTGATTCAAGAAAAACTCGATTCATTATGCTTACTATGTATGGAAGTAGTTTTGTTCAGCAGCTTAATTGTGATGAAATTATTGAAGAATTTGTAAGAGTAAAGAATAGAAATATTTTTAATTATAACATGTTAGAGATGAAAGATCAATCTAAAAATAAAATATAGTAATTTGTTGTAATATTTGTTTTCTGATCATTACATTTTTTAGGACACCTTTTTATTTGTTCATTTATAATTACAGCATTTATTACAAAACAAGCATCAGAAGTGAAGTATGAGCCATTTTAAGCTAAATTGGTGAAAGTCAATTTTTCGTTGTGGGTGGTCAACAGAATTTTACACTGATTGTTGGAACAACTAAGCTCACTGACGGATTTTCTTTGTTGTATAATAATGTGGAATATTCTTTTTTGTAGACAACGTAGTTGATGTATAGCAAAAACCTCAGTACCCCGCATCCACTAAAAGTTGTATAATCCAGTTTATCTCATTCCCCTAAAACGGCATACAACACTTTTTCGTTCAATCACTAGTATTATAGTTGCATTAAGAAGAAGTTACATCATGGACAGGTAAGACACACACACATATATATACATGTATATATATAACTCACATATTCTGTTTGAATGCATGAGTAAGCGGGGAAAGAGACACCACAGATTATCAGTGTTCAGGGCTCTCACATGCCTTAATCTGGCCCTGCCTTGTAGAGTTGGGGAAACGTTCTCAAGAAGCTGTATATGCTCTAAACCAGCCTCCAATATACGGTGCTGTTTCTCGCATAGACAGGACTCATGGGTCAAGGAATGGAAATGGGAGTGGCACCACTCATTATTACCCCTGGAGAACCACTTGCAAAATTTTTGTCTCCTCTTCCCAAGAATCTATGCTTTGCAGGTCTAGAGGTCTTATTTCCAAAGGGAGAAATGCTCCCACCAGGAGACACATCACTGATTCCACTGAACTGGAAGTTAAGAATGCCATTCAGCCACTTTGGGCTCCTCATGCCTCTGGATCAACAGGCAGGCAAAGAAAGGAGTTACCATATTGGTTAGTGTGATTGATCCTGATTGCCAAGGAGATATTTAATTGATGTTACGTAATGGAGGTAAAGAAGAGTATATCTGCAATACAGGAGATTCCTTAGGATGTCTTTTTGTACTACCACGCCCTGTGATTAAAGTCAATGGAAAACTACAGCAACCCAATTCCAATATGACTACTAATGGCCCAGATCCTTCAGCAATGAAGTTTTGGGTCACTCCACCAAGCAAAGAACCACGACCAGGTACTTGCTGAGGGCAAAGGGAATATGGAATGAGCGGTGGAAGAAGGTAGTTCTAATACTAGCTATGACCGTGTCTCCCCATACATCTATCAGTTTGTCCTACTGTGGAGGCTTGCGTGTTGCTGTGATGCTGGAAGCTATGCCTCTGGTATTCAAATACTAGCAGGGTCAACCATGGTGGAAAAGACCAAAATGGATTTCAGAAGAGACTCTGAAACTTGCTTTTGAACATCAAGTAGCTAAAGCGAATGGAAGAAATGATGAAATAAAAAGAACTGAACAGAAGATTTCAAAGGGTGGCTCAAGAAGACAAAGTAAAGTATTACAATGACATGTGTGAAGACCTGAGTTAGAACACCAAAAGAGAAGAATACGGTTGGCATTTCTCAAGCTGAAAGAACTGAAGAAAAATTCAAGTGTCAAGTTGCAATAGTAAAGGATTCTATGGGCAAAATACTGAACAACCCAGGAAGCATCAAAAGAAGATGGAAGGAATACACAGAGTCACTGTACCAAAAAGAATTGGTCAATATTCAGTCATTTCAAGAGATAGTATATGATCAAGAACCAATGGTACTAAAGGAAAAAGTCCAAGCTGCACTGAAGGCATTGGCAAAAAACAAGGCTCCAAGAATTGACAGAACACTAGTTGTGATGTTTCAGCAAAAGGATCCAGCGCTGGAGGTGCTCACTCATCTATGTCAAAAAATTTGGAAGATAGCTACCTGGCCAACCAACTGGAAGAGATCTACATTTATGCTTATTCCAAAGAAAGATGATCCAACCGAATGCAGAAACTATCAAACACTATCATTAATACCACGCACAGGTAAAATTTTGCTGACGATCATTCAAAAGTGGTTGTAGCAGTACATTAATAAGAAACTGCCAGAAATTCAAGCTGGATTCAGACAAAGGATATCATTGCTGATAATAGATGGGTCATGGCTGAAAGCAGAGAATACCAGAAAGATATTTATGTGTGTTTCATTGACTATGCAAAGGCATTCAACTGTGTAGATCATAATTATAATTGACATTATGAAATTATGGATGACATTGCAAAGAATGGGAATTCCAGAACATTTAATTGTGCTCACAGGGAACATGTACATAGATCAAGAGGCAATTGTTCAAACAGAACAAAGGGATACTGCGTGGTTTAAAGGTCAGGAAAAGTGTGAGTCGGGGTGTAACATTTCACCATGCTTATTCAATCTGTATGCTGAGCAAATAATCTGAGAAGCTGGACTATATGAGGAAGAACTCTGCATGAGAATTGGAGGAAGGCTCATTAACAACCTGCATTATGCAGATGACACAACCTTGCTTGCTGAAAGTGAAGAGGACTTGAAGTACTTACTGATGAAAATCAAAGACCACAGCCTTCAGTATGGATTACAACTCAACATAAAGAAAACAAAATCCTCACAGTTGGATCAATAAGCAACATAGGATAAACAGAGAAAAAATTGAAGTTGTCAAGGATGTCATTTTACGTGGATCCACAATCAACACCCATGGAAGGAACAGTCAAGAAATCAAACAACACATTGTATTGGGCAAATCTGCTGCCAAAGACCGCTTTAAAGTTTTAAAAAGCAAAGATGTCACCTTGAAGACTAAGGTGCACCTGACGCAAGCCATGGTGTTTTCAATCACCTCATATGTGTGCAAAAGCTGGCCAATGAATAATGAAGACCAAAGAAGAATTGATGTTTTTGAATTATGGTGTTGGCAAAGAATATTGAATATACCATGGACTGCCAAAAGAATGAACTAATTTGTCTTGGAAGAATTACAACCAGAATGCTTCTTAGAAGCAAGGATGGCGAGACTTCGTCTCACATACTTTGGACACATTATCAGGAGGGATCAGTCCCTGGAGAAAGACATCATGCTTGGTAAAGCAGAGGGTCAGCGAAAAAGGGGAAGACATTTAACGAGATGGATTGACACAGTGGCTGCAATAATGGCCTCGAGCATAACAACGATTGTGAGGGTGGTGCAGGACCTGGCAGTGTTTTGTTCTGTTATACATATATGGTCACTATGAGTCGGAACTTAACAACAACATGACCATGTGATCAGTTCCAGAAATGAAGAATGAAGATTGTAATTGTTGTATTTCTTCCTATGTGTATGTGTGCATATATATATATATATATATTTGAGTTAGAACCATAACTTTATTGTAACATATACACTTTCTGACCTAGCATCAATATACAAATCTGAAGAGTGATACCCTTGATGGCTACAGACACATGAGTGAGGTCCCTTCTTTTTTTTAGTTATTTATTTGTAATGCTTTAAGCGAAAGTTTACAAACCAAGTCAGTCTCTCATACAAAAACTTATATACACCCTTCTACGTAACCCTAGCTTCTCTCCCCCTAATGTGACAGCACACTCTTCCTCTCCACCCTGTATTCCCTGTGTCCATTCAACCAGCTCCTGTCCCCCTCGGCCTTCTCATCTCGCCTCCAGACAGGAGCTGCCCACATAGTCTCATGAGTCTTCTCGAGCCAAGGAGCTCACTCCTCACCAGTATCATTTTCTGGCTCATAGTCCAGTCCAATCCTTGTCTGAAGAGTTGGCTTCGGGAGTAGTTCCAGTCTTGGGCTAACAGAGAGTCCAGGAGCCATAACCTCTGGGGTCCCTCCAGCTCAGTCAGACAATGAAGTCCAGTATTTTAAAGGGAATTTGAGGCCTGCATCCCACTGTTCTCCTGCTCCACCAGGGACTCTCTGTTGTGTTCCCTGTCAGGGGAGTCATTGGTAATAACCAGGCACTATTTAGTTCTTTTGGTCTCAGGCTGATGGAGTCTCTAGTTTATGTGGCCTTTCTGTCTGCTGGGTTCATATTTACCTTGTGTCTTTGGTGTTCTTCATTCTCCTTTGCTCCAGGCGGGTTGAGACCAATTGATGTATCTTAGATGGCTGCTTGCTAACATTTAAGACCCCAGATGCCACTCACCAACGTGGGATGCAGAATGTTTTCTTAATACATTTCGTTATGCCAGTTGATCTAGATGTCCCCTGAAACCATGGTCCCTAGACCCCTGTCCCTGCTACTCTGGTCTTCAAAGCCTTTGGTTGTATTCAGGAAACTTCTTTGCTTTTGGTTTAGTCCAGGTGTGCTGACCTCCCCTGCATTGTGTGTTGTCTTTCCCTTCACCTAAAATAGTTCTTGTCTACTATCTAATTAGTGAATACCCCTCTCCATCCCTCCCCACTTTCATAACCATCAAAGAATATTTTCTTCTGGTTTTAAACTTTTTCTTGAGTTCTCATAGTAGTGGTCTCATACAATATTTGTCCTTTTGCAACTGACTAATTTCACTCAGCATAATACCTTCCAGATTCCTCCATGTTATGAGATGTTTCACGGATTGATTATTGTTCTTGATCATTGCATATTATTCCATTGTGTGAATATACCATAATTTATCCATTCATCCGTTGATGGGCACATTGGTTACTTCCATCTTTTTGCTATTGTGAACAGTGCTGCAATGAACATGGGTGTGCATATATCTGTTCATGTGAGGGCTCTTGTTTCTCTAGGATATATTTCAAGGAGTGGGATTGCTGGATCGTATGGTAGTTTTATTTCTAGCTTTTTAAGGAAGCGCCAAATAAATTTCCAAAGTGGTTGTACCATTTTACATTCCCACCAGCAGTGTGTAAGTGTCCTGGTCTCTCCACAACCTTTCCAACATTTATTATTTTGTGTTCTTTGGATTAAGGCCAGCCTTGTTGGGGTGAGATGGTATTTCATTGTAGTTTTGATTTGCGTTTTTCTAATGGCTAATGATCGTGGGCATTTCCTCATGTATCCGTTAGCTGCCTGAATGTCTTCTTTGGAGAAGTGCCTGTTCATATTCATTGCCCATGCTTTTAATTGGGTTATTTGTCTTTCTATTGTTGAGTTTTTGTAGTATCAGGTAGATTTTAGGGATCAGATGCTGATCATATTTTCGTAGCCAAAAACTTTTTCCTAGCCTGTAGGCAGCCTTTTTACTCTTTTGGCAAAGTCTTTGGACGAGCATAAACGTTTGAATTTTAGGAGCTCCCAGTTACCTAGTTTCTCTCCTGGTGTTTGTGCATTGTTAGTAATGTTTTGTATACTGTTTATGCCACGTATAAGGACTCCTAGTGTCCCTAATTTTTTCTTCCATAATCTTTATCATTTTAGATTTTATATTTAGGTCTTTGATACATTTTGAGTTATTTTTGTGCATGGTGTGAGGTATGCGTCTTGTTTCATTTTTTTGCAGATGGATAGCCAGTTATGCCAGCACCATTTGTTAAAGAGCCCGTCTTTTCCCCATTTAACAGACTTTGGGCCTTTGTCAAATATCAGCTGCACGTATGCGGATGGATTTATGCCTCGATTCTCAATTCTGTTCCATTGGTTTATGTATCTGTTGTTGTACCAGTACCAGACTGTTTTGACTACTGTGGTGGTATAATAGGTTCTAAAATCAGGTAGTGTGAGGCCTCCCACTTTGTTCTTCTTTTTCAGTAATGCTTTACTTATCTGGAGCCTCTTCTCCTTCCATATGAAATTGGTGATTTGTTTCTCCATTTCATTAAAAAATGTCATTGTAATTTGGCTCGAGATTGCATTGTATCTATAGATCGCTTTGGGTAGAATAGATATTTTCACAATGTTGAGTCTTCCCATCCATGAGTAAGGTATGTTTTTCCACTTACGTAAGTCTCTTTTGGTTTCTTGCAGTGGCGTCTCGTAGTTTTCTTTGTATAGGTTTTTATGTCTCCGGTTAGATTTATTCCTAAGTATTTTATCTTCTTGGGGGCTATTGTAAATGATATTGATTTGGTGATTTCCTCTTCGATGTTCTCTTTGTTGGTGAAGAGGAATCCAACTGATTTTTCTGTTTATCTTGTAGCCCGATACTCTGCTGAACTCTTAGTTTCAGTAGTTTTCTTGTGGATTCTTTAGGGTTTTCTGTGTACAAGATCATGTCATCTGCAAATAGAGATACTTTTACTTCTTCCTTACCAATCTGGATGCCCTTTATTTCTTTATCTAGCCTAATTGCTCTGGCTAGGAGTGAGATCCCTTCTTCACGTTAGGTTATCAGTGGTCCAAATAGAACAGCTATGGTGGCAGGGTATGGAGGATGGCTACACAGGATGACAGTCTGTTTTCCTAAAACTAGTGGTTATGATCATAGGACAGTATTCAAAGTTATCCCCCCCTTGCCCTGTTTGAGAAATCTAAAATTTTATATTTAAATTAAAAAAAAAAAAAAGTGGCTCTGTGGGTTTTTCATCCTGACTGTTCTTTCCTTTCCTTCCTTGCCACTGGGTGTGGCTGTGAGGCCCAAGGCAGGGTTGCCCTGGGGAAGTCAGAGGGGACAACAGCTCTTAGGGAAAATCTAGCACATGGCCTTTGCCTGGGAAGGCTCCCTGCAGTCCATCTGCTCCTTGGAAAATATCTTTGTTTTCTCCCTCCCTTATTCCATTACTTATTATAAAATATAAGATGGAAACAGGGCTGGTGTGTTTTCAGTTGTATGCATGTTAGTTGTATCATGTTAGGCACAAGTAAGGCTTTATAATTGTCTTTATTTAGAGATTATGAGTGGTTTAAGAAGATGTGTGCAGGTGCCAGGTTGACAAGGGGTGTACTGTGATGGTTAAGGTTATGTGTCAACTTGGCTAGGCCATGATTCTCAGTGGTTTGGCAGATACTATGTACTCAGTCTCCAATTTGTGATCTGATGTGAGCAGCCAATCAGTTGAAAGGGGCGTTTCTTTGGAGGTGTGGCCTGCATCCAATATATATGGATGTTCTGGCAAAGCATGCTCCCTCTCAACTCTGCATTCCATCCTGTATCCAACTTGTTATCCTCTGACCTCCAGTTCTTGGAACTTGAGCCAGCAGCCTATGGCCTGACCTGCAGATTTTGGGTTCATCAGTCTCTGCAGCTGCATGAGTCAGGAGAAGCCTCCAGCCTGACACCCGATCCACGGATTTGGGACTTGCCAGCCTCTACAATTGTGTGAGCCATTTCCTTGAAATAAATTCCTCTATGTATATCTCATGTATATTGACATATATGCTTCATTGGTTTTGCTCCTCTAAAGAACCCAGGCTAGGACACTATTCATTCCCCATTGAATGGACTTGGCACCCTTGTCAAAAATCAATTGGCCATAAACCAAGATATAAACAATTCAGTTTATATCTGGACTCTCAACTATATTCCATTGATCTACATATCATGTTTATGCCAAAACTATATGTCTCGATTACAATAGTTTTATAGTAAGTCCTCCAACTTTCTTCTTTTTTTATCAAGATTATTGCTGTTTTGGGTCTCTTGAATAACTTTATGAATTTTAGGGTCAGCTGGTCAGTTTCTGCAAAAAGCTAGCTGAGATTTTGACAGGGATTACATTGAATCTATAGATTGCTTTGGGTAGTATTGCCATCTTAACAATATTAAGTTTTCCAACCATGAACATGGGATATCTTTTCCTTTATTTAGGTATTCTTTTATTCTTTCAGCTCTCACTTTTGACACTTCCAGGTTTTTCCTTCCAGCCAAAATAACTGCTATTTCTCAAAGGTTACACATAGAACATGGTTACAAACCCTCTCACCTTCCTCGCTGCTCCTCTAAAAGTGTTCCTGTTTGTCCAAGTCTCTCTTACAGTGTGGGACCAAGACCTCCTGAAAGTAATTCTCCCAGTCTGGCCTGGATGGCACGGAGAGGAGAACTTCCCCTTCGGGGGTCCCATAGCACTCCTGGACACTATGCTGACTTCCTGTAACTCACTGCTCCTCACCCCCAGCCTGCTGGTCCTGGGTTTACCCGCCTGCCTCCTCAGGACATTGTGAACTCATTAGAGGCAGTGATCCAGGCTTTCCCAGTTCTGTGTCTCCAGGATTCGATTCCAGGGCTTTTATTTTTCTTTGCAGAATGAAAGAGCTCTCTTGTTCTGGATCTAGATAACTGAACCTCTATTAAATCCACCTGAGAGTACATTTGGGGCTGCTACATGACATGGTTGATCCAATTGCACATCCTGTTGATTAAAATCCCTCTTTCTTTGGAAACCAAGCACTCTAGCTATCATTATAGATTCTTGTCCATTCCTTTCTCATTCCCATGCCTACTTCAAATTGTGGACAACTTAGTTTAGCTCTAAAGCTAGGTGTTTAAATGGAGGCATTATTCCCTTTATGAATACCAGAGATGGAACATTTTAAACGTGATAAATAATAATAATAATCTCTTCTCTAAAGGACTAAGCTTTTAAATGTTTGGTTTGGGTGGTGCCTTTCAAAGCCCGCAGGCAACTTGTAGCACTTTCAGATAAAAGTTGCAAACAATGAGAACCTGACTTAGTCATAGGAAAGACTCAGGAGAATATTAAAATATTAATAGTGTTGTTTCTGAGATACTGTAACACAGGAGACAGAACTAATCATGTTTCTGAGTAGGGCAGAAACAAGACCAGTCAGAACAGAAGAAACCGGATATACTTTAAAATAGATCCAGAGCTTGAATGTATGAAAGCTTCCTTGGGGAAGAAAGTTGTGTATCTTCTTAAAGTCTACCCATCTGCCCTCACACTGGAAGTTCTTATTGAGTTAGCCTATTTAGACAAACCCCTTTGTCAGAGACAGTCAATTCCCCCGTTGACTATCCAGATACCGTGTGTGTGGATATAGCATGTTCTCTCTGTGCCTCTAATTTTATTGTGGTAAAATACATATAACAACAAACTTGCCATTTCAACAATTTCTAAGTGCACAATTAAAAAAACCCATTGCTCTCGAGTTGATTCCGACTTATAGTGACCCTATAGACGACAGTAGAACTGCCCAAAAGGGTCTCCAAGGCTATAAATCTTTATGGAAGCAGACTGCCACATCTTTCTCCTGTAGAATGGCTGGTGTGTTTGAACAGCTGACTTTCGGTTAGCAGCCAAGCACTTAACTGCTGTGCCACCAGGGTTCCTTATTGAAATCCTGACAACCCCAAAATAAAGACCTAAAGATACAGACATGGTGGGGGCTCCCCCAAAAAATCATCCCATAGCCCTGCGTGGAGCCCTGGTGGCACAGTGGTTAACAGCTCACTGCTAACCAAAAGGTCAGCAGTTTGAATCTACCAGCTGCCCCTTGGAAACCCTATGGGGCAGTTTTACTCTGTCCTATATGGTCACTATGAGAATCAACTTGACGGCAATGGGTTTTGTTTTTTGGTTGATAGCCCCACCTACATGTTCAGAACTTCCAGTCACTGTTTTAGCACCTCACTCTTCAATATGAGTGGACGACCAAGGATCCCAGACTCCTTAGGAAAGCCAGGCATGAGATATAGAGGAACAAACTAACAAGCTGGAGAAAATAGTCTATGCAGACAGAAAAAAAGACAATATTTCTTATTAAAATCCTGAAAGGGAAATTAATTGCACCAATGAAACAAGAAATTGATGGTATAGGAAAAGAATATTCAGAAACAAAACACAGTTCTACAGAATTAAAATTTGATAGCAAAATTAAAACAACAGAAGGATTGAAAAATGAAGCTGAAGAAACCTCCAGGGAAGTAGAGCAAAAAGATAAACCGAAGATTTAGGAGAGAAAAGACAAGAAAATTAAAGGTCCAGTGCAGGAGGCCCAATTAAAAACAAATAAACAAACAAACAAATAAACAAACAAACAAAAATTCCAGAGAGTGGAAATCATCTGCGAAATAATTCAAGAAAATTTCCCCAAACTAAAGAACACGAGTGTCCAGAATGCAAGGTCCATTGAGCTCCAGCACAATGGGTAAAAAATAGACCTATGACCAAGGCCTTCCTCATGAGAAGGAGACTTTATTTCTCTGAAAAGTTGTAAGCAATCATTCTTCCCCCTTCCCCCAAACCCACCCCCCCCCCAGCAACATGTGAGAAAAGAGGCTTCTAAGAGTTACTCCTAGTTTTAACAGGTGAGAATGCTTTGCAGACGAAATTAAAGTAGGGAGGTTCTTAAACATGGTGCTGCCTTTGGCCCACCCACAGTATACAGGGCCTGCACTGTGAGCCCTCCGGCACTTCTTGGGCCATGCTCCTTCCTTAACCCCTTTGAGGCCCTCTGAAACTTTCTTTGGAATCAGATTTCATTGGATGCAAATGTTCAACTGAAGGAGAATGGAGTCAGTGGAGAGGTTTACTGAAGGGTACAAGGGGGTGAGGTCCAGCCCTGGGGGCAGGAACTTCATGAGGGGTCAGGGCCCCAGCAGACTCCCCCTGGGGTGAACTAGCCTCAGGAACAGGTACAGATGGGGAAGGCAAGCATCAGGGACTGGGGCAGAAAGGGTGCACACAGGCCAGAATCTATACTGGTGGAGGAGGGATGCTCAAAGTGCATTTTGGCTAAAAGAACAGGAGACGCCATAGCAAATAGTTAAGCGCTGGACTACTAGCCAAAAGGTTGGTGTTTTGAACCCATTCAGAGGCATCTCAGACGACAGGCCTGTCGGTCTGCATTGAAAACCCTATGGAGCAGTTCTACTCGCACATATGGGGTTGCTAGGAGTTGGAATCAACTCCACAGCAGCTGACAACAATCCCCCCCCGCCCTTTTTAAACCCCTAATCTGATGGCAAACTTGTACACGGAGCAGTGACTATATGTGTTTCAAGGTAAGTTGAGTCATTCATTCATACTTACTGTCTGATTGGTATGAAAAGACTAAGGCAAGGATAATATTCCTGGATGTTTGTCTGCCTCATGGGTGAAAGAGCTGAGGGCCTTTCTCCAAGCACAGGATTGATCCATGATATCTGAGTCACAAGCAGACTAATGGGAGCGGCTTTCAAATCTGGGCGTTGGAGAGAAGCTCAAGTCATGTAATAGAAAAAGTATGGTGAGCTGTCCTTAATATGACTACCACTCTCAGTAATTATTATTATTTGACCTACTCAGGTGAAATCCAATTAAATAAAAACGGTTTTGCAATACGGTTGGTCAGAGGATGGCAGAAAGGTCTTCCTGCGGTGGTAAGAACAATCCTTAGGGTTTGTATTACACTAGGTGGTTTATAATTTTTTATTGGGTTGGGTTATAAAGCAGCCCCACCTGTATGGTCTCTTAGATTTTGATCCACACAACCAACTGTATGAAGAAGGCCAGGCATGATTTCTTCTCTTTATTTGAGGCTCAGAGAGGCCAAGCAACTTGTCCAAGGTCACACAGCAGGAAAAGGACAGAGCCAGGCCTAGGCCAGTCACCTGGCCGCCCCCATTTCAGTCTTTGTTTCATCACTTCAGACTAGGTTTCAGAGAACGTCTTGTCGAGTGGCACTGTCCTGAGTTATAGGGGGGCAACAGGGGCTGGAAAGAGCAGGGACCTTGGATTAAATGAAATACTGTAATGCTAGTATCCTGGTGGCGAAGTGGTTAAGTGCTACGGCTGCTAAGCAAATGGTCGGCAGTTCGAATCTGCCAGGCGCTCCTTGGAAACTCTATGGGGCAGTTATACTCTGTCCTATAGGGTCGCTATGAGTCGGAATCGACTCGACGGCACTGGGTTTAGCACCGGATTAGTATCCTAATGGACCATTAAGAGATGGTAGTGAGGCTGGGCCTGGCTCCGAAGCCATGCGGAGCTTATGAGGCTCAATATTCCACTGAACTTCAACCAGGCTCGGTGGGGCATTGTTTGCTATCAACATTTCAAAATTAAAATGTGGTTTTTCTCTTGGTTATAACACCAAGAAAAGTATTTTTTTAAAGAAAATTTGTAAAAATACAGAGAACTATGAGGAAAAATTAAAAGATCACTATATCCCTATTGACATTTTGTATTACTTTTCTGAGGTAATAGGCAGAAATAGATTCCAACATATTTAACAATTTAATACATGATAATACAATTTTTTCATGTGTAGAGGGATATTTCTTTCTTTTTTTTTTAAAGGATTGGGATCATGCTGTATATTGTTTGGTTTTTCCATTTTATTTTTCTGTTTTAATTTGTTTTATGATCGTCTCCCCATGATATTGTTGTTTGTCGTTAGGTGCCGTCGAGTCGGTTCCGACTCATAGCGGCCCTATGCACAACAGAACGAAACACTGCCTGGTCCTGCACTACCCTCACAATCACTGTTATGCTTCAGCCCATTGTTGCAGCCACCATGTCAATACACCTCGTTGAGGATCTTCCTCTTTTCCACTGACCCTGTACTTTGCCAAGCATGATGTCCTTCTCCAGAGACTGATCCCTCCTGACAACATGCCCAAAGTATGTAAGACTCAGTCTCGCCATCCTTGCTTCTGAGGAGCACTCTGGTTGTACTTCTTCCAAGACAGTTTTATTCGTTCTTCTGGCAGTCCATGGTATATTCAATATTCTTCACCAACACCACAATTCAAAGGCATCAATTCTTCTTCGGTCTTCCTTATTCATTGTCCAGCTTTCACAGGCATATGATGTGATTGAAAATACCATGGCTTGGGTCAGGTGCACCTTAGTCTTCAAGGTGACATCTTTGCTCTTCACTTTAAAGAGGTCCTTTGCAGCAGATTTACCCAATGCAATGCGTCTTTTGATTTCTGCACTGCTGCTTCCATGGCTGTTGATTGTGGATCCAAGTAAAATGAAATTCTTTACGTCAATCTTTTCTCCGTTTATCATGATGTTGCTCATTGGTCTAGTTGTGAGGATTTTTGTTTTCTTTATGTTGAGGTGCAATCCATAGTGAAGGCTGTGGTCTTTGATCTTCATTAGTAAGTGCTTCAAGTCCTCTTCACTTTCAGCAAGCAAGGTTGTGTCATATGCATAACCCAGGTTGTTAATGAGTCTTCCTCCAATCCTGATGCCCCGTTCTTCTTCATATAGTCCAGATTCTCATATTATTTGCTCAGTATATAGATTGAATAGGTATGGTGAAAGAATACAACCCTCGCGCACACCTTTCCTGGCTTTAAACCAATCAGTATCTCCTTGTTCTGTCTGAACAACTAACTACCTCTTGATCTGTGTAAAGGTTCCTCATGAGCACAATTAAGTGTTCTGGAATTCCCATTCTTTGCAATGTTATCCATAATTTGTTATGATCCACGGAGTTAAATGCCTTTCCATAGTCAATAAAACACAGGTAAATGTCCTTCTGGTATTCTCTGCTTTCAGCCAGGATCCATCTGACATCGGCAACGATATCCCTGGTTCCATGTCCTCTTCTGAAACCGGCCTGAATTTCTGGCAGTTCCCTGTCTATATACTGCCGCAGCCATTTTTGAATGATCTTCAGCAAAATTTTACTTGCATGTGAAATTAACGATATTGTTCTACAATTTCCACATTCGGTTGGATCACTTTTCTTGGGAATAGGCATAAATATGGATCTCTTCCACTTGGCCAGGAAGCTGTCTTCCATATTTCTTGGCATAGACGAGTGAGCACCTCCAGCGCTGCATCTGTTTATTGAAACATCTCAATTGATATTCCATCAATTCCTGGAGCCTTGTTTTTCACCAATGCCTTCAGAGCAGCTTGGACTTCTTCCTTCAGTACCATTGGTTCCTGACCATATGCCGCCTCTTGAAATGGTTGAACATCGACTAATTCTTTTTGGTATAATGACTCTGTGTATTCCTTCCATCTTCTTTTGATGCTTCCTGCATCATTTAATATTTTCCCCATAGAAACCTTCACTATTGTAACTCGAGGCTTGAATTTTTTCTTCAATTCTTTCAGCTTGAGAAATGCCAAGTGTGTTCTTCCCTTTTGGTTTTCCATCTTCAGCTCTTTGCACATGCCATTACAGTACTTTACTTTGTCTTCTCCAGCCGCCCTTTGAAATACACTATTCAGTTCTTTTACTTCATCAATTCTTCCTTTTGCTTTAGCTGCTCGATGTTCAAGAGCAAGTTTCAGAGTCCCCTCCAACATCCATCTTGGTCTTTTCTTTCTTTCCTGTCTTTTCAATGACCTCTTGCTTTCTTCATGTATGATGTCCTTGATGTCATTCTACAACTCGTCCAGTCTTCGGTCACCAGTGTTCAATGCATCAAATCTATTCTTCAGATGGTCTCTAAATTCAGGTGGGATATACTCAAGGTCATATTTTGGCTCTTGTGGACTTGCTCTGATTTTCTTCAGTTTCAGCCTGAACTTGCATATGAGCAATTGATGGTCTGTTCCACAGTCGGCCCCTGGCCTTGTTCTGACTGATGATATTGAGCTTTTCCAACGTCTCTTTCCACAGATGTAGTCAATTTGATTCCTGTGTGCACCATCTGGCAAGGTCCATGTGTATAGTTGCCTTTTATGTTGGTGAAAGAAGGTATTTGCAATGACGAAGTTGTTGGTCTTGCAAAATTCTATCATTTGATCTCTGGCATTGTTTCTATCACCAAGGCCATGTTTTCCAACTACCAATCCTTCTTCTTTGTTTCCAACTTTTGCATTAAAATCACCAGTAATTATCAATGCATCTTGATTGCACGTTCGATCAATTTCAGACTCCAACAGCTGATAAAAATCTTCTTATTTCTTCATCTTTGGCCCTAGTGGTTGGTGCATATATTTGAACAATAGTCGTATTAACTGGTCTTCCCTGTAGGTGTATGGATATTATCCTATCACTAACAGCATTGTACTTCAGGATAGATCTTGAAATGTTCTTTTTGACAATGAATGCAACACCATTCCTCTTCAAGTTGTCATTCCCAGCATAGTAGACTATATGATTTTCCAATTCAAAATGGCCAATACCAGTCCATTTCAGTTCACTAATGCCTAGAATATCCCATGATATTAGTCTTTGAAAATATTCTATTTTAAATGATACAGTATTCCATCATATGCAAACAACTTTTTGCCAATTTTTATCTTTGACAACCCATAGAAATAAATCAAAATCAGAAAGAATGAGGGAGTCTTTATATGCATGTAGAAATTTTCAAGCATGAAAGTCTCTTTTTGAAAAACAAAGTGAAAGCAATTTAAGGAAAAAAACTACACAGTCATGCACAAATCAATTAAGCCTGAAAGGCATTTGACAAAAAATAGCATTATTTCTTTAAAAAATAATTCTAAGCAATAGAAAACTTTTTAGAAATAAAGACCATTCACCAAGAACCAATGGAGAATATTTTTCTAAATGGTGAGACTCTAAAAACATATTCATTTAATTCAGAAACTAAGCAAGGATGATACGACTGCAATTACTATTGAACACTGTCTTGAAGGTGCTGGCAAATGTAATAAGGCCAAAAAACTATACAACTGGTATGAACTGTGGAAGGAGATAATTTTGTCTCTTGATGATATGATCATATTCCCAGAAAATCTCAAAGATTAGTAAAAATGACTAGAATGAATAAGTATTTGACAACATAGTTGTATACAAGGTAAGTACACAAATATTGACAACGTCTCTCTATTCTAGTCACAAGTAACTAGAAAAGGAAAAAAAAAATATTCAGAATTGCAAACAAAACTATGAAATATGTCAGAATAAAATGGAACAAGAAAGAAAAAATTCCTGCATAAAAACAATAAAATCTTATCTGATGCCATAAAGCATGAGATGAATAAAGGGAAAGCCATGCCCTATCCTTGGATAGGAAGTCATTGTTTTTTTTTTTTAAGCCAGCCCTGATACAATTAATGCATAAATTCAATGCAATTCTAAAAAAATTCTAACAGAGTTTTGCGTGTGTGGTGTTTTATAGGCAGAGAATTGGATAAAATAATTCTAAAGTTTATTTGGAAAAATAAATTCCTAGGAACAACAAATCATTTTTTGAAATAGAAGAATAGTTTGGGGAATTTTCATTGCCAGATCAGAACAGGCCAGAAAGCCACTGTATGCAAGTAAATAAATAAAAGCTTGGCAATAGGAACGGAAAAATGAATCCAGAACCAAACAGAGAAAGCAGAAATAGATTCCTGTATATTTAACAATTTAATATATGAAAAAAGAGGTTCTATACTAATGAGAAAAAATAGATTAGTTGGTTCTCAATCCTACACCTTATAAACAATAATGAATTTCAGATGGAGTAGACTTAAGTATAAAAATCAAGACAATAAAAATCTTACAAGAAAGAATTTTTCTTTCTTTTAGAGACTCTAGGGTCGCTATGAGTCAGAATTGACCTGACAGCAATGGACATATAATAACTTAGTAGCAGGGAAAATCTTTTTACCCAAGAATAAAAACCTAGAAGCTACTTTTAAAAAAAAAAAAGACATATATGTTTGTCAGTGTTAAACCACTTCAAATTGTTTAAGGCAAAAGATATGTTCAGGTACCAAATTCAGAAAACAGACAGTGGCTTAGTATCTATTACACACAAAGAGCTCTTACAAAATGATAAGAGACAATTACCTATGAAAAAAGTGGGCCAAGGATATAGAGAAATAATTCACAGAGAAGCAAATCCAAGTGGCGAACAAAATATTTTAACAATTCTCAGCCACTCTAGTGGTAAAGGAAATACAATTTAAAATAGTGGTGAGAGGCTTCCTTTCAACTATAAAGCTATCAAAAGTAAAAAACAGCAATTACATCTTTTCTCTGGGGGATATGGGGACATGAGTAGTCAATTACTGGTTACAACTTATTTGAGAGGCCATCTGTGGGCATCTATTAAAACAATCCATGTATATCCTTCAACCCAGTGGAGCCCTGGTGGCACAGTGGTTAAAACATCAGCTGCTAACCAAAAGATTGGTGATTCAAATCCACCAACTACTCCTTGGAAACCCAACGGGGCAGTTCTACTCTGTCCTATAGGGTTGCTATGAGTAGGAATCGACTCAACAGCAATGAGTTTGCTTTGTTTTATCCTTCAACTCAGCAATTCCATGTTTAGGAATTCAATTCACAGAAATAAAAGCCCCAGTATATAAAGCTTTATATTCAAGAATTGTAGTCCTGGGGAATTGGAAACAGAGTGAATGACCATCAATAGGAAAGAGTTGAATAAAGTATGGTAATTCTGACCTTAGAATATTATGTAGCCTTTAATAAGAATAAATTAGAGCTAGGACTGTTAACTTCTTTGAAAAGGGCTTCTGTGAGAAAACTAGGATGCAAAAAAAAAAAAAAACTGTATAAAATGTGGTCTTATTTGTGTAAACAATATTATTAAAACCTGATCTATGCTTGTGTATTATTACTGAACAAAGAATATATATTAGGTTGTTAGCATAGGCTTCCTGGGGAGCTGTTGTAGGTGGAGGTGGGAGGGGGTGTGAAGGGCTAGCAGAAAATAGGAAAAGGAACAAAATACCACCCCCCGAAAGAAAAATAAACCAAGGGAAGGGTGTGGTGGTGTATGTTGGGCCTCTTCCTGTGGCCCAGACCCAGGAGGAAGTCCAGTGAGATCTACCATATCTGGTAATAAAGACACAGCATGAAGGCTTTTTTCTCTAATATTTAACAAACGTAACCTGGGAGATACAAGCTTATCAGCTCATGCTTAATCTGACTAAGAACTAGAGTAAAATTATCCGTTTCAGCCTCTTCAACCATAAAATGGTAGTGAAAATTTCATCATGTCCCTCCCTCATATGAATGATGAAATATAGCCACATTTTATTGCTGCCCCACCCAACCCATTGCCGTCGTGTCAATTCCGACTCATAGTGACCGTATAGGACAGAGTAGAACTGTCCCATACGGTTTCCAAAGCTGTAAATCTTTACAGAACCAGACTGCCACATTCCACCTTGGAGTAGCTGGTGGGTTTGAACTGCCGACGTTTTGGTTAGCAGCAGAGTGCTTAACCATTGCGCAACCAGGGCTCCTCCTGCCTCACCACTAGTCCCTTTTTTGGAGAACCTCCCTCCCACAATGCCTGCTGCCCACAAAAGGCCACCTGACCCAGGGAGCTCATCTACCAGCAGTTGAGGCAGGCCAATTAGATTCAGAGTGTGTATAAGTCAAAGAGATACAAACACCAGTCATTTGGAGATGGTGAGCCCTTGAACTGAAAGGTCATGTCGAGTTGGGGCCGGATGCCATTTGGGGTTGAGGAAGCAGGTGAGCTGAAGATGATGGCAGAGAATGACACAGATGTGCAGTAAGTACCACCATGTATACTCAGATAAATCAAGAGAATAGCTTCTATTTTCCCAATGGCTTTCCAGCTCCCAGTTTCTGTTCCCATGAACTGGGCTTTGCTTCCCTGAGCTTGCCCGGTGTACCAGTTATCTAGCACTGTGTAACGAACTGCCCCAAAACTTAGTGGTTTAAAGCAACTCTTTCATTTAGCTCATCATTCTGCGTGTCAGTGATTAGAGCTGGGCTCTGTGAGGTGGTCCACCTTGGCTGGGCTGTTCTTGGCTGTTGTAGGCTGGGGCTCACTTACGTGTCTGGGGCCTCTGTTCATATGGTGTCTCATCCTCCAACAGGCTAGCCTGGACTTATTTTCATGGTGGCAGAAAGGTTCCCAGCCCAAGGGCAGAAGCTGCAAAGCCTCTTAAGATCGAGGCACGTAACTGTCACAACGTTCTCTATTTTAATGGTCATTAATATGTATTTTAGTAGTCAAATGCATTTTTAATGATCTGCTGCATTTTAATGGTCAAAGCAAGTCACAAGGCCAGTCCTGATTCAAAGAGTGGGAAAAGAGACTCCTTCTTCATTCAAGGGGCTTCAAAGAACTTGTGACCATTTTTGCATACCGTATCATTTAAGAAACTACTTTCATTCCCTTTTTTGAAAGCTTCTTTCCCCTGAAGCTAGAGAAACTTGGCTAACCACGGATACAGATGCAGAGCGCTTTAAATACATCAAGTCCTTCCTTCCTGTCTTCATTCCACAAACACTAAAAAATAATAATAGCTCTCATTTTTGGCCACCTCTAATGTGCGAGGCACGTACCTCATTTACTGCTCACAACACAACTCTAAGTTGTATCCTTTATTATCAAGAGGGAGACAGAGGCTTAAAAAGGTACAATAAGTTTCCCAAGGTCAGGCAGCTAGTAAGTGGCAGGGTGAGGATGGTGAGTTGTGATTTAAGCTCAGACATATGGGAAGTCTGGCCCAGCACTCAGCATCTACTCTAAGGACTAGTCAAGGAGCTGGAGCCTCTGGGAGGAGGAAGACATAGGCCCTGCCCTCTCAATACCCCCAGGCTAGCAGGAGAAGCAGAGGTCCACACACCTACCTTAGACAAGCTGGGAGTGATAGAGGCCACCAGTGAGATGCTGCAGGAATCAGAAGAGGGGGCAACCAGTTACAGCGATATAGACTCAGGAGGCTTCCTGGAAAGGTAGCTTTTGGACAGGGCATGTAAGGAAAAGGGGGAGCTCACCCAGCTGAAATGAGGAGCCAGGAGTGCATGTAAAGGGACCTACATCAGCAAGAGCCCATGAGCAGGCCAGTGAAAACTCTTTGGCAACAACTCTTATTCCACTGTTGCTGGGGAGGACCCGAATGAGGAGTGGTTGTGTGGCCACAAGAGCCCTTGCCTCTCTTCCCATTCAGGCTAATGACTAAGAACTTGACTCCAGCTCCTGGGGTGGTCAAGGTTCCCCTATGGGTTCTGGAAGAGCAAGGACCATATGCCTCTGATGTCTCTCTTCTGAAAGAGTATCTTGTGCAGGGACAGATACAGCCTGGTGCTGAATAACAGCAGTAATAATGCTGAAACTTCTATAGAGCTCGCTATGTGCCAGGCACTGTCCTAAGTGCTTTACATAGAGTGAAACACTTTAGCATAGGGACCACCTAGGTTCCATCTCAGCTTTGCAGCTTACAAGCTCTGTACCTCCAGCCAATTCTTCATTTCACTTTTTCATTTGCTAGCTGCATACACTGAATACACTGTATGGGTTTATGCTAAGGACTAAGTGCGGGATCTCAGGTACTTAGCATACTGTCTGTCAGTAAACGTAATCACTGAAGATCGAGTCAACACTCATTCATTGACCAAAAAAGGTGATGAATTGGTTTCAACTTGACAGGTCAGTATTTGTGTTTCTCTCTGTCTCTGTCTCTGTCTCTGTCTTTCTCTCTCTGTTCTCCAATAACTTGTATAGGAGTTGATGAAATTTTTGATCATTTTATGCTGTTAAAGTATCATGATATGCCACAGAGAGAATTTGTAGGTTATCATGAAACAAAATGGCAGCTGATAAATGTTTCCAAATGAGTATTGACGCTAAACTAATAGGGTCTTAAACCACATGTGAAGGACTTGGTGTACCTATTGTTTTTAGCCCTAAATCTATCTTTCCCAAAACCAGAGACATTTATTTCTACTATCTTGAAGGGAGACTTTTCATTTTTCTGTCTATAAGCCAATTTAGTTAACATTTTTAGAAACTGAAACTTCCAGGGTAATATTCCACAGGCATAAAGTTTATGATCTTTAAACAGTGGCAAGTAGTGTTTGGATTCTTTCCTTCTAACAGGAGTGTCTGTACTCGGGTTTGATAAGTGCTTTCTCTCCTTTTGCTCTCTCTGCTCCCACTTCATTTTTCTACCATCACAAAGCTAGTGCAGAGGTCAGATGAGGGTCACTGGCTATCATGAGAAGTGAAAGCTGAGCACCCCTCACAGCTTGTTAACAGGAATGCGCAGGCAGACACATGATGCATTTTGGTGGGGTTGATGTGTGGGGCACACACCCACACAATGCTGTGTGGACTTGTTATTCCCACAAAATGAGTCTTTCTTGATGGGAAGGGAATATTAACTTGATTGGATGCCTGTCAGCATTGTTCTAGAGTGAAAAAAATGCCGAAACTGTCTGAGCAGACATAGTCATAACAAAACATTACCTGAAAAGCAGCCCCTTTATCTACCTCAGCATTTCTTCACCATTGCTTCCTGTTCCGCTGGTGCTTGTGTACACATTTTTCTTTCATTCACCCATTCACTGAGTCACTCAATACTTGGTGAATATCTTCTGTGTACTGGGGATACACAAATGAATAACCCACGGTCTCTGCCTTAAGGAGCTCATAGTTGGGGAGGGGGGAGATTTGGGGGATAGAAAAGCAACCAATGACTTGTGTCCAGTGTTCTGGTAATGAGAACCCCAGGGAGCCCAGGTACTTCAGTGGACAGACAGGACATACCACCTTGGGAGAGGTAAGGCTTCCTGGATGAGCTAATACTGGAGTTTGGTCTGGAAAGATGAGTAGACCCCGTCAAGAAGGCTCTCGAGCAAAAGAAGCAGTATATGCAAAAGTTCAGAGGAGAGAAAGAAGATGGTGGGCTCAGGGCCCTGACAGCAGCTGTACAGGGCTGCACTTACCCTGTCATTCTCCACTTGCCACACTGCGCTACGAGCATCTGTTGAAGGAAAGAACCCAAACACTACTGGCCACTGGTATATCTCACCCACTAAACTGTGAATTCCTTTCAGGCAAAGATAATGTTTCTTTCCTCTGTGATATCCCCAGCACCTACCAGTGGGCTTGAGTCATTCAATACTTGGTGAATATCTCCTGTGTACTGGGGATAGTTTCCGAATCAAACAGTGGCTGTCACACAGCCGACCCTGCAGTGGGAGCCATTTTGTCCTGACTTAGAAGAGCTTTGACATCCTTTCTCCTTTGGCTGAGTCTGGGACTTGAGGTTCTGTTTCTCTCAGTTCCTGCTGGCTCTGAGGTGGTGCCTCCTTCAACACTCCAAGGCTCTTTCTATCTCTGTACCAACAAGAGTGGATCTGGTGGGGCAATTCTGAAAACGTTAAAACTGCAGTATTTTAAATCTGATTCTGAAACGCCAGTGCCATCTCCAAAACTGCTGCTTCTTTTTGGTCTATATATTAATGTCAAAGGAAGACTTGTGGGTAGAACATAACACCCTTTTGAAAAAGAATTCTTTGATCAAAGAGTGTTTGGTAAACTTGCCTGGAGTTAAACTAATTGGTTTGGGAGCAGATACAATCTCCCTAAGATGCTCTGCTGCTAAATTATTATTGGTCAAGATGTTTGAAGTTCAGAGGAGAGCAGATTCTCAGAGGAGAAGCCTATTTGAATAATCGGTATCACGTGGCATTCCCAAGCACCGTCCTCTCCCGACAACCAACCCTCCTGGAGAGATGAAAGACACACTTCCCCTATAACTGATCTGGCACCATTGCCAACGGAGACACTCTGGAAACTTCTAAGAACAGGTGGCTTATAACCTTCCCTGGAAAACTAAGTGCGCTGAGGAACCCTGTTCGAGGAGCAGTAACAAAGGAAAGAGAAACCAGGGAGAAAGAGAAGGCCTTCTTCAGGGTCTCGGGCTATGACAGAGTTTCTCAACATTGGTATTATTGACATTTTGGCCAGACCACCCTTTGTTGCGGGGAGCTGTTTGGACCATTCTAGGATGTTTAGCAATAACTCTAGCCTGAAAACCTCCTAGCCCAGGTTTCTCAACCTTTGTACCAGTGACATTTTGGATTTCAGTGTTCTTTGTTGTGGGGCCTGTTCTGCACTTTGTGGGCTTTTTAGCAGCACCCCTGTCTTCTACCCACTAGATGCCAGTAGCAACCCCCTATCCAGTTGTAACAAACAAAAAAACTCCAGACGTTGCCAAATGTCCCCTGGGAGGTCAAAAACATTCCCTGTTGAAAACCACTGAAATAGACCAACAAAATCTATTTTTTGTTTTGTTTTTTTTTTTTGAGTCTGAACAATTCAGAAACTTCCTTTATTTAAAAAAAAAATCCTCTTCAAACTAGTTGCTATCTTCTTCCCACCCTGTTGTGTTAAAATGGAGCTTTAGATTAGAATTCTTAATGATTTATTTGCAGTATTGCAGGCTGATTTGGAGTCATGTCTCTCTGGCTTTGAATCCTGGCTCTGTTATTTGTGACTTTTGAGAAAGTCATTTAATCTCTCACAGTCTCCATTTCCCCACATGTGGAGAATGGAGAATGCCTATCCCATTTGTACTGTGAAGAATCAATGAGGTAACACGGGTGGTGTCCAGCACACAGTAGGACTTAAAAAATGGTAGCTGAGATTATTGTGTCTTCTCTTCTCCCCTTCAGCACTGAAACTCATTCCAAAGGTGTCAGAATCCAAACTTTTCCTGTTGGTTTAACTCATTCATAGCCTGTCCTATGAATTTACTAAGAGCCAGAAGATGAGTCTCTCTGTGAAAGGTAGACAAAGCTCACTGGAAGAGTGTAGGCCTTGTGTCAGGCCAAACTCAACCCCTGGTTCTATCATTGCCCAGTGGGGTCCAGGGCTGTGTCATTTAATGTCATTGCACTTCCCACTCCTTACATGAATAAATGAGGGTTAATAATCCTCACTTCCCAAGGTCATTGAGAGTGTGAAGGGAGAAGACATATATAAAAGTTCCCAACATAGAGTAGGTACATAAACAAACAAACAAAAAAACAAACCGTTTGCTGTCAAGCTGATTCCAACTCAGAGCGACCCTGTAGGACAGAGTAGAACTGCCCCCGTAGGGTTTCCAAGGAGCAGCTGGTGGATTTGAACTGCCGACCTTTCGGCTAGCGGCCTGAGCTCTTAACTACTGCACCACCAGCGCCCCATAGGGTCACTATGAGTCAGAATTGACTAGACGGCAACAGGTGTAGTAAGTACATAAACGCTGTAAAATTACTAACTCCAGTGCAGTCAGAGTGACAAACCGGAAAGCTAGGAGGCAAGGATCAGAACATGAATAAACTTTTTTATTCAGAGACAGCCAACTAGGCAGCGCTGCACTGGGGCACCAGAGGAAAGACACACCTAAGCTGTGGCTTCTGCGTAGTGTTCTTCGAGGCACATGCTTTGTGGAAATCTGCTCAGACCCTCAGTTCCCAGGACCATAAAATGTCAGTATTCAAGGGACAGTTAAGGATCACCTCCTCCAAGTTTTCCAAACTGTGGGGTTTTTCTTTTCTTTTTTTAAGCAAGAAAACCTTCCAAACCAGATCATTTGCAGTGCCTTAGAATATAAAATACCACTAACAGAAGCAGTGGTGGGAGCAGGGTGGTGGTGGGGACAGTGCAGAGATCAGTTGCATCTTCTGGGTTCCTCCTACAGGGACCCTGGGGCTCCGAGGTACCAAAGCTAGCATTTGCTTCACCTGCGTGGTATGGTATTTGTTTCTCTTTTCTCTTATCCTAAAAATCTTGGTTTTCAGCAGCATTAACATTTATCCTGCTCTATATATTTTTTTTGTTTTTTTATATATTACATATATAATAGTTTCAAAACAGTAGTATCTATGTTTAGCAGATGACACAACCTTGCTTGCTGAAAGTGAAGAAGACTTGAAGCATTTACTGATGAAGATCAAAGACCACAGCCGTCAGTATGGATTACACCTCAACATAAAGAAAACAAAAATCCTCACAACTAGACCAACAAGCAACATCGTGATAAACAGAAAATATTGAAATTGTCAAGGATTTCATTTTACTTGGATCCACAATCAACGCCCATGAAAGTAGCAGTCAAGAAATGAAACAACACATGGCATTGGGCGAATCTGCTCCAAAAAAAAAAAAAAAAATTTTTTTTTTTTTTTTAAAAGACCTCTTTAAAGTGTTAAAAAGCAAAGATGTCACTTTTGAGGACTAAGGTGTGCCTGACCCAAGCCATGGTGTTTTCAATCACCCCATATGCACGTGAAAGCTGGACAATGAATATAAGAAAGACCAAAGAATTGACACCTTTGAGTTATGGTGTTGGCGAAGAATGTTGAATATACCCACAGGGTCGCTATGAGTCAGAATTGACTTAACGGCAACAAGTTTGCTTTGGGTTTTTATGGCCAAAAGAATGAACAAAGCTGTCTTGGAAGAAGTACAACCAGAATGCTCCTTAGAAACAAGGATGACAAGGCTTCATCTCACATACTTTGTACATGTTATCAAGAGGGACCTGTTCCTGGAGAAGGACTTCATGCTTAGTAAAGTAGAGGGTCAGTGAAAAGAGGAAGACTCTCAACAGTGGTTGCAACAATGGTCTCAAACATAACAACAACCATGACGTTGGCATAGGACTGGCAATGTTTCGTTCTGTTGTACCTGAGGTTGCTATGAGTTGGAACCTACTCAACGGCACCTAACAACAACAATGTATTAAGTACTACCAACAAGACCATGAATGCAGTCTAAAATTTCGTGGAGGTTCTTTTTGTCCTCAGGATGTATGCCACCAGGATTATACTGTCAAAATACTGTGTGTTAAAGTCAATTGAAATAAGTTTTTTCCGTATGTTTATATCACCAACTTTGATACACAATTACATTTTATTGGAGTGCGTTTTTACTTTTGAGGAATTGCTTTGTTGTTTTTTTACTGAACTTTGTTTTTTAAACTGTGTAAAACATTTGCACAGTTCCAAAATTAGCACAGTAAGACCAGATCATTAAGAGAGGTCGGGCTTCCATGCCTGCGCCCTCCCCTCTCCCCTGTTCTCTCCCCTCTTCTCTAGATAGCCCTTTTTTTAATTAATTTTTTGGCTTACTCTTCCATTATATCTTTGTGAAAAATAAGCAACTATAATATCTTTGAATACATTTACATGATGAATATATATATTGAATGTGTGTTGTTGTTAGTTGCTGCAAGAATGAAATGTTGCCTGGTCCTGCACCTTTTCCATGTTCTGGCATGTATGAGTCCATTGTTGCACCTATTGCATCAATCCGTCTCATTGAAGGTTTCCCTCGTTTTCGCTTACCCTCCACGTCAATCATGATGTTCTTCTCCAGCGATTGGTCTTTCATGATGGCGTGTCTAAAGTAAGCGAGCCAGAGTCTCACCATCCTATATTCAAATTCCTTTATTTATAAAAAAGGGTAGCGTAATTTATACGTGCCATGCTCTTTCAATCAATGTGTCTTGGAGATCCCTTCCATAGCAGAATACAGAGATTTTCTTCATTCCTAAAATCAAGCACCTAAAACAACCCTTTCGCTCCAACAGGTGAGGACACTGAGGCCCAGAGAGTTTTGTCTGTCCCATGCCATGCAGCAAGTGGAAGATCTAAGAGGCTGTGGACCCCTTTCCACTGTGCCACAGACGGACCTGAGGCTCCAGGGCTCATTGAGACAAGAGGTCCTTGCACGGCTGCAAGCCGGGTTCATGTTTGTGCACCTCTTTCTCCCAGCCAAGGGTCAGAGTCCCCTGGGGACCTTGGCCCTCCAGGCCCAGCCACAGACCCTGAGAAAGGGAGCTAGAAATGGCTTAAGCAGCCCTAAGTCCAATGGTTGCACTTTATAGACAAGGAATAAGAGGCTGGGGAAGTTTGACCATTTACACCCCCAACCATCACACCATCCCCCCTCCCCTCTCCCCACTCAGAGATCAATCAACTCACAAAGCCTCTGCCTTCAGGGAGCAGGAGTCAGGGGCTCTTCCCAGAGGGGCTGCAGAGTGTGGGGGCAATTGCATGGGTGTGGGAGCCTTGGAGGCCTGGCTTTGAATCCCTGCTCCATCATCTCCATGCTGTGTGACTTTAGTGAGCACTTAGCTGAGCCTCAATTTCCTCTTCTGTGCAACAGGAGTACTATTTTATAGGTTTCATTTCAGGGTTGGGCATGGCTGTGTGAGAATGGTGGATGAGTGACTCCTGGCACACAATGTTATTGCTATTAGGTGCTGTCAAGTCTGTTTCAACAAATAGCGGCCTTATGTACAACAGAACGAAACACTGCCTGGTCTTGTGCCATCCTCACAACCATTGTTATGCTTGAGCCCATTGTGGCAGCCACTGTGTCAATCCATCGCAGTAAGGGTCTTCCTCTTTTTTGCTGACCCTCTACTTTACCAAGCACGATGTCATTCTTCAGGGACTGATCCCTCCTGATAACATGTCCAAAGTATGTGAGATGTAGTCTCACCACCCTTGCTTCTAAGGAGCATTCTGGTTGTACTTCTTCCAAGTCTGTGGTGTTTGATCTTCATCAGTAAGTGCTTCAAGTCCTCTTCACTTTCAGCAAGCAATCTTGTGTCATCTGCATAGCATAGGTTGTTAATGAGTCTTCTTCCAATCCTCATGCTGAGTTCTTCTTCATATAGTCCAGTTTATCGGATTATCTGCTCAGTGTACAGATTGAATAAGTATGGTGAAAGGTTACAATGCTGACGCATACCTTTCCTGACTTTAAACCATGCAGTATCCCCTTGATCTGTTCAAACAGTTGCCTCTTGATCTAGGTACAGGTTCCTTGTGAGGACAATTAAGCGTTCTGGAATTCTTATGCTTCGAAATGTTATTCTTAATTCGTTATGATCCACACAGTCGAATGCCTTTGCATAGTCAATAAAACACAGGTAAACATCTTTCCAGCATTCTCTGCTTTCAACCAGAATCCATCTGACATCAGCAAAGATATCACTGATTTCATGTCCTCTTCTGAATCCAGCTTGAATTTCTGGCAGGTCCCTGTCAACATACTGCTGCAACTGCTTTTGAATGATCTTCAACTAAATTTTAGTTGTGTGTGATATTAATAGGTATTCAATAAAAGGCTATCACTGTTTTTTTTCAACGTGGCTACATTTGGGACATAGCTGCACAAAGATCGAACTCTAGCCCATCAAAAGCCAGGGTGTACGGTAGGGAAGAGGTGAGTGCTGGGTCAGAGGTGGGGATGTTACCTCCACCACCTGCTTCTCCATCCCCCTGCAGCTCAGAGCTAGGTGCTCGTTGCCTTAGGCTGGGTTCTCTAAAGAAGCAAAACCAGTGAAGCATACAAACCAAAAATACCTTTGCCATCGAGTTGATTCCAACTCATAGTGACCCTATAGGACAGAGTAGAACCATCCTAGAAGGTTTCCAAAGTGAGGCTGGTGGATTCAAACTGCCGACCTTTTAGTTAAGAGTTACAGCACTTAACCACTACACCATCAAGGTTTCCATATATATATATATACATATATGTATGTATACGTGAACATGTATATATGTATATGTACATATATGTGTGTACATATAAAGAGAGATTTATTTGTACATGTATATACACATATATATATGTATAGATATATATAGAGAGAAGGAGATTTATTTCAAGGAAATGCCTCAGGCAATTGTGGAGGCTGGCAAGTCCCAAATCCATGGGTCAGATGTCAGGCTGGAGGCTTTTCCTGACTCATTTGGTTGCAGGGGCTGATGAACCCAAAATCTGCAGGTCAGAGGGCAGGCTGCTGGCTCATGTCCCAAGAACTGGAGGTCAGAGGATGACAAGCTGGATGCAGGATTCAGAGAGGGCGAGCTTTGCCAGAACATCTATATGTATTTGATGCAGGCCACACCCCTTAAGAAACTCCCCTATCAACTTATTGGCTGCTCACATCAGATCATAAAATGGAGGATGATTACATAATATCTGCCAAACCACTGAGAATCATGGCCTGACCAGATTGACACACAACCTTAACCATCACACCCACCAAGCTGAATCAGCACTGCACTCAGCTCAGGGAATGAACTGAGAGCTTCTAGCAAAGGAAAGGAAAGAAAAGTGATGGGCATCTGTTGGCTTCCAGGATGATCAGCACAGGGCACTGCCAAGGCCCCAGCAACCCTCCCCAGCCATTTTCTCCTTAAGCAGGTCCAGAAGTATAGGGCTCCTGTCAGAGGAGCCACTGAGTTCCAGCCGTCACACCCTCTCCAGGCTGCTGCTCCCTAGTCCCCTTCTTCCCCCAACTGGTAGGTAATTACTCTGTGGCCTTTGTTGTTGCTGCTGTTGTTAGGTCCCATCGAATTGATTCTGATTCATAGCAAATCCATATACAACAAAACGAAACACTGCCTGGTCCTGCACCATCCTCATAATCATTGCTGTGTTTTCGCCCATTGTTGCAGACGCTATGTCAATGCATCTTGTTGAGCGACTTCCTCTTTTTCAGTGACCCTCTACTTTACCAAACATGATGTCCTTCTCCAGAGACTGGTCCTTCCTGATAACGTGTCCAAAGTACATGAGTCAAAGTCTCTCCATCCTCACTTCTAAGGAGCATTCTGGCTGTACCTTTCCAAGACAGATTTGTTTGTTCTTCTTGCAGGCCATGGTAAATTCAATATTCTTCCCCAACAAAATACCATAATTTAAATGCATCAATTCTTCTTTGATCTTCCTTATTCATTGTCCAGCTTTCACATACATATGAAGCAATTGAAAATATGGCTTGGGTCAAGTACACCTTAGTCCTCAAAGTGACACCTTTGCTTTTTAACACTTTAAAGAGGCTTTTTTTGCAGCAGATTTGCCCAATGCAATGTGTCATTTGATTTCTTGACTGCTGCTTCCGTGGGTGTTGATTGTGGATCCAAGTAAAATGAAATCCTTGACAACTTCAATCTTTTCTCCATTTATCATGATGTTGCTTATTAGTGCAGTTGTGAGGATTTTTGTTTTCTTTATGTGAGGTGTAATCCATACTCAAGGCTGTGGTCTTTGATCTTCATCAGTAAGTGCTTCTAGTCCTCTTCACTTTCAGCAAGGAAGGTTGTGTCATATGCTTATCGCAAGTTGTTAATGAGTCTTCCACCAATTCTGATGCTTCTTCATATAGTCCAGATTCTCAGATTTTTTGTTCAGCATACAGATTGCGAAGGTATGGTGAAATGATACAACCCAGATGCATGCCATTCCCAATTTTAAACCATGCAGTATCCCCTTGTTCTGTCTGAATGACTGCCTCTTGGTCTATGTACGGGTTCCACGTGAGCACAATTAAGTGTTCTGGAATTCTCATTCTTCACGATGTTATGCATAATTTGTTATGATCCACATAGTCAAATGCCTTTGCATAGTCAGTTAAACACAGGTAAACATCTTTTTGGTATTCTCTGCTTGCAGCCACGATCCGCCTGGTATCAGCAATGATATCCCTCACTCTATGTCCTCTTCTGAACCCAGCTTGAATTTCTGGCAGGTTCCTGTTGACGTACTGCTGCAACTGTTTTTGAATTATCTTCAGCAAAATTTTACTTGCATGTGGTATTAATGATATTGTTCGATAATTTCCAAATTCTGTTCGATCTCCTTTGTTTGGAATGGACACAAATACAGATCTCTTCCAGTTGGTCGGCCAGGTAGCTCTTCCAAATTTCTTGGCATAGACAAGTGAGCACCCCCAGAATTGTATCAATTTGTTGAAACATCTCAATTGGTAATCCATCAATTCCTGTAGCCTTGTTTTTCACCAATGCCTTCAGTACGGCTTGAACTTCCTTCAGTACCATTGGCTCTTGATCATATGCTACCTCCTGAAATGGCTGAATGTAGACCAATTCTTTTTGGTACAGTGACTCTGTGTTTTCCTTCCATCTTCTTTTGATACTTCCTGCATTGCTCAATATTTTGCCCATAGGCTCCTTCAATATTGCAACTCAAGGGTTGAACTTTTTCTTTAGTCCTTTTAGCTTGAAAAGTGCCAAGTGTGTTCTTCACTTTGGGTTTTCCAGGTCTGTGGACATATGATTATAATACTTAACTTTGTCTTCTCATGCCACCCTTTGAAACCTTCTGTTCAGCTCTTTTACTTCATCGTTTCTTTCATTGGCTTTACCTACTCTACGTTCAAGAGCAAGTTTCAGAGTCTCTTCTGACATTAATTTTGGTCTTTTCTTTCTTTCTTGTCTTTTTAATGACCTTTGGCTTTCTTCATGCATGATGTCCTTGCACAACTCGTCTTGTCTTTGGTAATTAGTGTTCGATGCATCAAATCTATTCTTGAGATGCTCTCTAAATTCAGGTGGGATATACTCAAGTTCATACTTTGGCCCTCATGGACTTGTTTTTAATTTTCTTCAGCTTCAACTTGAACTTGCATATGAGCTATTGATGGTCAATTCTGCAGTCGGCCCCTGGCATTGTTCTGACTGATGATATTGAGTTTCTCCATCGTCTCTTTCCACAGATGTAGTTGATTTGATTTCTGTGTATTCCATCTGGTGATATCCACATGTATAGTCACCATTTATGTTGTTGAAAAAGGTATTTCCAATGAATAGACTGTTGGTCTTGCAAAATTCTATCGTGCAATCTCAGGCATCATTTCTATCACCAAGGCCACATTTTCCAACTATTGATTCTTCTTTTTGGTTTCCAACTTTCACATTCCAATCACCAGGAATTGCATCTTGATTGCATGTTTGATCAATTTCAGACTGAAGAAATTGGTAAAAATTTTCAGTTTCTTCATCTTTGGCATTAGTGGTTGGTGTGTAAATTTGAATGATAGTCGTATTAACTGGTCTTCCTTGTAGGAGTATGGATATTATCCTATCACTAACAGCCTTATACTTCAGGATAGATCTTGAAATGTTCTTTTTGACAATGAATGTGACACTGTTCCTCTTCTATTTGTCATCCCTAGCATAGTAGACCATATTATTGTCTGATTCAAAATGGTCAATACCAGTCCATTTCAGCTCACTAATGCCTAGCGTATCAATCTTCAAATATTCCATTTCATTTTTGACAACTTCCAATTTCCCTAGATTCATACTTCGTACATGCCACGTTCTGATCATTAACAGATGTTTATGGCTGTTTCTTCCCATTTTGAGTCATGCCACATCAGCAGATGAAAGCCCCAAAAGCTTTACTCCGTCCACATTATTACAGTTGACTCTACTTTGAGGAGGCAGCTCTTCTCCAGTTGTATTTTGAATGCCTTCCAACCTAAGGGGCTCATCTTCTGGCACTATACCACACAATGTTCTGCTGCTCTCCTTAAGGTTTTCTCTGGCCAATTTTTTTTAGAAGTATCTAACCAGGTCCTTCTTCCTAATCTGTCTTATTCTGGAAGCTCTGCTGAAACCTATACACCATAGGTGACCCTGCTGGTATTTGAAATACCAGTGGCATAGCTTCCAGCATCACAGTAACACGCAAGCCACCCTGGTAGGACAAATGGGCAGACAAGTGGTGGCTGTGGCCTTTATAGCTTCCAGATGGCTTCCTTGGTCATAATTTCTATTCTTATTATTTTGACCACTTGCCGACTCTGTGAGATAGATGGGGAAACTATTAGTATCCTGGTTTTGCAGATGAGAAAACCAGGGCTCAGGGAGGTGACCAAAAACCACACAGTCAGTGGAAAAATCGGTGAAATATGCAGACCTTCCATCTCCAGGGAGAGAGTGCTTCTTCCTACTTTGGTGCGACCTTGGGAAAGCTCCCAGACCTCTCTGAGTCTCAGTTTTCTTACTCATATAATTAGACCATCTCAAAAGTCCCTTCCGACTCTAAAATTCTGTTATTTTAACTCCTTATCAAATTCTAAGAGCTGAGGAACATCGATTTCCTTTTGCTTCTACTTCTGTGCTAATTCCTTCTAGATGGAGTCTGTCTCTGTGCGGGCTGTGGGTATGGAGGACAAGCATGGACTCTGCGTGTTCATATTTGGTGGGGATCACGGCCCCCTCTCTGGCTTTTAGTCAACTGCCCAGAAATGCTGGCATTCTTGGGAAGATGACAGACTGTCTCAGGTCTCTTCTGCTTGCCAGCATGTCCTTAACAGGTGCTCTTGAAGGCTGTGCTTTCTGTTTAAATCACTGCCAAAGGGGTGCTCAGGGTGCTCAGGATACCGAGTAAGGGATTACGTCTAAGTTAAGCATTTTGTCTTTCATAAAAAAGGAGTTTAGTAGAAAATTATTCTTGAAAGTTGAAGGTAAAATTAAGATTCTAACACTTAGCCTCATAGATTCCTCAAGGAGAATCAACAAAATAAGATGGGTAAAGCACTTAGTAAGGAGCAGGCCCAAAGTCAGAGCATGCCCGGTCGTTCCAAGGCAGGAACCTCTGCATGACGGTCACGTAGCTGGGCACTGACCTGGGCACTGAGCCATTGGCTCCTCATGACATCCTATCAGGTGGTGTCCCCATGTTTCAGGTAAGGAAATGCCCAGAGAAATTAAAAGACTCCTGAAGTCACAGATAGTAAGTGGCAAAGCTGAATGTAAATCCAGGTCTTCTGCATGGAACAATGTGACTAGAAATTGTTGGATCTTTTTTTCACCTTTCATAGCCCAAACGAAGTAGCTTGGGTAGGCTATGACCCCCAATGTCTGCTTCAATGGCTTCCTCTCCGAGGACCCCACTTTCAGATTTGCCTCTATATGCCACCCTGACCCCTTTCTCCTCTATCAGACAGTTTCTCCACAGAGTAAGGACGACTTCCCAAACACATAGGATCCTGGAATGAGTAAGACAAACACACCCTTTTCTTTCTCATTAGTGCTCATTCACTTCACATTTTAATTTTCAACTCCAAATTTTTTTTTTTCAATTTGCCAGATAAGTTGTGGAAACAATGTGACTATTCTGTCCACCCTACATTCTCCTGTTTCTCTGTGCTTCTAACATACAAAATAACAATAAAAATAAGTTTTTTTCTAATATCAGGTAATCCTCTGATATCCCTGTGAGTAAATTGAGGCTCAGTTGGTTGTAGCATTTACCCCAAACCACTTAGTTAATAGGAGACACAGGTGGTCTCAAATCCAGGTCTCCTTCAACCTCAAGCACATCTCACTGCATTCTGCCACTATGTCCTGCAACAGAGAACCATTCCTAAAGGTGTGGGTTTATTCTACCCATTCCCCTTCCAAGGCTCTCCAGCCCTGGGACTTAATTAAATGTCTGTAAAGGCTTCAAGTAGAGATGAAAAAGGCTGGCAACACAAAACTTCTCCACATATAGGCCTTCTCATCTTTAAAGCTCTATCTATCATTATTAATGTTTTTAAAAGAAGGTAATTGACTCTCCCAACATAGCTGAGAGGCAGATGGAGACGGTCTTTGCTTTTTTCTTACAAAGAAAGAAACCTAGAGGTATGGGGCGGGTGGCCTTCTTGAGCTGGGCTGTGAAGGAATGGATGTTTGAACATGAGCTAGAATGTGGGAATGGCAGCAGCTCATCTTTGCCTTCAGTCAACATGGTCCCTCCCAGCCTACCCCTCAGTTATCCCTTGTGGTTGCAGATGAAATCTGTTTAAAGACAACATGCCAAGGGGAATTAGAATGTCACTAAACCCTCCTCAGAGCGTGAGCGTCATGAGCAGTGACTAAGGCCAGGGGAGAACTCTGGAGCTTGTCCTGGATTCAAGGACTTGCCTTCCTCTTCTCCTGGGAAAAACCAGGGTGATAATATTCACCTCAGACAGTTGTTGAGGGATTCTAAGAGATAAACTCACGCAGAATCCGCAATCCAGTGCCTGGCATGCAGAGACACTTATTATTATTTGCTGGTCTAAGACCAAAATCTGTAACTACCAAGCTGCATTGATTATTGGTAGGGAGAAAATATGTTATAATTTTTTTTAATTATATAAATTATCTTCTAGACTTAAAAAAATAAAAAAAACTTTCTATGACTATATCTGCCTTTGTTTCTGCTTGTATGGAAATTAAACTTTTGCCTTTTCCTGCAAAATTATCTTTTATAGCCTACTGGATTATGATAATAATACTTTGTAGTTTTGCAGGGCCTTTTATCCGAGAATCTCAAAGTACTTCATAAACTTTAATTAATTCTTGCAACAAGCCCCATGAGGTAGGTAAGTATTATTATCCCCATTTTACAGATAAGGAGAGTGAGACATTGAGAAGGTAAGTAACTTGCCTACGGCCCCAAAGCAGTTAGTAGCTAAGTCTGAACAAGACTGCAAACCGCCTGTCTCAGGCCTGCGCTTGGCCCACTGGGGTTGCCCTGCTGGTCTCTCCGAGCTCCAGGGCATGATTGATGGGGAGATGGTGATCAATTGCAGCCCCATGTTAAATACACGTTGTAAGGCTTACATGCGTTATGGGGAATTATTTATACTGACTCATATGTTTTGCCCCTGGGTACTGGCCTAACTTCAGGAGAGCTGAGCAAAGATTGCAAACCCACTTCTCAGATCAGAATGCTCGTGTCTTACACGGTAACCACCCATTTCCTTCATATTTGGACTCAGCCAATCATCTGCAGTGCTGGGCACTGTGCTTGGGGTTTTTTTGGCCACACTATCACCCTGTCTTTCCTCTCCTATGGTCCTTCGGTGAATACAACAGCATCAGCTAGATGACTTAATTTATAGAGGTTTAACATCTCACTCAGAGGGCAGTGGTGGTTCAGTGGCAGAATCCTTGCTTTCCAAGTGGGACACCCTGGTTCGATTCCCAGCCAATGCACCTAGTGTGCAGTCACACCACCTATCCGTTAGCAGAGGCTTGTGTGTTGCTATGATGTTGAATAGGTTTCAGCAGAGCTTCCAGACCAAGAGAGACTAAGAAGAAAAGCCTGGCAATTCTATTTCTGAAAATCAGCCCATAAAAGCCCTATAGATCACAAGGGTCCACGTTCAGTTGTGCATGGCGTCACCGTAAGTTGGGGGCCAACTTGAAGGCAGCTAACAATAGCATCTCTTCCAAGTTAACTCTTACAGCGACCTATGAGTGACTATTGTTATCCCCACTTTACAGATGAGAAAAACAGGCTCAGAAAATGGGATGTATATCCAAGGCCACACAGCAGAACTGGGATTCCAATCAAGATCCTACTCAAGGATGACTGCTCGTGCTGCTCAACCAGCTGACACTGGCTGACAAATTGTGTTGCAAGAAGGATTTTTGATCCTATGATGGCATTTCCAAGAGGCACAAGGTGGTGAGTAAAGGGTTTTTATTCTTATCATAAGCCAGGTTGAGCTAAATAGCACCTGTTCTTGGTCGCATGGATTAATAGGGTGCTTTTCCCCCTAGGAAGATCTGATTGTGTACAAGGTTTCAGAAAGGTGCATGGTTCCTCCAAAGGGACCCCTTCCAAAGGGGAACTCGGCCCCTCCCAAGTGTGCCCTGCAGATGGCTCCCATTTGTCTGCTCATCCCCACACTCCTCTTTCCTACTCAAGTGTCCTCATTACCACAGACAGCAAAACCCCTTCCCCCAGGCTTGAGGCTCTGAAATGCTACTGGACTCTACACTTTCTTTCTAACATGACGTTGAAGTCGGACAAGCCTGGATTTGAGTTCTGGTTCTGTACTTACTGGTGGCTAATCTTGGGCAAGTCCCAACCTCTCCAAGCCTTAGTTTCCTCATCAAAGGAGTTATTGCAAGGATTAAATGAATTAATGAACATGAAAGCCCATGGCACAGTGTCTAGGATATAACAAGTGCTCAGTAAATATCAATACTTTGCCCTCCTCCTCTTGACTAATCAGTTGCTCACGCTCTATTTTAATATAGCTGAATGACTTGTACCAGTGCTATCCACCTCTTTTCTCTGCTGCCTTTACCAAACTCCCTGTTCAGGCAGCCCCCGATGGGCAGATGCCCCCAGCCCTGGGGGAGGTAGGGCTGGCCACCAGCTCACTTCTCCAGGGTATAGGAGGCTTCCTCTTGTCTTCAGCTCCCAAGTCCAACCCCTGGTGTCCCTGCCTTCCCTGTTCTCTGGGCTGCCTACCTTCCTAAATATGCCTTTCTCATTTAGATAGTAGCAGAATTAAGTAAATATTTGCTAGGTCTGTGTGCCTAGGTGGCCTCTAAGACTTCCCACCCTTGTATCATGTAACACTTCTCAAGGGAATTAGACCTCGTCACTGCAATGGGGACCTTCTAGAAGTTTTGGGACTACCACAAAGAATACAACTGTAACAGAATGAGGATTGTGTTGCACGTGCTGTGTGTGTCTGCATGTGTGTGTGTATGTGCACATCTGTGTGTGGTCTGTAGGATCTAATGTGAAGTATTGAATTCAAGCTAGATTAGGAAAATGGCCACTAGACATCGCAGAAAGCTCAGCATGACCATGCCGGGAGCTGAGCGTCCGCAGCCGCTGGCCTCTCCTCTCCAGCGAATGGAGGGAAGGAAGAGATGGCTTACACCTGATCTGGCTTACAAGGGCAGGCCCCAGAAAAGCCATGCTGTTTCCTCTATTAAAAAAAAAAAATTGCATTGATCATTTATGATCATGAAAGTTAAAGCTTGCTTGCTACAGAAAGTTTTTCAGAAGGAAAAAATTAAGGGCTGGCCAAGCCAAGCTGTGAAATCCCACCACCCAGGGTTGATGACAATAGTAACATTAAGCTCTCGCTGTGTGGCCAGCACAGAAGGCACTGGGTAAGAGCAGGGCTGTATTAACACATTCCCCAACACAATCCTATGAGGGCAAAAAAACAAAACAAAACAAAAACCCATTGCCAATAAGTCAATTCCAACTCATAGCGACCCTATAGAACAGAGTAGAGCTGCCCCATAGAGTTTCCAAGCAGGGCCTGGTAGATTCAAACTGCCGACCTTTTGGTTAGCAGACATAGCCCGTAACCACTACGCCACCAGGGTTTGCCATATGAGGGCATGTCTTAGTCATCTAGTGCTGTCATAACAGAAATACCACTAGTAGGTGGCTTTAACAAAGAGAAATTTTTTTCCTCACAGTAAAGTAGGCTAAAAGTCCAAATTCAAGGCGTCATCTCCAGAGGAAGGCTTTCCCTCCCTGTTGGCTCTGGAAGAAGGTCCTTGTGCTCAATCCTCCTATGGTCGGGGAGCTTCTCCGGCGCAAGGACCCCAGGTCCAAAAGACTCGCTCTGCTCCTGGTGCTGCTTTCTGGGTGCTTGCTTCCCTTTCCTTTTATCTCTTGAGAGATAACAGTTGGTGCAGGCCATACCTCAAGGAAACTCCCTTTACCTTGGATCAGGGAGGTGACCTGAGTAAGGGTGTTGTTACAATCCCACCCTAATCCTCTCAACATAAAATTACAATCACAAAATGGAGGACAATCATACAATACTGGGAATCATGGCCTAACCAAGTTGACACATATTTTGGGCGGGGAGGGGGGGAACAATTCAATACCCCTCCATTTCAGAGCCGAGCAATTGAGGTGGGGGTGGGGGGTAGGCTGAAGTAGGCTGGCCAAGATAAGCAGGCCAGGGCCAGCTCATAGAGCCTGAACTCCAACCCAGGCAGGCAGGCAGGCACCAAGACCGCCTCCAAAACAGTTGACATTTTGTACATCTCACAGTGGGTAAGAGCTCAGCTGCTAACCAAATAGTCTGCAGTTCGAATCTACCAGCTGCTCCTTGGAAACCCTATGGAGCGGTTCTACTCTGTCCTATAGGGTTGCTATGAGTTGGAATGGACTCAACGGCAATGGGTTTTTTGGTTTTCTAATATTATGTTCTCTTTTGCAACAAAATTCTGCTTTCTTTGTTTAATATTCTATTCTAAGCATTTTCCCTTGTCATGAAACATTCTTTGAAAACGTAACATTTTCGTCACCATGTAAGATTCCAGCCTGTGAATGTTCCATCACTTAAAACTGATCCTGCCCAGGCCACCCCTTCAGGTGCCAGTAACAGGGTTTTTATGTCATCTGATTAGTAAGGTACAGCTGTGTGTGTATTTACTGAGAGGAGTATTTAGCCCACGAGTCCAAGACTCTTTTTCATCAAAGAGAAGTCTCCTCAGTAAAACTGCCAGATGTCTTAATGGGTACTAGGTTTCCTTTTGGGGTGATAAAAAGGTTCTGGAATTAGATATTGGTGGTAGCTGCACAACACTGTGAATGTACTTAATGTCACTGAATTGTATACTTTAAAAGCGTAAATCTTATGTGTATTTTAACACACACACAGAAACTGCCAAAGTGGCATAATCCCTTTGTGGTAGCAGGACCAGAATTTGTTATCCTGACTCAGAGTTACCCACACAAACACACATGAACTTTATTCTCTATAACTGGCCTTGTATTGCTCAGGAGTCCCATCCTTACCAGTGAAAGAAGAAAGAAAAGAAAAGAAAAGAAAATTTATACTGTTAATGAAAGGTTTAAATATTATCTTTCAGGTAGATGATCAGTTAATTCAAAGTTCACCTTCCCTCATGGCTGTTTCCCTCTCACAAAGAATTCCTGAGGGTGGGTGTTCCTATGCACCGTGGCACTCCATGAGCTGGAAACTGTGGTGTTTTCTGAAATCCCACCTCTGCCACCAGGTCAGTGGTGACATCTTGGTACATGATAAGACTTACTGCTTATTGTTGTTACTATTGAAGGACTTTTCTCTAAATCCCAGCCCAAATGCCTGTTCCTTCATAAAGGTTCCTTGATGCCTCATGATGGAGCAACGACCTTCTCTTCTAAAACCCAGAGCCCTCTGATCTCACACCTCCTAGAGTTTTCATGGAGCTCCGGTGGTTAAATAACTTGGCTGCCAACCAAAAGGTTGGCAGTTCAAATCCACCAGCCACTCCTCGGAAACCCTGTGGGGCAGTTCTACACTGTCTTATAGGGATTAACTCAATAGAAATGGGTTTGGTTTCTGGTTTAGAGTCTTCATAGTAGGAGTCCCTTGGTGGTGTAGATGGTTAAGTGCTCAACTACTAGCATAAAGATTGGTAGTCTGAACCCACCCAGAGGCACCTCAGAAGACAGGCCTGGTAATTTTCTTCTGAAAGGTCACAGCCTTGAAAGCCCTGTGGAGCACAGTTCTGCTCTGAATGCATGGGATCACCATGAGTTGGAATCGACTGGACGGCAACCAGCAACAAAAGAGCCTTCATCCTTTCCTACCTTGGATTATAGTTATTTGTGTACGAAGTTTATCTCCCCTTTAGATGGGAAATATTGTCCAGCAGAAACATTGTGCTATTCACTTTCATTACCTCCCCCGATCTCAGTATAGGTCTCCATGAATCTCGTTCATTCATTGACTGTTCAGTGAGTACTTACCATGTGCCCCCTCCTGAGCAAGGCTCTGAGGATGCAGTGGTGGACAAGACCCTGCTCTTCCCCGAAGAGGGTTCATTCCAGGCAGAAGAGCAGACACTTTGAGCACAACGTTGTTAGCCCTACAATAGCAGTAAACATACGGATCTCTCATATAGAAGATATTTTGTGCATATTCACTGAATGGAAACAGAATTCATCACACTATTTTAAGAGAACAGACACATTTATTTACAGGACCTGCAGACAAGCTGTTGATTTTTTACATCCACAGAGCACCCTGCAGCACCACACTTCTAGAACTGAGAAGAGTGTGCTGTTTGGAAATTAAGTTATTTGGACTTTGAGATGTATTTTACTGTAAAAACTGCTACGAAAGGGAACTCATTGCCAAAAATAGCCCACAAAACCGAGTGAGCTCAAATACTTGAAGTACTACACACTTGTCAGTGAAAAAGCACAGAAAAGAATGGTCCTCGAATAGCAGTGAAACCCTGGTTTTCTCAGCTTCACCAGTCTATGAATACAGATGGGTCTAGAATAACCATAGTACTTCTATCTGACCCCACCTGCTCGCACAGGACTTCCAGCCCCCTGAGCACTGCCCCGGTCCCATATCTTTCCGGAGGAGACCCATGTCACATGTTCTGACATGCTAGCCCACTCCCATTGGCACAGCCCATCTTTGCTGGACACAGCAGACCTAGAAGACTCTGTGGCTTCTCCGCAGATCCCACCTAACCCTGCCCTTTCCCAAATGTTCCCAGAGATTGGTGAGTATCCATGATCCCCCTCCAAGATAGCAGCCTGCCCTGAAAAATTTCTGGGTGTCAGAGATCCTTCGTTCCAGGTCCTTCATTTCGTATCTTAATAAATTGCTCATTTTTACTTTCACCAGATTTAATACTAGAAATATTTTCTGCTTGTCACTTGTGATTTGGAGGCTAACCAGTGGAGCAAAAGTAAAAGGAACAAGAGAGAAGAAAGTGTAAGAATTTCCTAATGTAACTGAAGTTCGTTAATGTACATGTATACATGTATATTGTATGTACGCATGAAAAAGCAATTAGCTGAAATGGAGTTAACTGCGCCAAGGGCAATGAAAAAGGAAAACAAGGTAGATTCAGGGAAAAGGAGCTAATCATGGGTTTCATTCCTTTCAGAGCAAAGACAGTGGGGGCAGACAAACCGTTTCCTGAGCCGGATGTTGTCATGGTCTAAACTGGTTGCTGAGTGAAGCAGCCTCCAACCTGGGTAAGGAGGGAGGCTGCATGTGCCCCAGGTGTTCACATCGGCAGGACACTTGCAAATTAGCTGCTTGTGCCTAGTCGATGCCTTTATGTGTGATCCCAAGAGTCAAGCTTGTGTTCTCAAGGAAGGGACTTGATTTTCTAATAATATAGAGATGATAGTGAAGACAAAGAGCTGTGATGATCAGTCATTGTCCCAAGTCACTATGAACCCTAAAGGAAGCAACCCAGGGCTGCCAGGGCCATGGCCGAGCCACTGCATCCTCCTTCTCTTAGATCACATAGCTTCCTCTCCCAAACCAGAATGTCCCTGAGTCTGTCCCCACTCTGCCCCACGGCCTGGGGAACCCTAGTCCCTGAAGTGTCTTTCTGAGGTATTGAGGCCATTTGGGAGGCCAGGGAGAGTGCTGAGGTTGAGAGAATGTCTTGAGGGGCCTTGAGCAGCCTTCCCTTTGCACCACCATTTTGAACCTCATGGGCCTCTCCGCGTGTTAACTGCACATCCTTCACCTGAAGCCACCTTAAGTATGGGACTTGGGGGAGGGGGTAGGGCAGTGCAAGGAAGCCCCTTTACAACACCAGACTTGAATCAGGTCTGAAACACTGGCTGTAAAAACGGTGTAAGGACAGTGTCTGACCTCCTCTAACTTCACGACAGGAAAGGAGAATAAAGGTCAACAGCCCAAGGCTGATTCCTATGAGGTGGAGGTCAGACACGCCTCCTCTCTCCACCCTCTTTACCAATTCTGACGCCAACTGTCCCTCACGCGGCACTCTCTACTTCTCTGCTGGGCTTGATAATTTGTTGCAGTGGCCACACAGAACTCACAAACAATACTCACGATTACTAGTTTATTAGAAGTAACAGGTTACAATTCATGTTCAGGAACACTCAGGATACAGTTCTTTCCATCAGGACAGCCTCTTCCCAGCTGTGCTCACAGTCATGCCTCTCCCTGACCCTCGGCCTCTGCCCAAAGGCACTCAGCTTTCTCTATCCAGGGACTGGAAAACCCACCACATGTCTCCTGCTGCTTGGTCTCTGCTGCTGCTTCTCGCTGCCTTCAGTGTTATAGCTCTCTCTCTTCTCTCAGTCTCCTGGTACCAGGAGCTTCTCAGTGCAGGGATTTTGGGTCCAAAAGACATGCTGGCTCCTGGCTGTTCCTCCTTGGTGGTGGCGGGATCCTCTCTTTCCCACCTCTGGAGTGCCTCATTTCAAGCCTAGTGGGATGGTAAAACCGACCAATCCCTATGATGGGCCACAATAACCCTATCACACAGTCCTGCCCAATCAGTTGGGTGGGAGTTACAAGACCATGGCTAGAAAGGCCACACAAAAGTAATCCATCAAACCGCATTGGCCTACATACTTTGAAAAGAGTAGGTAGAGCTGGGTGTCATTTGCACATGGAAGGCAGAAATGGTCATTTCTGCTGATGTCATTTCATGAATTGTCCATAACTCAGGGTGTTAGGAACCAGAGAGTAGCTTTTCACTACCTATAATTTGTTCTTTTAGTCTGTAGATACTTACTGAGCACCCACTGTGTGTCTGGTCTTCAGTTTCGGATGTATTTGCTTTTCCATTATCTAGAATCTGAAGGCCTGAGTTCAAGTCCTCTTGTTTGACTGGAGGATTAAATATTCCTGAACCCCAGTTTCCTTATCTTTGAAATAGTTCTCGCTTCACTGAGCTGTTCCAAGGGTTAAGGAAGATCAAGTCTATGGAAGCACTTTGTAGGCTGAAAAGCACCAGGTAAATGTCAGATAACTTAAGTAAACATAGGAAGTGTAGCCAGATGGCTTGGGGTACTGTTTTTTTCCAGGGGGTTATTGTTATTTTCTTTATTACAAAATTAGCACTAGATTGTGCAAATGCTTACGACTGCGACCACCTCAGAATGGTACCCTCCCCCTCCAAACATTGTGGGGAGCTCAAAAAGAAAAGCCAAATAAAACAGAAGACATGCTTCTCATTAAATTAATTTTTGATTCAGAAATCTAAAAAGTAAAGAGAGACAATCCCCTCTCTCATCTTCTGTGTATATATACACATACTTGGGTATAAATATGATATTATGGCACATATATATATATATATTTTTTTTTCCACTTAGGTCCTGGACAATTTTTTTAAAGTCAAAACATGTAGATCTAGAGCAGGGGTCCTTTACCACTCATGTGGATGGGCTACAAGGGCAGTGGGAAGGCCCTGAAGTTGCATGCAAGAGTTCATATAATATCACTCATCACATGCTCACAGGCGCCCATGACCTCCAGAAGATCAGGGACTGTGCTGCAGAGCACTGCTTCTCCAACTTCCAAGCACACGAATCACCAAGGGCTCTCGTTAAAATTCAAATTCTGACTCAATAGACATCAAGTGGGGTCTAAGGGCCTACCTTTTTGCCAAGCTCCACAGGGATGCTGATGCTGCTAGACCCTAGACCTCCGTTTGAACAGCAGGGCTCCAGAGCAATGGTTCTCATCCCTGGCTGCCTATTAGAATCATCATAGGACTTTAAAAGAGAACCAGTGCCTGGGCTCCACCCCACCCCAAAGATTCTGTTCTAATAGCCTGCATTGGGGCCTGGGCATTGGCATATATTTAAAAGCTCCCCAGGTGATTGAAATGTTCACCCAGGACCACTTGTGTTCTAGGGCAGCAGATCTGCCAAATGAACAAATGTTTCATAGTCTCTTTTTTATGAAAACAAAACATATGGGGACTAAATGAGAATATACATAAAATGTTTAAAACAATGGGTGTCTGGCACACAGTGTACTAAGGATGATACTGGCCATTTGGATGGATACAGGTTAAAGTCTCACAGGCCCTCTAGGGGGCAGGCAGTAGCCTTTTAGTTGCTCAATTGTGGAAGGAGGAGGGTGAGAGGGCTCCAAGGGAGGCTGGGCAGCAGTCAGAGGGCTCTGGGCTATGGAATTATTTCAATATTTAGTCAACTGGCATGGCCCTAGCAGCTGAATACCAACCCTGATTAAGGCTATTATGAATATTATTATTTTATATGAGAGAAAGGCAGGGATGTCAGGAAGCATGAAGTCACAACCCTATAAAATAGATAGTGTTATCCCTATTTTACAGGTGAAGAAACTACGGCACAGAGAAGTTGTGATTTGCCCAAGGTCACATAACTGCTGAGCTGTGAAGCCGAGATTTGAACCCAAGCTTGTCTCCCTCAAAACCCAAGCTCTTCCCAAAAGGGAAGGAATCTCTCTGGCTGAGACTGCTTGCAATTAGCTACCCTGCTACTGGCTTACTTCTTCCAGGAGGTGGGTTATGAAGCTGGCACTTGCAAAGTGCCAAAAGTAGAGCTCTGTTTGCACATTAGAGGTTAGGGCTCGGCTTCACACCTCACTGGGTAAATCTTTTCACCTCCCTTTGCTTCATGTTTAGATCTAGAGAAAGTCAGAATTATGAGGACCCTCAGAACTCATCTGATCAATTGTCCCACCTTTCCATTTTATAGATGGCAAGAGTGAGGTTCAGGATAGTAAAACAACTTGGCTAACGTTACTCAGTAGGTACATGGCAGAGCCAGGGCTAGGAATCAGGTCTTCCCTGCTCTGTCTGCTTCCCACCCGAGGGCGATGGGGCAGACATGTGCTGCTGCTCTGAGCAGGGGTGTCAATCAGGGCATTGTAAATCTCACTCCCTAAGTACAAGGACACATGTGCAATTTAACTGTAAGGAGCTATTTCCACCTGTGTGTCAGCAGGCCACAAGGCTGCTCTGTGTGCAGTGATGTCACTGGGAGTTATCCCCGTGTGACTTCACAGAGGCTTGACAGTGTTATATCACCTCTCCTTTGCTTCAGATCTGAACCTCAGCATTTCTGGAGATCATTCATTCGGGGCAGTGTGTGCTTTATAAAAGCAAATGGGTAGATGAGAGTCAATATAGTTTTATAACGGGTTTGGTTTTATGAGCAGGAAGAACTGTCTTTGTCCAGCAGAATAAAAAATGGTTTAAAACTTAAAATTATGTCAATGGGTGGCTCTCAGACTCTGGCAATGAATGACACCTTGCTGAGAGTAACAGTTATACCAACTCTTTCAAGGTAAATTAAAGTTGAGACTGCACAGCTTGGGGCTTCGGGAGACCTTCCCACTTGCTTCTAAAACGCTGAGTTAACAGGCCGTCTGAGGGACATCCTGTCCTAGGCTAGGGCTTGCCTTGAGAACACAGTTTCTGAAGGGCCCAGGTTGGAAGCAGACTTCACACTCAGAGGTAATCACCGTGCTAGTGAGTCCAGGTTATTTTCAGAATGCAAATACTGTCAGGAATGTTGCTACGTGTACATCTATGTTCAAAGTTTATAACTTTGGACTAAAACTGCACTGTCCAATATGGTAACCATCAGCCACACACGGCTATTTGAATTTAAACTAATATTAAATTAAATTAAACATTCTTTTTCTTAGTCACATTCACCACATTTCTATGCCCAATAGCTACACGTTGATATCTACTACTAACTGTTGCCGTCGATTCCAATTCATAGCGATCCTATGGGGCAGAACAGAACTGCTCCCATAGGGTTTCCAAGGAATGGCTGGTGGACTCAAACTGCGGACCTTTTAGTTAGCAGTTGAGCTCTCAACCACTGTGCCACATGTTGATAGTAGCTACCGTACTGGACACTGAAGAGATAGAACATTTCCATCATTGCAGAATTGGGCAGCACTGGGGTAGAGGAAACCCTGGTGGCGTAGTGGTTAAGTGCTATGGCAGCTAACCAAAAGGTTGGCAGTTTGAATTCACCAGGCACTCTCTAGAAACTTGGTGGGGCAGTTCTATTCTGTCCTATAGGGTCGCTATGAATCGGAATCAACTCAATGGCAAACGGTTTGGTTTATTGGTTTGGAGTAGAGGGTGAACACCACTGGCAGGGGTGATTGAAAGGAACATTGGATATGAACCCCGTGGCACCAGTCAGAAAGGCCTGAATCACAAAGGAATCTGAGTGTTGCCTCAAGTACATGACAGAGAGTCTTTGGGGGATAGCTGGACTGGATGGATTTGTGAAGTTGGCTGAAGGCCAAGATCTCTTCTCTATGGGCTTTGATAGCCTGAAGAACAGCAGAGAAGCCACTGACACAAATGTTTTCTCTAGGCTGTAGTCAGAAAATCTGTACCTCAGGACAATGTAAGTCATCCCCTCAGCACAGCAGGAGAGGAATTCATAGACCGCACCACAGTGTCAAATCAACCCCGCCCAAAATAAGTTCTATTATAACCCGTTGCCGTTGAATTGGCTCTGACTTATGGCAACCTCGCGTGTTACACAGTAGAACTGCTCTGTGGGATTTTCTTGGCTGTAATCTTTACAGAAAAGCAGATCACCGGGACTTTCTTCTGCAAGTTCTGTTATAAACCTTACTTATTGCAGACATATTGTAGTCACAAATGAATTATATAGGCAGTCTCTTATTTTGCAATTTGGGCTGATATTTGGCCCTGGAATCAAATCATGAATAAATTATTATAAATCAAATCATATTCTTCCAGAAAAATGTTCCGATTTATTCTTAGTGCATGTTTGGTTTCAAGGAACCAAGCTGATCTTGCTTAAACAAAGGGAGACTTATTCTAAGGGGTCAGGGAAATCTCATGAAACCTGAGGGCTGGGAGTTCTGCCCTGATGGGAGCTGAACTGGACGCTGGCAAGGCAGAGGCCGATCTCTCTCTCCTCCTCTCTCCCTAGTTCCCCCTTCTCTGTGTTCCCTCATCTCTGCTTTCTGGTCCACTAGGTGTGATTCTTCTCTGTGCACATCAGCGTGTATGGTCACTCGGCATTGCGTGCACAGCTCATCATGGCTGATCCAATGCCTGGCTCAGAGCCCAGTGTCCACAACCTTCCCCCAATACCCAGAGCACTCACAGTCAACAATCCAGTAAAACTCCTGAGAGAGAATCTGACCAGGCCTGTTTGGGTCACATATCTCCCGCACATCCCATCACTTGAGCTTGAGGGTGGACTTCTTCCAAGACCGTGGAAGGCGAAGCCCCTCTAAGAAGGTGAGGAGGAAGAACAACTCTGGTACAACTCAGCATGCTGTGAGTCAGATCGTCATCAGTAGTACAGTCAGAAAAATGGAAACAAAACAACTGAAAATCTCTATGATCATTTATAATGATCAAATTCGACTGGACATCTAAGACATGAACATAAACGTACAGTGTCCCAAGTGTCCAGAACAGGGCCTGCTACATAAAATACTCAATACATACCTGTTCAATGAATGAATGAATGGACCCACTGAACTCCAAAAGATACACAGAGTACAGATTTTTATATGTTTAAAAAAGAAGAAAAACAAAAACACTCTTCCATGCCCAAAATGCACATTAAGTTTTCAATACTTTGCTTTCTTTTCAATAAATCTTTGCTGAAAACCTACCCTGCACTCGGCATTGGTGACACAGCGGTGGAGGAGACAGCCATAGGGCCGGCCTGCTGCTCAGAGCTTGGAGCTCAGTCTGGTGGGAAAGACGAACAGTAGGCCACATTAAGGTATGTGCTCACCCACTCACAGCCACCCTGGACCCTACAGATGATGAAGGTAATCTGAATTCATATTTTCTTAATCTCTTGATACAGATCATTTTAGCAAGTAGAATTATCCCAAATCATTCCAAAGTAGTGTAGGAGGGGCTCAATCATGTTGTTTTGAAGATAGAGGTGGTGTTTCTGCCATCAAATATAGCATTTTAAATTTGCTTTAAATCAGCAAAGTAATTTTCTTGTTGATTAAAATTTAGATAATACAGAACGGCATAGAAAAAAGAATAAAAATTCCATATATGCACAGTGGTTAAGAGCTTGGCTGCTAGCCAAAATGTTGGCAGTTCGAATCCAACAGCCGCTCCTTGGAAACCTTATGGGGCAGTTCTACTCTGTCCTATAGGGTCGCTATGAGTCGGAATTGACTTGGCAGCAATGGGTTTGGTTTTTTTATATGTATATGTAATTTTATATGTATATACATATTTAGCATTTTATGTAATTTTACATGTATATACATATTTATGAGAGGCCCTGGTTGTGCAGTGGTTAAGCACTGTGCTGCTAACCAAAAGGTCAGTGGTTCAAACCCACCAGCTGCTCTGTGGGAGAAATACGTGGCAGACAGCTTCCATAAAGATTAGTCTTGGAAACCCTATGGGGCAGTTCTACTCTGACCTATAGGGTCCCTATGAGTCAGAATTGACTTGACGACAATGGATTTGGTTTGGCTTTTATCAGTAATATCACTTGCAAGTAAAATTATGCTGAAGATAATTAAACAACAGTACAACAACAAGGAACTGCCAGAAATTCAAGCTGGATTCAGAAGAGGACATGGAATGAGGGATATCATTGCTGATATAAGATGGCTCTTGACTGAAAGCAGAGAATACCAGAAAGCTATTTACCTGCGTTTTATTGACTCTGCATTCGACTATGTGGAACATAACAAATTATGGATAATAGTTCAAAGAGTGGGAATTCCAGAACACTTAATTGTGCTCATGAGAAATCAAGAGACAGTCGTTGAAACAGAACAAGGGGGATACTGTGTGGTTTAAAATTAGGAATGATGTGTGTCAGGGTTGTATCCTTTCACAACACTTATTCAATCTGTATACTTATCTAATAACCTGAGAAACTGGATTAAAAGAAGAATGTGGCATCAGGATTGGTGGAAGACTCTTTAACAACCTGAGATATGCAGATGACACAACATTCCTTGCTGAAAGTCATGAGGACTTGAAGTACCTAGGGATAAAGATCAAAGATTGCAGCCTTCAGTATGGATTACACCTCAACATAAAGAAAACACAAATCCTCATAATTGCACCAATAAACAACATCAAGACAAAGGAAGGAAAGATTGAAGTTGTCAACGATTTCATTTTACCTGAATCCACAATCAACACCCGTGGAAGCAGCAGTCAAGAAATCAAACAACATACTGCATTGGGCAAATCTGCTGTAAAAGATCTTTAAAGTATAGAAAAGCAAAGACGTCACTTTAAGGACTAAGGTGTGCCTGACCCAGCCATGATATTTTCAATCGCCTCATATGCATGCGAAAGCTGGACAATGAAAGAGGGAGACTGAAGAAGAACTGATGCCTTTGAATTATGGTGTTGGTGAAGAATATTCCATCTTGGAAGATGTACAGCCAGAGTGCTCCTTGGAAGCAAGGATGGCGAGACTTCATTTCACATACTTTGGACATGTTACCAGGAGGGATCAGTTCCTGGAGAAGGACATCATGCTTGGTAAAGTAGAGAGGGAGTCAGGGAAAAAGAAGACCCTTTATGAGATGGATTGACACAGTGGCTGCAACAATGGGCTCAAACACAGCAACAGTTGTGAGGACGGTGCAAGCCTGGGCAGTGTTTAGTTCTGTTGTACATGAGGTTGCTATGGGTCGGAACTGACTCGATGGCACCTAACAACATTGTCTGTAAACAATTTAGAAATTATAATAAGACTGACTAAAAGTTGCTCTGCTTGTTATTGTCACCATGCCCATCGATTCTAAAAATTGTACTGATAAAATTCTCCTCCCTGAAAAAGCTCTTTGTTCTAAACAATGGCTGTGGTTACAATTGAATTTTAACAATATAGCTGTAAACTTCACATTCTCGTTCCTTGCCTTTTATAAACACTGTATTCTGCACAGAAATTAATCCAGAAAACTCCCAGTCCTACAGTTGGCCCCTGACCCACACAGCCTTGGTTATGTATGTAAGTTTCTAATGGTCTGCAATACTTTGGACAGCTCACCAACCTCTCCCAGTTTGCCTGGGACTTTTCTGGTTTAAGCACTAAAAGTCTTGCTACGGGGGAACCTCCTCAGTCCTGGACAAAGAGTTGGTCACCCTGCCTTTGAGCTTAGTCCAGGTACAGCCCATGTCACCAACCCTTGTGGTAGATGTGAGATAAATGATAGCATAATGATTGTAGGAAAAAAAAAAGGAACGGAGCTGCATTTTTTTCAGTGTTGTCATTCTATATAGTCCCTTGGAGCTTTTATTTGCGTTTCAAATTTAAACAGTGAAACTAAGTGCTAAAGTGCAAAGTGTGACATTTTTAGTTCATGCATGAAATATGTAACTTAATTTGAATAATATATTTAACAGAAAAATTTCTTCTTTAAAACCATTCTTGGGTTTAAGCCTAAAGAACAAGTCAAGAAAATTATGGCTGTCATTGATGATTACACACATTACCACAGAAAAAGATTGTCTTGTAAAGGAGGGAGTGTTGACAACGATCTGTTTCAGGTGTCAAATACAGTGGTTACCCCGCTGATGCTGTGCCTAAATCATCTCACTTCATCCCCATGGCAACCCTATAACAGGGATTCTATTGTTTTCCCCATTTAGAGTTGAAGAAACTGAGATCAGGAAAAATAAAGAACTTGCCTAAAATGACTCAGCTGGTGTCTTGGACTCCAAAACTGGGGTCTTCTAGAAAGAATCGCTTGCGGAAGTCTGAGGGCCCCAGGCTGACAATGCCTTTATAAGACTATTGAAACTTTTTCTTTCAGTAACAAATGACCCTGAAACTTAGTGGGGGTAAAGCAACCATTCATTATGCTACAGAATCGTGGGCTGAGGATTGTCTTCTGCTTCACGAAGTCTGGGGCCTGAGCTGGGAAGATCCGATGGTTGACACTGAGTGTCTCCACACCTCAGCACTGGAATTATCTGCTCCAGACCCTGGCCTATCACAGGTCTGTCAGGCAGTCCCAACCCAGACAGCATTCTGGGGTGTGGCCAAGGGAGAGGCAGCCACTGAGAGGAGACCTTTGATGTATAGGGTGTCTGCTGAATTTTGAAGAGGTTTACAAATAACCATGAAGGAGCTACCTTTCTGGACTACAGGTGAAAACATTTCTTCAGACCCTGAAATTGTGAACTTCGAAGTCTTCAAAATAAACCCCTATCTAACAGATCCACAGAATGACTTTTTCAACTACTTTGTCACCCCAAGACCCACCATTTCCCCTTCCTCCATTAAAGCTTTGCCTACTTAGCCTCTCCCCTGTCCCATCCTCTGGTACAAGAAAAGCAGTCAGAATGGAAGAGCACCTGCTCCCAGGAGCTATGTAAAGAGGGCAGAGTGGTCTGTGGGACAGTGTGGCTTGGGAGGGGAAAGCAATCAAGGGATCACAGGTGGGACAGACTGCTGTGAAGGGGGAGAAAGATCTTCTAGGGATGAGAGTGAACTGCTCCCAAGAGCTTCAGTTATTAGGGGCTGAGGGAGTAGAGGACTTTTAATGATACACCGAGAAACCCCCTGTTGTAGATTGAATTGTGTCCCCCAAATGATCTGTTGAACTCCTAACCCCTGTACCTGTAAATGTGACCTTGTTTGGAAATATGGTTTCTCTTTCATTATATTAATGAGGTCACACCAGAGTAGGGTCGGCACTAAATCTAATCCCTTCTGAGTGGTGTCAAAAAAACAGAAAACGGATGCGGAGAAACACATACAGAGAAGAGGCCCTGTGAGGAACCGTCTACAAGCCAAGGAATGCCAAGGAACGCCTGGGGCTACGAACAAGGAAGGACCCTCCCCTTGAGCGGATGACCTGATTTGGACTTCCAGCCTCCAGACCTGTGACTATTCTGTTCTTTAAAGTCAACGACTTTCTGATATTTTATCACAGCAGCCCTGGGAACCTAGGACACTCCCCCTTAATGTTTACAAAAGATCAGAATTTCTACTTGGACTGTCCTTAAATGCAAGGCTACTCAGGGACTGAGCTATGTGGATCACAACATTATAAGCATTACATTAACTTTTACTGAGCCAGCTTCCTGCATATACGCCATCTCTTATCTTCATAACAATCTTGGAAGTTCTGGAGAAATCCAAGGTTGAGGTTCAGGCTCAAATCGCTTATCCCACACCTTTCTCCTCCTTTCTTCCTAGCAGTTGAACGCTAGTTTTGTTTAGATGGCATCTGCCAGGTGGTATGATATTCATGGGCGTTCCCCATGCAAGGGGGTAGATCACAATCGGTTTTAGTCAATCTGGAAGTCCTACTCCCCTTCCTAGGGACTGGTAAAGGCAAGGGTATGTGTTACCTTCTGCCTGTGAGACAGGAAAGGAAGTTGGCTAGCAAAAGTTACTTCCCAGATAAAAAGAGACATTGAGGAAGAAATATCCTTCCTTTCTTTCCACAAGCCTTTGTTTTATCTGTATATGGTGCCTAGAACTGGGGCGGCCATCTTGGAACCATGAAGGCAGCTAGCTGACATCCTGAACACAGAAGAGTAGAACAACAGAAAAAACATGGGTTCCTGGTGTTGCTCTTGAGACTTCGAATGAATGGAACTGGGGCCTCCCTTCCTTGAGACTTCTTTGTTATTTGAGGTGACTGATTTTCCTTGTTACTTAGGCCATTGTGAAATTTAACACTGCGCTTGCCAAAACTCTTGAAAAAGAACACTTTAACGAGTTTTTGGAAAGTGTCTTAGTTATTTAGTGCTGCTATAACAGAAATGGAAACCGGGTGGCATAGTGGTTAAGTGCTACGGCTGCTAACCAAAGGGTCAGCAGTTTGAATCTGCCAGGCGCTCCTTGGAAACTCTACAGGGCAGTTCTACTCTGTCATATAGGGTCGCTATGAGTCGGAATCGACTCTACGGCACTGGGTTTGGTTTTAGTTTTTTTTAATAATAGAAATACCACAAGTGGATGGCTTCAACAAACAGAAATTTATTTTCTCAAATTTTAGGAAGCTAGAAGTCTGAATTCAGGGTGCCCTTTCTAGGGGAAGGCTTTCTCTCTCTGTTGGCTCTGAAGGAGGGTCTTTGTCTCTTTTGACCTTGTGCTCCTGAATGATCTTCTGTGGCTTGGCATCTCTCTTTCCCCGTTTTTACTCTGCTCTGCTCTGCTCCTTTGTTTAATCTTTTCTATATGCCAAAAGAGATTGACTCAAGGTACACCCTACACTAATCCTGTCTCGTTAACAAAACAAAGACAGTCCATTCCCAAGTGGTATTATCACCACAGGTATAGAGGTTAGGGAGGACCACACATATTTGGGGGGACACAATTCAATCCATAACATTCTACCCTTTGACCCTTAAAAAATCGTGTCACTGCCACATAAAAAACACGTTTACCCCATCGCATCATCGCAGAAATCTTAAATCAGATTGCAAGTCCAAAAATCTCATCTTCTGAAGCATCTAAAATCAAATATGAGTGAGATTTTAGGGATATTCTATTCTGGGGCAAAACTGCTCTTCATCTATGGGTCTGTGAAATCTAGAATACAAGTTATCTGCTTTAAAAGTACAACGGTGGAACAGGCTATAGAATTCCCTCCAGAGGGGCCCCACCCAAAGTCAGATCCAAGACACAAAGTTGCCTTGTGGTGAGGGGGCACCCTATGGCTCATTCCTTAGCAAGCCATTACCAGTGTGATGCCATACGCCCTTCTGATGGTCTTGAGTTGTGACTTGGCAGGCTTGTAGTGCTCACACCACCCCCAGGGCACAGGGCACAAACTTTCCAGAAGGCCTCAGTTATGCAAGGGCCCTCCACATACTGTTCTCTGTCACGAGAGGAAGAAATCTTGCAGGCTCTGGGGCTTCCCAGAGGTGGGGCCCCACTAGGGTGAGGCACTAGCAAAAATGGGGCAGTGGCAAAACCCAGCAGAGGTGCTGTGACTTGTTGGGTCAGAGGAAGTCACAAGGAACTTAAGCGAAAATAAAACAGAAGAGCCAGTTTTTGTTTTTTTTTTTTAAAGCATTGGTAAAAGGTTAGGCTTCCTCTGGCCTCTATCAGTTCCCAGCTGGTCCCCAAGAGCCCAGCACATAGCCGTGGCCATAGAGGGTCTTCCCTTACCCATCACATCGTTTGCACATAGGAGGTCCATAATAGACACGTATTGAATGAATAAATGACCAAAGGAAGAATATTCCGAATCTTTTGTCCCTCTAATTTTAGATAACACATGGCGAAAAATTCCCGCAAGCTAATCACTCATACATTGTTGTTGTTGTTGTTGTTGTATGCCATCACAAATCACAAACCTTTCAGGACAGCCCATTTCAATTCAACAATATTGAGTAACTTTTGTGTGCCAGGCACTGGGCTAGAAACTGAACACATGAAGATAAGTAAGTCTTGCTCTTGACCTCAAAGAGCTCATTAGAAGGGGCACAGAGATGAGGGAGGGGAGAACAGCTGAGGGAGGAGAGGGGAGAGAAGGGGCGGGGAAGGGACAGGCATAGAAACAAAGGATGGCCATGATGTGTGACTCATGCTATGATGGCATTAGGGCAGGGTGTTCCGGGCAGAGGAAACAGCATTCACAAAGGAGGGACTGGAGAACAACAAGTGGTTTAGGAGGGCCGGCATGGCAGGAGACATGGCTGGGATGGTGAGCAGGGCAGGCCTCGGAGGGTCCTGGGTGCCAGCCTAAGGAGTTTGCACTTTACCCTGTAGACCAAGGGCAATCACTGTTGTTGTTGTTGCTAGGTGCCATCGAGTCGGTTCTAACTCATAGTGACCATATATACAACAGAACAAAACACTGCCCAGTCCTGAGCCATCCTTACAATCGTTGTTATGCTTGAGCCCATTGCTGCAGCCACTGTGTCAATCCATCTCATTGAGGGTCTTCCTCTTCTTCACTGACCCTTAGAGGGTTTCATATAAAGGAGTAAAGTGATTAGATCTCAAACATTCCATCCTGTTATTGGCCCACGTGTGATGTAGCACATCTGAATGTTAATTAGCTCAGTGCACATTTACTATAAGTCTGACGTCAGAATTAGAGGGCTGGGGGAAACAAGGCGTTGCTAAAAATCAATTTGTGGCCAAAATTATTATTATTTTTTTTTCTCAGTCTCTGGCCAGACACCACTTTTGAGAAATTCTCTGCGAGGTACTGTGCAGCCACTGACCTGCCAGAGGGCTCTGCTGGGCTCTGGGAGCCTCTGACTCAGACTTTTCCAGATGGGCCTTGTCCCTGCAACTTCCCAGTGAGCCACGCCAAGGCTGGAGCAAGATGGGGCCGTGATGCAACAACACTTTATAAAACAAACATCCTGGGACTTCCACTTACCCATGGGTGTCTTCTGCTTCCTACAGATACTTTTGGAGATGCTCCACTTCTCTGATGATGTCACCATTGCTCAGAGAGCCTAAGTAGGGCCTCTCTGGAAGTTGCTTTCAAGGCCTCAGGCACATTTGAATTAACTGCAAAGATGGCACGCTTTCAGCCTTGGAGGTGGATTGGATTTTTTTTTTTTTTGGAAACACCTACAAACAATTCAAAGGCAAGGCTAGAGTACTGGTGAGTGATTGAGCTATGGAACACTCTTTTTAGTTAAACATACACATAAGACCAGAGTGTCTTATGGCTGGTCAGCAGATCCCAGACTCCCAAGGTCCTCATGTGACTGGATCTAATGGACCTTGCTCCACAGTCAACTCTTACTGTGCTCCTGGGAAGAAATTTGGTACAGCAGAATATGATCTTGTGTATGTAGACAGTGCAAACCCACTTTCTAGGAAGCTGTCAATATGAATATTCAAATATTGTGTAAATGGATACACAGTGCTTGCTGATGCTTGTCTTTTACATTATTTAATTCTTTCCAATAAAGGTGAGTCTTTACATTGGTAATCACTATAGTTAGATCTTTATAAACCCTTTTATGTAAATAAGTTAACAATTAAAAAAAAAAACCTCCTTCATCAGACATGTCTTCATTTTTGGTTCAGAAAATCTGGATTTACACAGAGCCTCATTTGCAAAAGAGGTCAGATTCTAAGACCATCAGAGTTCAAAGGTCTGAGTTTTCATCCAGTCCAACTATTTCATTTTTACACAAAGAACCTGAGACCCAGAAAGGAGAAAGGATGCTCAAGGTTTCATAATGAGCTACGTACTGAGGTTCGCCAAGAAAATTGGAGGCGGTCTCAGAGCTTAGGTGAAACTACCAAGTGCACAGATCTTGTTAGCATGTCCAGTGGGGCTTTTGATGTTTTTGTTCACTTCCTTTTTTGCTTCTGCACCAAACACCAAAATCTCATCTCTACACGAAGGTAATTTGTAGGTGTTTGGTATTACATGCTTTAAAATGATCTGTTGCTCTTCTCTAAGGGAAATACTTTGAAGGAAAATGATAAAGCCCACTGAAAAATACGAGGAAAGATTAAAAAAAAAAAAAAACCCATGTATCTGAATAGCAAGCCTTGGGTGGCACAAACAGCTAAGTACTGGGCTACTAATGTAAAGGTGATGGTCTGAACCCACCCAGCAGCATCTCAGAACAAAGGCCTGGTGATCTGCTTCTGAAAGGTCACAGTCATGACAACCCTATAGAGCACAGTTCTACTCTGACACACATGGGGTCACCGTGAGTTGGAATCAACTCTGTGGCAACTGGCATCTGAATAAGGCCAGGTTGAGTCACTCCCAATTCTTCTTTTTCAGTCCAGCTTAGCAATCAGGTTTTGTGACTCAGGCCCTGTTGACTCCCAGAACCACTATCAAAGGCCTCTCAAAGAAAGGTTGCTGGCAGCTGGCAGGACCAGCATTCTCTCAGAGGAAGCAGCACTGCCTCCTTCCCTTGCTTTCCTATCTGGGTCAGGTGGGCCTTCTGGGCAAGGTATCATTGTGCCAGAGAAATCCCAGCATGTGGGCATGAGTTTGTGCGTATAAAATGGGCTGGTTGGTGGGAGAGACACCAGGGTATGTGAGGGACAGAGGTGTGAGTGGGGGCATGTATGCGGCTGAGGGACAGACCACCTGGCATCTTGAACCAAGAACTTGCTTCTACATTCCAGTTAATGTTTCTAAAATCTAAAACAATCACAGAACTGAGCTAAAGGGGACTTTGGATCTCACCCAAACTCTCCCCCTTACAGGAGAAGGAATGGAGTCTTACAGAGCGTCAGGGAGGTGGCCAAGGTCACAGAGCAGCAAGCACGGGCTGACTGGCTTATCCTTTTCTCCATCTCTGGCTGTTACTGGGACCCCACACACCCAGGCATCTGGTCCCCTCAGCCGGGAGGAGGCCACATAGCAAGTGCAGTGTTTGCCTTGGAATGGCTGACTGACATGCTGCAGATCGCTGGGCAATGTGGGCAGTGCTTCCCATGTGAGCTCTGCCCTGAGCACGGGGGACTTCCGGAATGTGAAGAAACTCTGTGTCGTTGGGACAAAATGTTTCTTCAAAGAGAGGGAGACAAACACCTCATCACCAGAGGGTTCACCATGAAGCAATCAAAGATACTCCATTTAGTGCTTGAGGCTATAATGTTCTCTGATGGGTTTCCCTTTATTACTGTCATCTCCTGAGGGAGACTGATGCTTGTGTGGAGATAAGTCCCCTCTCTGTACCCCTAGTCCTGGGACTTAGCACTCTGTGGTAGCTCAAGGGCTAGTTAAAAAATGAAATTGATCAAGGTGCCCAAGAGAAAAAAGGAGTGTTGCCCATTATCTGCTTTTACATATGAAACCCCACTTCTGCTTCCTGCTACAGTTTTCCCTGTTCTCCTTTCTGTATAACCAAGAAGCCATGTATGCTAGATCATTCGTTCATTCATGCATTCATTCAATAAGTATTCACTGACTATGCCCCACAGCTGGAAGTGAGGTAGCAGGAAGGGGGTGGTGTGTATGTACAAAGATGTACAATTCAGTCAATCACTGCCCTCGAAAACTTCTCAGTCTCACATTTCACTGGGCTCTTACCCTTCAGGAAGTTTTACAAAATTCTGAATGGTTTTGTAGCCGTAAAGATCTTTGGGTCATCTAGTCAGGCCCTTTGGCTTTACAGATAAGGAAAACAAGACCCTGCAAAGGGAGGTGACTAGCCTAAGATCACAGAGCAGGTTGGAGGCAGGGCTGGACTAGAGCCCCAAGTTCCTCCGGGATCCCCCTGCATGGCCAGGCCCAGTTTTACCTTGAGTCCTCACCAGCAGCTCTGTCACAAACCACACCCGAGGGTGGGACATCATTCTATCTATTGGGTTTTGGCTTCAAGGCAATGAGTAGTAAAAATGAAATTAAAACACGAGTGCCTCAAGTTCCCTGAAGCCTAGTCCCTGCCTGGGGCTGCTGTCTGGGGTGGGTCCCGAGTCGGGGTCCCCATAGTGGTGCAGTCCTCCGCAGTCATTCACTGCGCGCTCTTGAGGGTTCCTCATTTCTTCCGTGGCTCTTGCCAAATGCATGCACTGCTTAAGCATTGTGGGTGAATTGGAATTGACGTAACTCCCTCTCAAAGCGTGCCAGTTGTAGCTTGTGCTGAAAGATTTCTATTATTGATGAGCTCCAGCCAATACAATAAAGGGCAGGGAACCGGCTTGATGGTTTTACAGATCCTGACCTCTTTCCCCCTAACGGCCCTAAACGAGAGTCTCTGCCTTGTTTTACTAAGTAGGACATATTCTCGTTTACCTATTGCTATCGGCCGTCTACTTAGACAACATAAAGGCAGGGTTTCCTGCAGTGGTGGTGGGGGGGGGCGGCCTGCCAGCCCTGCCGCTAACTTGCTGGGTGGCTCTTGGCAAGTCCCTTTCCTCTGAGTCTATGTTCCCTTCTCGGTACGCGCGGGGTGAAGCAGAATAATGTTCAGGTCACTTCCGTATGAACAGATGCGCTGACAGATGGGACTCAAGTCCGCAGGGTGGGTCCACGTGGCCAGCGCGCAGCCCGCGGTCCGGTGCACTGGGCCTCCCCTCACCGCCACAGATGCCTGCTTCTGCCCAAGAGCACGAGGTGCTTCCCCGCCAGAGGAAAGCCAGTGCCGCATGCGCGGGAACGAAATCGGGCGGCGAAGGCCTTTCCGCCCAGGGCTCGGGCGGGGCTGCGCCCCCGCGCTGCAGGGAGCGGCAGCCGAAGCTCCAGCGCCTGCGGCGCCGCGGGGCGCGCGCGTGCGCGGACAGGCTCCAGGGCCGGGTGGGGCGGGGGCCGGCGCGGCGTGAGGCGGGGAGAGGCGGTGCCAGGCGGCCCGGCCAGCACGCGCGGGGCGGGCGGTGTTCGAATGCGCTGACGTTCCACTGTCCGCGCCCCCCGCTCCCTCCCTCTGCCCCTCCCTCGGAAGACCCCCGGACGGAACCGATCGCGGCTGGTTTGAGCTGGTGCGTCTCCATGACGACACGCCCGGCGCTATAAGTAGCGGCGTGGCGGCGGCATCGGGCTTTGTCAGTCCCTGCAGCCTCCGCCGCCGGCCGCCCCTCAGCCAGCAGCTCCAGCGCCACCTCGGGCCGGCGGTCCTCCGGCGGGAGGTAGCGAGGCGGGCGGGCGGGCGGGCGGGCGGCTGACTGGGCGCGGCGGAGGCGGCGGGGACAGCGCCGGAGCAGCCGAGCCGCTCTTCCGCGTCCCCTCTGCGGCATCTCTATGGGGCCCGCCCGCGGCGCCCATGCGCTCTAAGGTGAGAGGGGTCGGGGGCCGCTGGGGGAGGGACAGGCCACGTGTCCCTGCGCGGCCGGCCTGCCGGGCTTCCGGTGGCCGGGGCCCCGAGCCGGGAGGACCCGCCGGCTCCCGCTGCACCTCCGAGACCGGTGCCCGCCGTTGGTAGGAGAGGAGCCGGGGCCCGGCCGGAGCACACGTGGTCGCCGAGCCCGCCGCGGTGGGGGAGTGCGCGGCCGGCCGGAGCCCCGCGACCTTGGTAAGCCGCTTCCCCTCCCGGCTTCGGCTCTCTGCTGTTCGGTCGGGGCGCTGCCTGGGCCCCACGGCGGCCGCCTCCCGGTGACGCAGCCCCGGCCCTACCTTCCGTTCCTCCGGCCCTAAGACTGTCAGGGCCTGGTGGAGATCTAGTCCATTATCTGTTTTACATTTATTCCCAAATGACGTCAGCCCTACCGGAAGCCCTGAGAAGGCCCGTTGGTTCCTTCAACCGCATTTTTTTTGTGTGTTTTTTTTGAAAGCCCTTGTGGCGCGCTCGGCAGCAGGTGCAGGGGAGGTGTGGAGCGAGCCTTTCGAGATCTCCAGACTGTGGTCTGAGACTGTCACCTCTAATGTTCATTTTTATAAGCCTGCTTCCCTGCGCTTCCTAAAAATCCTAGTTCTCATTTCTCTGACCCCTGTGTAGCAGCCCGTGGGAGTAGCTAGAGGTAAGGTAGCCTTGTGGTAACTTTGATAATACTCAGCCGGTCCTTACGTACTTGTGCTTAAGGGATCTTTGAGTGATTTTGTGATTTAAGGAGAGCCGAGAATATTCAAATCCTATTCAGGCAAACAGACATGCGCATGGAAGGCAGCCCCAAGATTTTCAAAAAAGACCGATTGTGTTCTAGAATCTTAAATAATCAGTGCGAGTTTTGATAGTAGAATCTCAAAAATGTCTGGGGAGGACAAAGAATATGCTGACTTTTTGGTTCAGACCTCGTACTGAGCATCATTTAATTGGTTTGTGAACGTTTCTGTTTGAATTCATTCATGTCTCTTTCAGCTGAACTTTGTTACAGAAAAGATGTTCTTAGGTGAAATTTCTTTGTATCACAAGTTTTTGTTTAAATAGATAGTAAAGCAAAATGCTTAATGCTGCGTTTCAAAGAAAGGAAAAACTTTCCAAGTTTAAACCTGAAAGTTGCTTTAAAGATATTTAACAAGATTCTAAATAACCTAATCTGTCACCATTTGAGACTGTTTATTAGCCAGTTGTAAATGTTACATAGACAAAAATATAGGTTTGCTGGCATTAGTCTCGCACTTTCCCCTAGGGGTGCTTTAAGCAACTTATGAGGGTGACAGTGCCCAAAAGTCACGTTAGATTCGGTCTTCAAACAGGTTCTGCCGCGCATGGGTTTGGATTTATGGCAGGCCCGTCACCATGGGCCTCTCATAGTGTCCCATGCCAGAGCAAACTGTAGCCCCGAACCATTGCCTGGCCTCCTTTCCCATAGGCTGCAGGCACTGAAGCGGGCTGCACAGTGGAAAAAAAGAAACCCTACCTGGCAGAATTTAAATAGGTTAAAAACCAATCATTTAAAAGTAACTTAATATGTCTGCTCCAACCAGATCACAGTAGAGGGTCCCAGACAGAGCGAGAGAAAAATGTAGAACAAAAAATCAAGATCATAAAAAAGACCAGATTTACGGGCCTGATAGAGGCTGGAGGAACCCTCAAGACTGTGGCCCTAAGACACCCCTCTGGCTTGGGATAGCAGCCATTCCCAGAAACTACCTTTCAGCCAAGCAATAAGACAGGCCTATAAAATTTTAACGGTAACACCTGAAAAGAATGTGCTCTGTACAACAGACAATTATACGAGACCAAAAGGGCAACATTTGCCCAGAAGTAAAAATGAGAAGTTAGAAAGGGGTAGGAAAACCAGATGAAAGGAGATGGGGGAAATGCAGACATTATAGGGATTTCAACCAATGTCACAGAACACTTTACAATTTGCTGAATGGAAAACTAATTTGCTCTGAAAATTTTGACGTAAAACACAATACAATATTAAATAACTGTTAAACACCAATGTCACGTTTCACAAAGGCCAAGAACAGTGACTTTTACCATTTTTGCTTATTTTCGTAACCCATAAAGTTGGTCAAAAATTACTCCTGCACGATTATCGTTCATAGCTAAGCAAATACTAGACTGCCTGTAAGGACAGTTCAGGTTGCCACAGCTACTAATTTGGTCAGCTGCACCAGTTCGAGGATGCTGATTTCTGATCGGATACCGCAACTGTAATACAAAATGTTAGCATGCGCAAGACATTTCTGTGATGCCTTTTAGTCACTGAGAATTACTTTGTATAAGATTTAGCCAAAGTCGGAAATGGCAGGATGTTCATATGGTAACTTTTTTGATAGTGGCTGTAGTGCCATTTTAAGTTTCTAAGAGCTGAAACTGTTCCAGGAAGTAAAGCAGGCTGACCGTTATAAAGCCTTTTTTCCCCCCATATCAACGCACTGAGTGCAGATAAACTTATGAGACCTCATGCTATACTGTTTCGGCATGAATCTTTGAAATACTTATTTTGAGATGTATAGTGCTAGCTATGGAATTTTGGTGTGCTGTTTTGGAAAATCCTAAAATTTTGAATCCATGGCATCATTGGATACTGCGGAGGTAGATGGAGTCATGTGAGTTACACCTAAGAGTAATTTGGATTCCCAAGACAGTGACTGACTGACTGACTGACTGACTTTGGGTGCCTTACCTACTGTGTGCGTGTGCAGTCAGTGCCTGGTCCTGATATTCCCGAACGTGTGATGTGTTCCTAAGGTAGACAGCAAATTCTGTGTGTTTCTATTGTAGCAGAACGTTCCCACTGCTGGACCAAGGGTACAAGGTTATTAATCAGTGGAACGTGGAATTCCTGGAGAATTGCCTTTGTGAAAAGCTGGAAATAGTTTGTTTAAAATCTCTCTTACAGTTTTCCATGTAAGTATTCAATTTACACTTTTGTCGCAGGTTGATCTTTTTAAAAATCACATTGCTAAGCGGTTTTTTTGTGTTTCAGAGGACATCCAGACACCATGAACAACTTCAGTAATGAAGAGTTTGACTGCCATTTCCTTGATGAAGGTTTTACTGCCAAGGACATTCTGGACCAAAAAATTAATGAAGTTTCTTCTTCGGTAAGTACGTTAGGACGCTGCTGGCAGTGCAGCTGTGTGGGCATCGGGCAGAAGAATGGGAAACTTCAGTGAGGTCTTGAAGAAATGTAATGGAGCGTTCATGTCTCGTTAGGGACTTTAGAAAGTAATTGGCTGTGGATTGCCCAGTAATAACAGTGATACACACATCAGTGACTAGACTCAAAGAGTGGTATTCATTGAGAGTGATGGGGCCTCAGAAGGGAGGCGGCATTTTAATTTGGCGTCTTGGAAGGGAAATGGTTACTTATAAGAGTTCCAAAGAGTAAACCTGTAACCGCTTTTATTTTAGGATGATAAAGATGCCTTCTATGTTGCGGACCTTGGAGACATCCTGAAGAAACACCTGAGGTGGTTAAAAGCTCTCCCTCGTGTCACCCCCTTTTATGCAGTCAAATGTAATGACAGCAGAGCCATAGTGAAGACCCTGGCTGCCATTGGGACAGGATTTGACTGTGCTAGCAAGGTAAGCAGAAGCAGCAGGATTTGGAAATGAATGTATCAGATGACCCCGTTTCCCCAAAGCAGATCATAGTTCTAGGTCTAGGACAGTAGGTGCTAATGGGGAAGTGACAGCTTCTCGTGTTCTGTTTACTGATTCCGTGCATTAGCTACATATGAATAGTGTGATGCCACACTTTTTTTTCAGACTGAAATACAGTTGGTGCAGAGTCTCGGTGTGCCTCCAGAGAGGATAATCTACGCAAATCCTTGTAAACAAGTATCTCAAATTAAGTATGCTGCCAGTAATGGAGTTCAGATGATGACTTTTGATAGCGAGGTGGAGCTGATGAAAGTTGCCAGGGCACATCCAAAGGCAAAGTGAGTTCTTCCTCCGTTTGAAGGAAGGTGGGGTGTGGGAGGTATATATTCGGCCCATGCTCAAATTTTCAATTATTTAGTTTCTGTAGTCATCTGTGTGTAGTGGGTTAGAGACAGAGTAGAAAATAACTTAAATCCTCTTTGATTGATAGGAGCCCTGGTGGTACGGTGGTTAAGAGCTCAGCTGGTAACCAAAAGGTTGGCAGTTCGAATCCACCAGCCACTCCTTCAAAAAGCCCCATGGTGCAGTTCTGCTCTGTTCTATAGGGTCGCTATAAGTCAGAATTGACTCAGCAGTGGGCTTGGTTTTGTTTTTTTATTGACTAGTAGAACCATATTAGACTCAAACCAGAGTAGCTGAGCCGATATTTAAGAAGGGGCGCTCTTTAGGTAAGCGTAAGTGATGTGTTGTCCTCAGTCTTTTGTACTTTTCTTGCTTTCAGGTTGGTTTTGCGGATTGCCACTGATGATTCCAAAGCAGTCTGTCGCCTGAGTGTTAAATTTGGTGCCACACTCAAAACCAGCAGGCTTCTTTTAGAACGAGCTAAAGAGCTGAATATTGACGTCGTCGGTGTCAGGTGAGATCTTGTGGGTGGCGTAATTAGCAGCTTAAGAAATTAGGCAGTTGGATTTTAGACATTTTCTCCCCCTGTAAAGGGTGATTTAAGAAATAGTGAGAATCAGTTTGTTTTCCATTTTCTTTCTTTTACTCCAGCTTCCATGTGGGAAGTGGCTGTACCGACCCTGAGACCTTTGTGCAAGCAATCTCTGATGCCCGCTGTGTCTTCGACATGGGAGTAAGTATATGTAAACCTCAAGTGCCAGGGCCAGTTCAATGCAGTGGGGTGGGCTGGACTGGTGATAACTAGTTTTCGTCTATCTGCTACATATATATATTTTATTACTTGTTAAAATCTAGCTGTGTGATTGACTTCTTACTTTTCTTAACTCTAGGATGAGGTTGGTTTCAACATGTATCTGCTGGATATTGGTGGTGGCTTTCCTGGATCTGAGGATGTGAAGCTTAAATTTGAAGAGGTACTTTATAACAAAACTAATATTAACTGTTTTAGCAGTTAAAAAAAATATATATTTCAAAGCTTAAGTATTTTAGCTAATATCAAAAGGGCTATACACATGTATGAGTTGATTTTTCCAAAATTTTGGGTGCCAGCTGATTACAGTAAGAATGTTTTTTTTTTTTTTTAAATGTTAACTCATACTTTGTTTATAATTAGCTTCCTGTAGAAATACTAGAGAACGTACTGACTTTAGTATGTCATTACCCCAAATGTGCTTTGCAACAATTTGTAATTCCTTCCCTTACAATACTTTTTAATGTCTAGTCACATCGGAAGTTAAACCATTATATGTGGTGCTTGAGTTTTTAAAATAGATGTGTTCTTCAAAAATCATGTGAGGTAGGCAGGATAGAAATTTTTTTATCCTTTTGATGTGTATTTGCTGAATAAAAATACTTGAGCAAGTATTTGGTAATACTTGGTAATAAATTTGTTTTGTACTTTTTTTTTTTCTATTTTTAAATAGACTTTATTTCTTAGAGCAGTTTTAGGTTTACAAAGACATTGTACAGAGAGTACGTAGAGTTCCCATCTTCCCCTGCAGTTTCCCCTAGTGTTAATATCTTGCATTCCTGTGGTACATTTGTTAAACAGTGGAACTAATATGGATATGTTGTTATTAACTGAAGTCCATAGTTTACATTAGAGTTTACTTCCTGTGTTGTACACTGCTCTAAAAATGCACTGTATGTTTTGTACTATCTCTTGATAATTGGAAGAAAGGCCTGGCAGTCTGCTTCTGAAAAGCCAGTGAAAACCCTCTGACACACATGGAGTCACCATGAGTCAGAATTGACTCAACCTCAACTCATTTAATACTCATAGCATCTTGCTCTAGGGATAGAAAGGGTATCTGGAGGGGAGTCAAAATAAAACTACAAGGATATACAGACTGGCTTTTAGGGAGATCTTTATTTTGCTTTTTTTACTTGATGACAAACCTTTCTGCTGATGGTTTCTCTGAATTGTTTTTTATTACATTGTGTTAACGAAGTACTGTAATCTTTCTCCTCCGTGGGAATTTCCCCATAACGAATGACGACTCTGTTGTGTCTCATTCTCACAGATCACCAGTGTAATCAATCCAGCATTGGACAAGTATTTTCCGTCAGATTCTGGAGTGAAAATCATAGCTGAGCCAGGCAGATACTACGTTGCATCAGCTTTCACTCTAGCCGTTAATATCATCGCCAAGAAACTTGTGCTAAAGGAACAGACAGGCTCTGATGGTATGTATAAAGGGCACAGTCATTGCGTATATAACTGAAATGTGGCTGTCAAAAGGTCCTGATTAGGCTTACTCTGCCTTTCCAGATGAAGATGAATCAAGTGAACAGACCTTTATGTACTACGTGAATGATGGAGTATATGGGTCATTTAATTGCATCCTTTATGATCACGCACATGTCAAGCCTCTTCTGCAAAAGGTAACTTCCGAGCTAATGTTTTGTCTAAAACAAGATGATTGGGCATAGCAAACGTAAGTAGCACCTTTCTCTCTGTGTCTTTTAAACGTAGAGACCCAAGCCAGATGAGAAGTACTATTCATCTAGCATATGGGGGCCAACGTGTGATGGCCTTGATCGGATCGTTGAGCGCTGTGACCTGCCAGAAATGCATGTGGGTGATTGGATGCTGTTTGAAAACATGGGTGCTTACACAGTTGCTGCTGCTTCTACTTTCAATGGGTTCCAGAGGCCAACTATCTACTACGTGATGTCCGGGCCAACGTGGTTAGTAGCCATAATACCTTCTTGATTTGTGTTTGTGCTTGTCTGTTGGATTAAGCCATTTCCAAATAGTTTTTGTTCCTATATTAAGAATATATGCGCTATAGAAAATTTGGAAAATACAGAAAAACGAGAAGTTCCCCCAGTAAATACTCCCGTACTTGTGTTTCTTTTCAGATTGGTCCCATGGTATGACCTTTTAGGCACGAATGCTTAGGGATTTCTGCATGATTAGATTATTGTGGTTATGGCACGGGATTTGTGTTTTCCTGAAATGCTTGTCTGAGAAATACCTTGAATTGCTTCCTAATGACGTAGTGACCAAGGAAGTAAGCTCACCCAGTGAATAAGTTATTCCCGTTTGATGCTGCCCAGCTGTGGGTGACTCAGCATTTGAATATGCCACTTCTGTGTCTCCCAGGCCACTCATGCAGCAAATCAGGCGCCACGACTTCTCCCGTGACGTAGAGGAGCATGATGTCGGCACTCTGCCTGTGTCTTGTGCTTGGGAAAGTGGAATGAAACGCCATCCAGCAAGCCGTGCTTCAGCTAGCATTAACGTGTAGATACCCTTTTCGTAGCTGTTAACTGCGAGTTTAGCTTGAATTAAGGGATCCGGGGGGACCATTTAACTTAATTATTGCTAGTTTTGAAATGGCTTTGTAAGAGTAGGATTGGCACAGATGCAACAATATGGAAGACTAGGAGATGGGGTCACACTTATCTGTGTTCCTATGGAAACTATTTGAATATTTGTTTTATATGCATTTTTATTCATTTTTCAGACATGCTACTAAAGAATGCACCCAGCTGCTGAGCAAGCATTTGTAGCTTGTCCAGTGGCAGAATGGGCCAAAAGCTTAGTGTCGTGACCTGTTTTAAAAATAAAGTATCTTGAAATGATTGGGTATTGGAAAGTTTTTACATTGTGTCCGTTCTAAACAGTTGGCCTTCAGTGTTGCTGTAGAAACAGGGATGAAAGTTCTTCCCACAAGCTGAGAAAACTGTACGAGGGAAGATGTTTTTCCGTATTTTGAGAATCCGTTGAAATGCCTTCTTCCTGTGAGGGGGGATTTTTATTTTGAGTAAATAGAATCCTAGGTAAGGTTTGCTGTGGATTCTCACAGATAGCCGGTCTAGCCCATGTATGGGTAGAAGGAAGAGGGCAGATGAGCTGACGTACCGCTCTCTACTGCTGACGGTGTGGGTGTCTGCTGTTAATGAGTCAGCCCACGCTGAGTCTGCCCCTTGCTGAGGAACATCACTGCGCTCAGCTGGCCTCTTCCTGCCAGTACCCAGGGGAGGTGCGTGAGGAATACTGAGCCTTGCCTGCATAGACCCTAGACATTCCCACCTTCACTCACTCTCGAGACAAGTTACACAGTTAGAATGTTAGAAATAAAGTACATTTGGCAGTTTCTACATTGAACAGTTCTGTGTACTGTAGATTTTCACCTTCTCTGACATTGAGCACTGGCCTTACGTGTTCTTTTCTCTCTCACTCAACTTGTGCCCTGCCCCCAAAACGGTGGCAGGTTCTCATACTATTTAACCCTCAGAATGGAAACTTTTGGATCTCTACTGTAGCTGCACGGTTAAGCCACCAGTCTCTGAGCAGCATGGAGTATCATACTAGCTTCGTTAAGAGAAGCATTGAAAGATAGCAGATGGGAGCGCTAAGGAATACTGCAGCTGTCTTCATCAGAGGTGGCGGCCTAAGTGAAAGGTTAAAACCAAACCTACTGTCGTTGAGTCGTTTCTGACTCAGCAGCCCCATAGGGTTTCCAAAGCTGTAAATCTTCAAGGAAGCAGATTGCCACATTTTTCTCCTGCGGAGCTGCTGGTGGTTTCAAACCATCATCCTTTCAGTTAGCAGTTCAGCGCTTTAACCATGGTGTGCCACCGTGCTGTTAAATCTGCCAAAGGAGTTGAGGAAAGGAAAGGGTAGTTCTTGCATAAGAAGAGCCATCTTCCCCCGATCTGGTTTCCAAGCAGTGGACACAGAAGCTCATAGCTAAGAATCGTTAGCATTTTCCCTCTTGCTTGGCTGCCCTAGACTGTGGCTTGGCTTGTCACCTGACCTGATCTCATTTCCGTGACCTACACAAATGGCTTTAGTAGCCAAAATAGAAGAATTAGACTAATGAGAAACCACAAAGAAAGTAGATTCTGACTGGGGTAAGAGACTGGAAGGAAGTAATCAGCTTTCAAGTGTATCTTGTGCCTCCAGTGAGGACATCCTCATTCAGTTCTGGTGTGTTAGGATAACTATCAGACCTCCCCAAAACCACCAGGTCTGAGCTGATGCCGCTAGCTTTGTATTCAGAATACACAAGGCAATTCATGTTGAGTGTACTACACACCAAGAAATTTGACCTGAGACACCAGACAGACTCATGGCAATTTCGACTAATGAGTCCATGTGCTGCAGAGTCATCAAATCTTAAACTCTGGTAAATTCATTCTATTTCAAAAAGGAAGAGATCCCCAAGATCCCTCGTTAGCGATTGCGTTAGGTGAGATTGAGCGATTCAGCTCGCAAATGAGTAATACTAAGGGCTTGGAAGCTGCTCTAAGTCTCAGCCAATTAGGTAAAATGTAATTCAAGCCAGCTGTTGCCAGTGCCAGTGGGGAGAGAAATAGCCCCAGGTAATCCCACACCACACACTCTATAGCTTCTGAACCCTCCCTCCTGACCACAGCTTGGCACAGGCATTCAGGAATGCCAGAGGGCCAGGTCCTGCTAAGGCTGGGCTTGGGTCTGTAAGACGACGTGGCCTGGCTAGGGCTGAGTGGCTTTCCCCGGGACGACCTAGACTAATGGAACAGAATTGGGAACCTAGAAATAAAGGTAAACACATTCTCATAGTTGTAGACGTTTCTTTTCTATTTGGGATCTGGCAAGCGAATTTGGCATAAAAGAGGACAGCCAGACAGTGTCTGGGGATATATTAAACTCCTCCCAAGTACTGCCCTTTAGGAACCTCTTGAAGTTCTAGTTTGGAGTGCTTGGTTATGTCTTTCCATATCATTAAAGATGATACTGTCTGGTCATGCACAGATACCGGATGTTTCTAGATGTATGATTTGAAGTGAATACAGCTCTGCTTCCGCCGCTGCTTTGTCCAGGGAGCAGGTGCGTTTTTCTTTTGGGATAGCTGGGGTCTGTCTACACAGAAGCCCCATTGCGGGAGAAGCCCCATTGCGGGGTGAGCGGGTGGGATCCAGGAGAGGAAAGGGGAGTGATTGGTGGTCAGAGGTAAAGGCAGTTCTGTTCAAACCCGGCAGGCTATGCATTCGAATCACTTGAACTTAAAAAGTACAGATTGCTGGTCTCCACCCCAAACTCTTTGAGGAGAGGGTGGTGGTGGGTCGCTTGAGTAATAACCAGTTGGAAAAATGTCAAAGGATCCTCAATTAACCAAAATAAATTCCAGATAGATGGAAGTTTCAAATGTAACAAATTAGACCATAAAAATTAAGAAAACATTTGAAGGCAAAACGCAAGGGACGAACAGGGAAAAATACAACATGAAAAGGGCTAATTTTCTTCATATGAAAAAAGCTCCAATAAATCAGTAAAAGAATAATAACAGAGAGTGGGCAAAACAGAAAAGAAAATAACAGCCTTTAAACACAAAGATTTTCAAACTCAAAAGAAATGCATGTTAAAACTATGAGAATCTGTTTCTTACCTTCAGATTGGCAAATATTCTTTTTAAAAAGTTCCTAAGCATGTTGAGTAAACAGGTACGCTCACACATTTTTGGTGGGAAAGTAAATTGCAGGGACAATCTCTTTGGAGGGCAATTTGGTAATCTTAAAAACAATCCACATTATCTTTGACGCAGCAATTGTGAGTGTTTCTCTGACAGAAATACTCTCACAAGGCTAGTCACTGTGGCGGTGACTGTAACAGCATGTATTAGAAGCAGCCCATAGCCCATCCATCAAGACGGCAATGCTGAAACGGTGTTTAAAGAATGAGATAGATCTGCAGGTACCATACAGAACAATCTCCACGCTTAGTGAAAAAGCAAGGTGAGGAACACTACGTAATATGATACTATGTGTGAAAAGCCAAAACCAAAACCCAAACAGCAAACTTTGTGCATGTGTTTGTGCATGTGTGTGCACAAATAGACTTACATAGGCATAGAATATTTCTGGAAGAACTTAGAAGAAACTGGTAACAGTGGTTGCCTCTAGGCAGGAGAATTGGAGGCCTGGGGGACAAGGGTAGGAGATTTATACCGCTTATTTTACAAGCGTATGTTACTGATTTTAAAGGAATTATAAAATAATCTTCCCAGGTGAAGAGAGGCTCAGAGATAAATTCCTCCAGTCGCACAGAGAGTAAGCAGAGGCAGGATTGACTGACACCAGGTCAGATGACTCCAGCGTTCAGCGTTTTTTTTTTTACCTACCCTGAGGACATGCTGTTGAATAGCTAGAGAGATTTCGGGGGCAGGTGGACTGGCTCAGTGGGACCTGGGTGGGATTGGCCAAGGCTTGATTCTCAACTTTGTAGGCCCAGAAACTCCAGCTGGTCAGAGTCTAGCTGGGCTGGATCATGCCAACCTAGCTTATAAGGCTGATGGAGGCAGAGGACCCAAGAGGGAGCTAACACTGGAAACACTCCCGCATCCTGCGACGTTGAGCTGGTGGCTAACCCCCATAGAGGGTACTATCTGCCCTGTCAGAGGTTGCCTGGGGTCAGAGTCAGATCTGGCTGTGGCACTGCCCATCACGGACCGGTGTGCACCAAGGGGCATGCCAGAAACTGGAGGACAGGCCTACTCATGCCTTCCAAGAGCCCTCTCTCTAGCCTCCTGGCTGACCATCCCTTTGTGCCTTCTTGCAGGTGGAACCCCCCGGCCGACCTAGCCCTCACTCAGCTTGTCTTTAGTAGTTATGTGCTCCCCACACCCCATACAATGGCCCACTAAACAGTCATCTTTCATTTCTACACAAATTCAGTCCTTGGTGGTTTTCCTAAGTTATTCTAAGTGGCTGACTGGTCACCTTCTCCAAGTTAGGAGGCTTTTCTGGCCATTATCCCATACTTCCTTCAGCGTGGCCCAGCTTCAGGGTTCTCTTGGCCCAGCTGGAGCACTGTCCCCTGAAGGTGAGAGTCACCCTTTCCAAACCAGGCTCTGTGTTGACCTGGGGGTCCTGAGGAGCCTCAGCCACTTGGGTGTGAAGGTCAGAGAGAGCAAGTGGGGGTTCTGTCCCTCCTCTGTTTCAAACAGTTTTATTATACATCGGGTTTTGAGATAGGATGTCATTTGAACAAAAGGCTTGGCTGAGTCCTCCCAGGCTCTTCTTTTTTTTATGGCTGTGGCAAAGCCCAGAAAGGGTGAGTGACTCATCCAAGGTAAGTGAGAGGGAGGAAGAAGGACTTGAGTTAGTACAGAGGTCTGCCTCTCTGGCTGGGCTCTGCTCTTGGCCGCTTATTGGAAAACACAAACAAAAAACTATGACCAAGATGAGCCAGTCTCTTCTGTTTCACCAAGGGTGAGAATGACATTTCACTAGTACTGGCAGCCTCTTGGCTCCTGGCCTCTGCTCTCTCCCAACCTCATTCCCTGCCCAGGGTGGTGGCAGGCAGGGGCAGCCAGAGCTTCTGCAGCTGCGGAGCTCAGCAGAGGCTGACACTTTGAGCTGCGTTTTTGCCATGGGCTTAAGCCTGGAGCTGGGCAGACCCAGCCCATCCTGCGCCCCACCCCTCACTAGTGACAAGGGAGGCTAATAGTGCCCACGTGGAAGCGGTGGTGTGAGGGAGGATCCATGAAGCTCGGGACTTAGGGCACCGAGTGAAAACACTCAGAAATTCTTGCTGGCATTAGGGGTTGGAGGATTTAATCCATACTCATTGCAGCCTCTAGAAAGAGGAGAAAGGTCAGGACAACCCGTGCTGTCTCTTGCCCAGGGATTACTGAGGTAGAGCCTTAGCCCTGATGACTTTCCCTGCTGCCGGTCTGGGGTATGAGGGATGAGCACAGAGGTGGCTATGGCCACAGGGGGCTCAGTGACTGGGAAGAGGCTTAGTGGGCAGGGGTCAGGCAGATGGTCAGAATCTTTGGTGAGAGGGGTGGCTGCGCCATTAGAGCCATGTGCCCCAACCCTGGTGGTGGCCTGTGAGATGGCCTGGTCCCCTCCAGCTGCTAACCTGCTCTGGGGGCTGTGCAGGCTCAGGCTCCATGGCCTTGCCAAGTTGTGTTGCCAGATTTAACAAAAACAAGATATTGCACTGTACATACTTATACTGAAAATTCTTTGTTGTTTACCTGGAATCCAGATTTAAATGGCTGCCCTGTATTTATAAGGTCGCTCTGAGTCAGAATCGACTTGATGGTAATGGGTTTTTATTGACGAGGTTCTGGGAGGACTGGGAACCAGGGGCCTGACCCCAGCTACTTGTAACACACTTGCTGTGGGGCCCACGGCAAATCAGGGGCTCTTCTGGGCCTCAGTGACCTCATCTGCCAAAAGAGACGGGACAGAAATCTAGAAGGAGGCCCGAAAGGCTCAGAAGCCAGGTTTACCCACCAGGAGGCGCAAGGGATCCACGCATCCTCCACTTGGGCTGCCCTCTCAGCTGCAGCCACTAGGGGGCAACATCACCTCATGCTTAAGGTGACTCTGCTGCTCTGGACTAGGAGTCCTGGTGGTGTGGTAGTTAAGCACTAGGCTGCCAAGGAAGGGTCGGCGGTTCGAACCCACCAGCCCCTTGGCAGGAGAAAGATATATAGCAGTCCCCTTCCGTAAAGATTAAAGCCTTAGAAATCTTATGGGGCATTTCTACTCTGTCCTATAGGGTCACTATGAATTGGAGTCACTTGAGGGTAGATAGGTTTTTTGGTTTTGGCTGCTCTGGAGATGGGCCCCAGCCACTGGGCTGTGAAGGCAGAATAGTGGTCTCATCAGCCCCCGACACCCACCTTCCAGCTTGGCTCAGAGATGGATCTACAATCAGCTACACGGGGTCTCTCAGAGTTCTGAGGAACGAGCTCCAGGCAGCCTTGTCCCCTGACCATGCTATTCCCTGTCCTAAAACTCCTCACGTGCTCCCATAGACTCAAGCCCAGCCCAGCCCTCACCCCCCACTCTCCGCCTCACCCCTGCACCCCAGCACCAGTGAACAACTCGTGGCTCCCTCTCCACAGTTGGTTATTTCATGCCTCCTAGCGACTTGACGGCAATGGGTTTAGCCTTTGTCTTTGCTGGTCCCTCTGCCTGGACCACCTACTCCCTCTCTCAGCCATGGCCTCCTGAAGTGCCCCCAATCCCTTCCCCGTGCCCACAAGCACCTGGAGATTGCTCCACCTGGCCTCTTCCTTTACCACGCTGGTGGCCCTGGTCACTGCCTCCGCTCTGGCTGAGACCCTCTGAGGGCAGACTTTGTGCCTGGCTCTGGGCACCTCTTGCTGCTCATTGGATGGGTGAGTGGTGTTGGGAAGCACAAGTAGGGGGCCATGCCTCAGGTCTGGGTTGTCTCCTAGGCCCCCAGCCTAGCTTAGGTAACAGTACATGTTGAACCTGATCAGCTGTATCCCTCCTCCTCCTTTAAAACCAATAACCAGTTGCCATTTAATTCTTTCTTTCTTTTTTTATTGTGCTTAAGGTGAAAGTCTACAGAGCAAATTAGTTTCTCATTAAATAATTAATACACAAATTGTTTTCATTCAGTCACTTCTGACTCAGGCGGCCCCATGTGTGCCAGAGTAGAACTGCGCTCCGTAGGGTTTTCAATGGCTATGATCTTTTGGAAGTAGATAACCGCGCCTTTCTTACAAGGTGCCTCTGGGTGGGTTCAAACCAGCAAACTTTTGGTTAGTAGCAGAGTGCTTACCCATTTGCACAATTCAGGGATTCTCCCCCCCTCCTCCTGCTGCCATGTTTATGTGGGTCCTTTTCCCATGACAGGGTTCCACCCCATCCAGGCTGGCCTCCCCAGAGTGCTGGATCCCAGTCTGGCTCCTGCCTTACGGCCCCTACATCTGGAGAAGTCAGGGCCCCCTGGCCAGCCCTCAGTTCTGAGCTGGAGAGTCTGAGCTTAGATCTTGGCTGTGGCGCATCCTCACCCTCCGGGAAAGCCCTGCAGCCTTTCCTTCACCAGCTGACGTGCAAGATGGGAGTTAGCATCCTGGTTCTCTGGGGCACGTGGCGGGTCCATTCTGGGCCCCGCATCTTACAAGTGGGTGCAGGGAGGCCCAAGGAAACGAACAGACTTGCCCAGGGTCATGTGACTTGATGTGGCCAGGCTGGGATTTGCACCTGGGGGGGGGGATGGGTAGTTGCTGACTCATTCATTCATTCATTCACTCATTCCTGAGCAGGCCTACCACTGGGCTGAAGGTCTATAGGATGGAACCAGTCCTATGAGTGTGGGGAGGTGTGGGCTGTGGAGGAGAGCTGGGGAGGGGCCCGGGAAGGCTTCCTGGAGGAAGGACATTGCATAGGAAGGACCTGGTGCATGCAGGGTGAGGATGAAGTTCAAGGAGAAGCTGGAGACAGGGAGGCCCCTGGGGGGCGAGCACCCCAGATGGAGACAGGAGCATGGTGGGTCCTCTACAGCCAAGGTAAGCCCCTCTCAGACAGGGAAGGCAGGGAGTAGAGCTGGGCCTGTGCTGTGAGGGTGGGGAAGGCGTGGCCTCAGATTCCTACCACCACTGCCCACGTGGGATACGTTGCGAGGGCTGCCACTCACTCAACTCCGCCTCCTCAGGCTGCAGACACACACCTATCCCGGCACAGCCACCCACCTGCGGAAGGACTCAGGCCAGATGCACCGCCCTTCCTCATCGTGAGTCTTTGCACAGGATATGCCTGGATGTGCGCGCCAGACCCCTCAGCACAGAGACAGACGCACACTCAGAGTTGGAGACCCAGAGCCGCGCAGAACTACATCTACAGCAACAGACTCGGGTGGACCACACTACCCTCTCCATCCCCCAAACACACACACCCATTCACACACATATACATTGTCACACATTCACACATATACAGTCACACACATTCACACACATACGCACATTCACACAATATACACTCACACATTCACACACACACATTCACACTTATAAAAAAATACACTCACGCATATTCACACAATATACACTCACACATTCACACTTTCACGCATATTCACACAATATACACTCACATTCACACACATTGACTTATACACTCACGCATATTCACCCAATATACTACACTCACCCATTCACACATTCACACAATATACACTCACACATTCACACTTATACACTCACGCACATTCACACAATATACACACACATTCACACACTCACACTTATACACTCACACATTCACACAATATACACTCACATTCACACACATTCACATTTATACACTCACATTCACACAATATACACTCATTCACACACACATCACACTTATACTCATGCACATTCACACAATATACACACCTTCACACACACATTCACACTTATACACTCACATTCACACACACATTCACACACATACACACTCTCACAAATTCACACATACACACGTACACTCCCACACACACACTCACACACTCACAGTACAGGGGCATTGTCTGGGGGCCACAGGACCTGGCTGGTTCTGACTCTGACTTCCTGGGGACCTCGAGTGAGTCTCGAGCGTCTGGCTGGGTTGCAAGTGGGACCACAGAGCAAGCAGCGCATTGGAAGTCAGTAGACTAGGTTCTGTGGGGCTGGTCCCTCTACTTCTCTGGCCTTGACTTCTCCTCATCTGCAAAGTGGAGCAGGCCCATGACCTGCCAGGTGGGTCTGATGGGGCCCTGAAGCCCTTGGTAAACAGTAGAGTGCTATGGGATGAGGAGGCAAAGGATGGTGATTTGGAGCTGGCATCCCAAGGGACAGCCTTGGGCACTGGAATGCAGGCCAGTGTGTTGGGGGCAGCAAAGGCACCATGTGAGCACGGAGGGCCTGTGGGGGCCTGGGGGTGAGCTTGGGGCACACACACACGCTGCTCACAGGCAGGAGGAGCTGCCTCCTCCCGGTCTCCAGACAAGATCGGCCAACATTTGCCCTTTGGGGGAGGACAGGTGGCCTGGATGTTTCCTCAGAGATGGACTCCGTTTCACACCTGGGCTCCAGGGAAACTCATCCCCAGTGGACAGAAGCTGCTGGAAAGAGCCAGAGGTGAGGAAGGCTTCCCCTGGCTTTCTGTGGGAGAGCCCACTTTGTGCCGTCTTGGGGCTGGGTGCCCCTTCCCTGAGCTGGCTCCAGTACACCTTTCCACACCCGCAGGCCCTTTCTCCTGGCCAGGGTGTGTTTTCCAGGCCCCTGCATGCATCTCCACAGCTGGTCTGGACTCTGGTCCCTGGGTGGTACCCCCCTCTGCCTGGTCTCCCCAAGCTTGCTCTTGGTAAACGTTTGCTCAATAAACATCCTCCTCCAAGCTCAGGCTCCCAGTGCTCCTTCACCACTCTGTGTCCTGATGTCTACTGTGTTCACCCCATCTTCTCTGAGAAGTGTTCCTGACTCCCCTGCCCGCCCACAGTTCCTACCCCCAGCCACAGGTAGGGAGCCTCAGGCCAAGGAGAGACAGGCCATGGAGCACCCCGCAGAGCCCCTAAAGGGCAGCAGCATGCAGGTGTGAAGAGGGCTAGAATACCCTCCACCCTGCCCCATCCTGGTCCTGGGGCTGCTTGAGGGGCTGGGCCCATCACTGCCAACATGAGGCCAGAGCCCAGATCCATGGAACCATCAGGTACCAGGAAAGCCATGGCCCCATGGGAAGTCAGCCTATGACTGATCACTGGCTGAGCTGGGACTGGAATGTGGTGACCTGCCTCTTAGGCCAAGCCCAGGGCTCCACCTCCCTGTCCTGAGGTCAGGCAGGCCTGGCCCTCGGCTGGACTCTCTGCTCCTGAACTGCCCGTCTCCCTCTGGCTGGCCAGCTCCTCAGGGCAGACAGGGCTTTGTTTCCAGCTGTGTTGCCAGAGTCTGTCTCCTGGGACTGGCAGCTCTCAGGGGAGGACTGGGAGTGAGCTAACTAATGAACCAACTGCTCTGATTTCCCGAATACCTCTCCGTTGGGCCACGGTCTCTTTCTCAGTCCGAAGCCCCTGGTGGTTCCTGTTCCCTCCTCAGGGAGCTGAGATTAGGACAGAAACCCACCTTGGCACACCCTCCTCAGGCCCACACCTAATCCCAGCAGGTGGGCGGGGGTGGGGTGGGGAGGAGCCATGCTGATGATTCTGTGGCCCCATCCCTCCAGCGCCTGGGCCTGAGAACCAGGCCTCAGGAGGGCACCCTTTGGCCAGTGGAGAAGTGCAACCCCTTCTCCACCAGGAGAGTGGGTGGGGGGATCAGGCCTGGGCACCACAAATATGTCCCATCTAAGACTGGTGGCTTAGTGGTTGAGAGCTTGGCTGCTAACCAAAACGTCAGCAGCTTGAATCTACCAGCCAATCCCTGGAAACCCTATGTGGCAGTTCTGCTCCATCCTATAGGGTCGCTATGAGTTGGAAACGACTTAACGGCACCTAACAACAAGAAGACGACTTGCTCAGGGACCCAGGAGCAAGTTTCTTCATTTCCCACAACACCTAGAGGTCTGAGAGTGGGATGCAGAGGGTTGGTAAGAAAGAGACTGAGCAGGGGTTGTGGTGTTAGCGGCCATCGAGTTGGCCCCTGACTCATGGCAACCCCATGCACATCAGAACAAAATGGTCCTGGACCATCCCTGTGACTGACTGCAGATCAGACTGTTATGAGCCACAGAGTTTTCACTGGCTGATTTTTGGAAGGAGATCACCAGGCCTTTCTTCCTAGTCCCTCTTTAGTCTGGAAGCTCTGCTGAAATCCGTTCAGCATCACAGCAACAAACAAGCCTCCGCTGACAGACGGGCGATGGCTGTGCATGAGGTGCGCTGGCCGGGAATTGAACCTGCGTCTCCCATGTGGGAAGCAAGAGTTCTGCCACTGAACCACCACCAATGCCTCAGACTGGGTCAGTTATTTGAAGACCATGCTCTAATTGGGAGGAGATGCAGTTCATGGCCTTGGGAGTTTATCTGGGTTCCAATTCTGATTCTGCCACCCATTGCTAAGGATTTGAGGCAAATTTCTTAACTTCTCTAAACCTGAGTTTATCAACCCGTAAAATGTGGGTAGTAACACTATATTGTAGGGTTGATGGGAGGTTTAAGCTAGATAATGCACTTGGAAGACTGGCTTGGAAATCTGCTTCTGAGAGCTCACAGCCTTGAAAACCCTATAGAGCAGTTCTACTCTGCACACATGGGGTTGCCATGAGTTGGAATCTGCTTGACAACTAAAAACAACACCCTTCTGGTAGTGCCCACTGACTCAAAAGACACTTGGCAGAGTGACTCATCATTTCTATTTTAAAAAAAGGAGGCATGGAGTCTTAAAAGATACAAAAATGGCTAAAATCAACCCAAGAGCTTCCGTCACTGAAAGCCTACAATAAAGCAGGCTCTGAGCTCCATGTCCTGTACGCATTACTTCCAACCATCCTACAGCCTTCTTCATGCCCTTTCTGCAGGTGAAGACACTGAGGCACAGAGAGGTCCCACAGCCAGGAAGCAGGCATGACAGACACTGCTAGTATCCATCCTTGCTAAAAGAACCTCAATTCTGTTCACCTCTGTTAGGGATGGAATTGTGTGTCCCCCCCGCCCCCCGCCCCCCACACAAATACGTGCTGGAATTCCAACCCCGGTACCTGTGGATGTAACTCCCTCTGGGATTAGTTTTCGTTTTTCTGTTAATGAGGCCATATCAGCAAGGAGTGTGTCCTAAACCTAATCACTTCTGACCTACAACAAATACAAATGAGACACAGAAAAAAGCACAAATGGGGGTTGGGATGAGACAGATGCCACACGAAGATCACCAAGGAACCATGGAACACAGGGGCCACAGGAGCTGGAAGGGACAAGGGCCTTTCCCCACAGCCTACAGAGATAGAGACTTCCTTATAGGTACCCGTTGCTGTCGACTCATAGTGACCCTATAGGACAGAGTAGAACTGCCCCATAGGATTTCCAAGGAGCAGCTGGTGGATTTGACCTGCTGGCTCTCAATCACTGCGCCACCAAGGCAGTGCCTTGAATTTGGCCTTCTAGCCTCCTAAATATGAGAAAATAAATTTCTATTCTTTAAAACCACTCGCTTGTGGTATTTCTGTTATAGCAGCACTAGCAAATGTAGACGACCGCCTTCTAAGCACCATGTCCTTTGAGGGAGTGGGCTCCCCCTCAGCCAAGGGATTCATCTTGATAGGCTTAAGCCAGTCATGGTGACCTCACACCCCTAGGCAAGGCACTGAGGATGGGGAGTGTCATGGATTGAATTATGTCCCCCCAAAAATGTATCAGCTTGGTTAGACCATGTGTGGTTGTCCTCCATTCTGTGATTTTCCTATGTGCTATAAATCATAATCTTTGCCTGTGGTTAAAAGGATTAGGATGGGATTGTTACACCACCCTTACCCAGGTCACCTCCCTGATCCAATGTAAAGGGAGTTTCCCTGGGGTGTGGCCTGCACCATCTTTTATATCTCAAGAGATAAAAGGAAAGGGAAGCAAGCAGAGAGTGGGGGACCTCATACCACCAAGAAAGCACCAGGAGCAGAGCGTGTCCTTTGGACCCAGGGTCTCTGCGCCTGAGAAGCTCCTCCTACAATGGGAAGATTGAGGACAAGGACCTTCCTCCAGAGCCAACAGAGAAAGAAAGCCTTCCCCTGGAGCTGACACCCTGAATTTGGACTTTTAGCCTACCATACTGTGAGAAAATAACTTTTCTTTGTTAAAGCCATCCACTTGTGGTATTTCTGTCGTGGCAGCACTAGATAACTAAGACAGGGAGGATTCTAGGAAAGTTTTCCTCTCTCTAAATGGAAGGACGGAGAACACGGCTGCTTTATTTCTGCCTCTGGATGTTCACATGTCGGATGTACTGCCTGGAACAGTGACAGCCATGCTGGCAGTCCAAGGAAACCAGTTTGAGGACAAAAACTGACTCTTTGAGACGGGGCGGTGGGGCAGTGGGGATGGTGGGAAGAACCTGGCCCTTAGCGATGCTGTCAAGCTGCTGATTTGCCAAGCCAAGAATGCACACCGCCTTTGGACTTCTTGGCATGTGAGACAAATATCCTTACCATGTAAGCGCTTTCAGTTGGGTTTTCAGCTGCTGGGCCTGGAAGTATTCTGACTGCCACAGGGAAGGCAGGATGAGAAACCAGGCCTGTCTGATCTCTAAGCCTGGGCTGTTTCCCTCTGGTGCACGCACTTTCCTCCGCGGCAGCTGCCTTCCCTGCGGCCTTGCTGATTAAAACCTCAGAGAAGGAGAGGGAGGGAGCAAGGCAGAGAGCGTGACAGACAGACCCGCCAAGAACAGTCGTCTTTTAATTCCACGAATATTTCTTGGTGGGAAGCAGATATTGAAGAATAGGCTGTACCAGATTTACAGACACAGCAACGGCTAAAGGGTTCCAGGAAGGACCAAGTTTGCAAACAGCAAGCAGCTGAGGCCAAGTGAATCCACTTCAATGGATGACCACCGAGCACCACGACCACCAAAATGGCAATTTTCTACAGGCAGACACACGATCCAGATAATTCCGTTTATTTGATAATTTGAATACAGGAAATGCCAGACCAATCAACAGGGAGAACAGACCTTCAACGCACAACTGCACTCACTACATGGACGGCAGGATCTCCAGGGCTCTGGGCACGCATGCAGGTCCTCCGGAAGCAGGTGGCACGAGAGTGCATAAATACCACACGACAACCAGGCTCAGAGGAGTCACAGGCCACGGGGGAACCAGGCTTGGAAGGCAGTCAGAGGCATTAAATACGGGACCTAGACTGTACACTGTACTTCACCATACACATAATTTACATAGGAAAGAAAGAAGACCACAGTATATATAAGTGCAAGCAATTTTGGTCAGAGAAAACAAACCAACGAGATAGGTGGAGCCATGCTCGGGTAGGGACTTGCTCTGTCTAATCGTGCTCCGTTTCCGTCCCTACCTTTCCGGCAGAGTCACCTGGGATTACAAAATAACTTAGTTGGCCCTGGTGCTATCTTAGAAAGTCCTACCTAGAATCTTCAGTGTTGTCCACTGGGCTCCCCGTAGGAAGGGGGTTGCCCCAGGAGCCCTGAACACTTTAAACCCTCCGTGTAAACACACCCAGTGAGTCACCCCGGAAAGGAACAGGCCGAGACGGGGGCAGGACGGGAGGAACATCACGTTGTTTGGGCGGAGGAGGGAGGCGCAGCCAGCAGGGCCAGGCCGGCGTGATGGTGTCGCCTGGGCACCGGTCCCGGAAGAGCAGAAATGACTGAGGAGGCATCCACTTTTGCAAGCAAAGCTCAAACAGCAAGACAAGCCCGTGTGTTTCTCTGCGACTGTCCAGATACCCGTTTCCTTAGAACTGGCTCGCACTGCTGGGGTCACACTGTAACAATCGGACGATGGAGGGGTCACTCTTGGCACCTTTAATAAACTCTTCCAGGGACAGCTTGCCTACAGGGACAGAGAACGGGAGAAGTCAGAATTATGCAGTGCTCACTGCTCTTTATACGTCCCAGGAGGATGGGGACAATTATCACGTCAGGGACACCACCCCCTCTTTTTTTCAGAGTCTTGAGCCTTCTAGAAGCTGGACTGCATCAGCATCTCTCCGCTCACTTCAGAAGTATTTCTGGAAAACACTTTGCTTCCACGGCTCACTGCAAAGTATCAGGCGACTAAAAGGACCTATCCAGTATGGTGGCATGACGTGGCTGATGAGGGTAATTTAAAGCCTTTTAAAGTCACTCCACTTCTTACATATTAAGGAATGTGTGACTTGTCAAGAAAAAAGATGCCCTTTGCCTCTAATTCATAAGCAATTCAGGGCTGAGAGGGCCGCACCGGGCAGGGTGCCCCCAGGCAGCCCAGGGCCTGAACTCACAGCCTAAGGCGTGGTTTCCTGCCACGAGCAGTGTCTGACCTCTGCACAAGCTCTGAGTCTGGCTTTCTGCTTCTCCAATATCTGCCCCACAAGGTGGGTGGGGGGACCAGTAAAGGCATAAGGGCCACAAAAAGGGTTCAGCCAGCTTCCTCCTCTCAGCCTCTGGCCCTCCCTCACCCCTGACCCTGTTACTTCTAGAATCACGAGATAGCAAAGTGGGTTTTAAGACTTAAGTGCTGTGGAAACGTAATTACAGATGAACTGCACTGGGGACAAATGTGTCCCTCTCCCAGACGCAGACGCCAGTGGCTCCACGCCAGGCTGGGTGGCCGGGGGTAAGGGCCCCATCTGGCTGGATGGGTATTCTGAGGACACCTGCCACCGAGGCTCCAGAGGGTGCTGAGCTGTGGTAGGAGGATTCAGTTTTTCAACCACCGTGCCCTTCTCTCACATAATTATTTTGTTTCCTTAAATTAAAAAAAAATTATTTTGCTGTTGTTGTTGAGAGTATATACAGCAAAACAAACAATTCAACAGTTTCTACACGTGCCATTTAGTGACGCTGACTACATTCTTTGAGTTGTGTGACCATTCTTACCCTCCTTTTTTTGAGTTGTTCCTCCCTTGTTAACATAAACTCACTCCCCCTAAGGTTCTTATCTAATCTTCTGAGTTTCTGTTGTCAATTTGATCCCATATAGTCATTAAAACAGCATAATGCTCAAGGCAGACATTCTTTACTAGCTAAGTTAAACTGTTGTTCAGTTTCAAGAGGAGTTCAGGGGATATTTTGGGTCAAGTTTCAAAGATTATCTCAGGGCAATAGTTTCAGGGGTTCAGCCACCCTCCATGGCTCCAGAAAGTCTAGCGTCCGTGAGAATTTGAAGTTCTGTTCTGCATTTTCCCCCTTTTGATCAGGATTCGGAAATGCTGGTGGCATAGTGGTTAAGTGCTATGGCTGCTAACTAAAGGGTCAGCAGTTCGAATCTGCCAGGCGCTCCTTGGAATCTCTATGGGGCAGTTCTACTCTGTCCTTACAGGGTTGCTATGAGTCAGAATCGACTGGATGGCAGTGGGTTTTTGGGTTTTGATCAGGATTCTTCTATGGAAGGCTAGGGAGTGGATTGGGAATGGCAGGGTGTGTAGGAATGGATAGCCACTACCGCAGCAGAGGAGGAAGTGCCTGAGGTTGTGCCTATGCAAATAGAGGGATATCAGGCCTTGCCACTCTCCCCACATGGCTGGTGGTGGCTTTTACCGGCCACTTCCCCACACATCTGACCTCTGGCAGTAGGCAGGGAGTGGGGATTTTCTTGGATGCATGTCTGAGGTCTCAGGGTCTCAAAGTCCCAAAAGCCACGGGGAGTAAGGCTGCCAGGCGGGCCCTGTTCTCCTTTCTACCCTTTTAAGTTCTCCTAGCAGGAGGTTTTGGGCTGAGCCCAGGTCAGCAGCCATAGGAGAAGCCTCGAGCTGACCCAGGGAAAACTACTGAGGACATGTTGAGATTATGACCCTATGTAAGCACCTCCCCCTTGTCCTCCTCCTCACAGAGGGCAGGACAGACAAGGGCTCTGGGGGTGGGAGGGCCCTCATCTGTGTCACGTGGTCAGTGTTTTCCCAGCACTTAAAATCCATTGCCGTCGAGTCAACTCTGACTGATAGCAACCCTATAGGACAGAGTAGAACTGCCCCATAGAGTTTCCCAAGGAGTGGCTGGTGGATTTGAACTGCCAACCATTTGGTTAGCAGTTGAGCTCTTAACCACTGCACCAACAGGACTCTTCCCAGCAGTTAACTGGGCTCAAATCATATGGACTGCTTGAATAAAAGCTGAATAGGAGAGAGTGGCCTTAACAATGGCACCCGTGCCATGGAGAGATTAGGGCAGAGCCATGTGTTTTCCTGGGGTGGCCAGGGGCACTGGGACAAAGTATGGACTGCCGCCTGTTTCTGAAGCATCCTCTGAGAAGCCTCAAGGATCACCCTCTCCCTTCACTCTAACCTGGATCCCTGGCCACAGCCCTGGCTTCTCCAATATCACCTCTCTCCTTCCCTCCCGCAGCCCCAGGGACAGAGAGTATCTCTGGGCTCACAGGAGGAAGTGGACATATTAGCAAGTGGAGCGCACTACCCAAGTTCCCAAACAATTTAGGGAGGTGCCCCGGTGCGGGGCTAGGGTAAGCCGGGAAAACACGTCAAGGGGTGAGTGGTGGTTGTGGGCAGCTGGCCTGGGGACACTGTGAGGTTAGAAATAATGGCCACTGTTTGTTGAGTGCCAAGTACTGTGTTCCGAGTTTTACAGGCATTTTCTCATTGAATCCTCACAACTACATGAGATTAGATTTATTATCCTGTTTCACAGAGGAGTAAACTGAGGCTTGGGATAGCCAAGACTCAAGTGCAGGCCTGTCATGATCCAAAGTCTGTGCCTTGCTACACTGGAGGTTGGGAAGCACATTTTGAATCAGCCCAAAGGCAATGTCAGGCACAAGGCTGCCTTGTTTTCTGTGTGAATGTGTTTTGCAAACTGTTAACTTGCTGTCTGCTATGCTTTATTCTGTCTACGGTTATACCCAAATCCTTGTCTCTCTGCCAGCTTGGTCTTTAACTCACTTTTGAGTTTACAGAGCACTTTTTAGCACATTACCTTATTTATAATCATCACCACAACCCTGGAAGTATTTTTTTTTTCTTTTCTAAATATCACATTTCTTTATTGTTCAAAAGCAAATCACATCTTGCTCTGTGGCACCACCCGACAAAGTCAGCACGAGGTATGGCATCGTCAGTTTACTTGGTTCCCACCAGAACCTCACAGCCTCTGCAGAGCAGAAAACTGGGGCGTGGTGCCCTTTGTTACCGTTGCCACCATTTCTGTGGTAGTGTGGCCCCAGGGTCCTTGGCACAGCTGTTGAAGGCAGATGCAGAGATGTATATCCTAACAGCGCTCGCCTTGACCCCTGGGGCCACCAGGGGGCCTTACATCTCAGATGATGGCAAGTAAGGAGCCGCCAGCTTCCCAGGATCTCAGGACCCTTGGATTCCAACGCCTGCAGGGCCCCAGGGGAGGTCAGCACCCCTGCCTCCCCCGCCACCCCAAACATTTTATTCCAATTTTATAAGTGCGGAGACTGCAGCCCAGCCCAGTAACATGCCCAGGGCCAAAGTGCCGTGAGGAGGGAACCAGGACTCAGAACCAGATGTTCCCAGATTCCAAATCCTGGGTCTGCCCTCAGGACAGCTAAATCAGGCTGGCCAGGGGCGGGGCAGGCAGGCTGGGGGACATGTGAGAAGCTGCGGAGGGAAGAGAAATTTCCCAAACTCGTCTAGGCTCCCTACAGCACTGTAAACACATGCGTGCGCGCACACATACACAGGCTGCCCCCTGCCCCCTACCGTCATTGTTTGTGTCCATCTGTCGGAAGATCTTATCCGTCCGTTTCTCTGGAGTGGACTCGTCCTCAGGCATCTTCATCACCGAGGACACCATTTTATAGATAGCCTGCAGGAGAGACACAGAATGGACGTAGTGAATAATGAGCTCAGACTCCAGGATGTGTCTGGTGCGGGGGGTGAGGGTGTGAGCGTCCACCCAGCCCACAGCAAGAAATGGAGGTGAGGGTGCTAACTGGCTGTGGGAACTCTTCTACTATTAAAAGAATGGCTTATACCCCTGTGTGCAGACAGGACAGGCTCCTTGGGACATGGCCAAGGACCCTCCTCAAGTGCAGAGCCAAATGCAAAGTCAAGACCCTCCAAGGTCTCCTGGTAGTACTGAAAACACCAATCCATGTTGAGAAATGTGTAGCAGCCAGATGTCACATGAGAAACATCACCCAGCAAGCTGGGGATATATGAGAAGGTGCTGGAGGAGGCGAGCTTGGTTTGATGGCCTAGAAACCAGATTCCATGTGGACAGGAGTGGCTGTTCTTCACTGCTCTGAGTGATACCATCTGTGTCTCTCGGTTTTGGCCAGGCCAATCTGCTCAACCAGTGATTGGCATGCCCATTTCCAAATGGGTAAGGGTTTACATGAAGTTCCTGGGTGATGCAAATATTTAATGCACTTGGCTACTAACCTAAAGGTTGGAGGTTCAAGTCCACCCAGAGGCCCCTAGGAAGAAAGGCCTGGTGATCTACTTCCCCCAAAAATCAGCCATTGAAAGCCCTATGGAGCACAATTCTACTCTGACACACATAGGGTCACCATGAGTTGGAGCTGACTTGATGGCAACTGAATTTTAAGGGTTCACACAGGGGCTGGGATAAATGATTCTTGGGAAATAGAATTCTTATTTGCACCACCGCTTATAGCTAAGAGTCAGGTGGTGGCAACAGGCCCACAGAGTTCCCCAAATCCATGTTAATTTATTCTCCTGTGAAATCCCATCTATTTGGGAAATGGGTTGGCTACTCCTCTGTGTAGCGGCTGCCACTAAAGCAGTTCATGGATTTGATACCCATTGCTTGAGGTTTAACCCTAAACTCCTTACATGTAGGGTGGGACTACCTCTTCTGAGGGGTTCCAGATTGACTCCCTAGGCTGTAGCAGAAGGGTTGCAGGGGGTGATAGCAGGGAGAGGTAGTTTCCAGCTCGCTGACTCGCTCCCTGGTTCCCTGCTCTCTACCACACACCATGCAGCCTGGTGAGTGAACAAAACTTGATTTTTTTCTGGAAAACACTATGATCTGCTGTTCAAACTCATCTGCTAGAGCTGTTGACGGAAGTGAAGTCAGAGAGAAGAGGTCTGATAAAGTGGTGCTATTTCTGTGGCAGATTTTATTTTAGGGATCACTTCATGTTTCAGGCCCACTTTACAAGTACATATTCCTAGCAACAGTTAAGTACTCGGCCGCTAACCAAAGATGGGTGGTTTGAACCTACCCAGCCACTCCATGGAAGCAAGGCCTGGCTATCTGTTTCTGTAAAGATTGCTGCCAAGAAGACCCTATGAGGCAGTTGTATTCTGTCAAAGGGGGTCGCTATGAGTTGGAAATTGACTTGCCAGCACCTAACAAAAACAGGGACATAAGCTCTTTGTTGCCTTCTCAAATATGGGGATTTACAAAGGTCTTAGCAGGTACCTCTTGCAAGCATCAAGTATCCTCTCAATTACTACAATTCTCACCTCTGTGACCCCACAGAATCACCCCTCTAAGAACTGTTCTGTGAAACAGCGTTGTGAAGATGAAAACAGATAAACGTGCTTAGCCCAGGCCAGATATACAGGAAGTGATCAATTTAGCAATGATAAAATGGCTTGCATCATTGCCGCCTGGAAGGACCAACCCAGTCACATGACAAATGCTTTAAAAATCACTCCAGAGGGGGACAGTTAGCAACCTGCTCAAGGATGACTGATTGTTGTGCTGGGTATAAAAGGCACTGGGCTGGGAATGGGGAGCCCTTGGCTGAGGCCCTGGTCTGCAGTGTGACGCCAGGCAGGCCTCTTGCCATGTCTGCCCCAGCCAGCCCCTTCCGGTGACCAGCTGGCAGTACCTGCACAATCTCCAGCATCTCGCTGCGGCTGATGTAGCCGTTGCCGTCCAGGTCATACATGCTGAAGGCCCACTTGAGCTTCTGCTCCAGCTTGCCCCGTGAGGTCACGCTCAGTGCAATGATGAACTCCCGGAAGTCAATGGTGCCATCACCGTTGGTGTCGAAGGTGCGGAAGACATGCTCCGCAAACTTGGAAGCGTCGCCATAGGGGAAGAAGTTGGCATAGATCTTCTTGAACTCATCCACAGTCAGGTGGCCAGTGGGGCAGTCCTTGAGGAAGCCCTTGTACCACTCCTGCAGCTCGTGGTCAGTGAACTCCGTGTTCTCCCGAAGGTCCTGCAGCACCTCGGGCCTCAGCTTGCTGTTCTGCTTGCCCATGGTGGCCGGGGGCGGTGACTACACCTGGAAGACAGGGGGTGTCAGCTGGAGATAAACACGGGGGGCCTGGCGTCTGGCTCCCCACTGCCTCCAGACATGAGCAGGGCTGAGGAAAGGCCCTTGCCTAGCCTGAGCCAAGGCCTGGAGAGATGCAAATAAAACCATTATTTGTACAATCATCGTATTTGAATAATGGGCCCTGGTAGCTCAGTGTTAAGAGCTCGGCTGCTAACCAAAAGGTCAGCAGTTTGAATCCACCAGTCGCTCCTTAGAAACCCTACGGGGTAGTTCTATTCTGTCCTATATGGTCGCTATGAGTTGGAACAGACTCAACGGCAATGGGTTTGGTTTTGGTCGTTTTTTTAAATTAAGATCCCACCTACGGTAAGACACATCATTATTTTTGTACTACTAAGGAAGCCAAAACACTGCCAATTAAATTATGACAGGTCACCCACGGATTACAAGACGTATTCTGACTTAAAAAAAAAAACAAAAAACCCAGTGCTGTCGAGTCAATTCTGACTCATAGCCACCCTATAGGACAGAGTAGAACTGCCCCATAGAGTTTCCAAGGAGCACCTGGCGGATTTGAACTGCCAACCCTTTGGTTAGCAGCCGTAGCACTTAACCACTACACCATCAGGGTTTCCTACTCTTACTTAAGCATGTTGAAATGTGAAGAAGAAAAAAAAAAAAAAAAAAACAGGGCAACTTCAAATCAATGACACAAGCTACTTATCAAGGGCCCACCAGGGGGTTATAGGAGATGTAGGCAATTAAAATAAATCCTTATTCTCAGCAGAGCTGTCAGGCTGACGATGCTCCTAGGCCCTTCATGCTGAGCAGCTCTTTTCTCTTCCAGACACTGCACCCCGTTTATATCCTTAGGGGGAAAAAAAAAAGCCTTTTGCCATAGAACTGATTCCAACTCATAGCGACCCTATAGGACAGAGTAGAACTGCCCCATAGAGTTTCCAAGGAGCGCCTGGTGGATTTGAACTGCCACCCTTTTGGTTAGCACAAAGCAGTAAAATTATGGTAGGTAATTGTTGGCATGTGGCCCCTCTCACGTGGCAAAACACACGTGAAGCTGAGGGGATATTATGTTAAATATAAAAAAATCTAAATACATAAAACTTCAAGCACCTGTGGGAACCTAGAGACCTGCTTCTTTGGAAACCACAACCCACGGCAGTTCTGTAGAAGGCCTGAATGTACTGCAGGTCCTGGTGTGATGTCACTGCTAGACATTAATACAGCTTTCACCTCACCCCCTAATTTTGTTTTTTCACTCTAAGAGTAATGCATGTACATGGCTCAATAATTTCTCCACCATACAAAAGAGCAGGAAATAAGAAGAAAAAGTCTCCCACAGGATCCCAGAGCTGACCACTTATAACTGCTTCTAGATTTATGAATTCTAAACAGTATCTACTAGATGCTCGTTATGAAAGATAATAAATGCGCTTCACTCATACGGTTTTTGATTTTGTTCTTGTTGTTGTTTTGTGACTTAGGAGACCCCACGTGTTACAGAGTAGAAGTGCTCCATAGGGTTTTCTTGGCTGTGATCTTCAGGGAACCAGATTGTCAGGCCTCTCTTCCATGCTGCCTCTGGGTGGGTCCGAACCGCCAACTTTGCACCATCTAAGGGACCTTTTAGTTCACCTACGGCTGCGAACGAACAGGTCAGCAGTTTGGATCCACCAGCCGCCCCTTGGAAACCCTATGGAGCAGCTCCACTCTGTCCTGTAGGGTCGCCGTGAGTCAGAATCAACTGGATGGGCACAGTTTGGTCTTCTGGTGCCCTGGGTTTTGGTTTTATACTGCCTGACACTGTTCTTTCTTCACCTCCCTCCCTATTAGTTTTATATTTAGATATTTTTTAACTTGTTATCTTTATGACTTTAAATAATATAAAAAAAACCAAACCAAACCCAGTGCTGTCGAGTCGATTCCGACTCATAGCGACCCTATAGGACAGAGTAGAACTGCCCATAGAGTTTCCAAGGAGCGCCTGGCGGATTTGAACTGCTGACCCTTTGGTTAGCAGCCGTAGCACTTAACCGCTACGCCACCAGGGCTTGCTCTTTTTTGAACTGTAGAGTGGTTTGGCAATATCTTTCAAAATTACAATGCACAATCATTTTGACCCAGCAATCCCGCTTCTAGAAATGTATTCAAAGACACTCCGCCTGTGCAAATAGCCTGTGCACAATGTCATTTCTTGAAACGTGGTCTGTGATAATAACCAACCTAGACGCCCATCATAGGGTGCCGCTATGAAATAATCTTCAAGATGTATTTTTAAGTGAAAAGAAAAGGTGCCAGCCAGCATATAGAATCTGCTACCTTTTGGGGAAAAAAACAATGTGTGTGTATATTTCTGGAAGGATTTAATAGAACGCAAAAGCCTTGGCTAGGAAAGGAGAAGTAGACGGCTGGATGGACTGTGGCCGGATGGGAACTTTGTACTCTAAACCTTCTTGTAATTTTTTTTTTTTTTTTTTAGCAAAGCAAGGATTTGAATCTGCCAGGTGCTCCTTGGAAACTCTACGGGGCAGTTCTACTCTGTCCTATAGGGTCGTTATGAGTCGGAATCGACTCGACGGCACTGCGTTTTGGGGGTTTTTTAAAGCAAAAAGAAAGTTTTACTTGGCATATATTCAAAAAGGCAAAAGTGGGAAGTGGACAAGCATGCTGCCAGAGCTAATGTCTGCCCGAGTTCAAAGGACATTATAGAATCATCAGTATATACTAAAATTACAAATGGGCAAAGCCACTGAAAGCATCACCTTTTCACCAATCGGCCCAAAACTGCTAAATCAATGTGATTCTACATTTTGAATGGTCTTTTTTAATAATCATTGGCACAGGTTTCATTAACCACAGTCTGGAGGGTCTTCATTGGTCCAACAAATTCTCTATTCACTAAATGCTAATAGAAAAAGATAAGAGTAGAAAGTCTAGGTCTTTTGTGCTCTGTTTATGATTTGTTTATGTGAATGTGTCCCTAGATGTTTTCTGAGATTGTCCTAGCTATTGTCTTTATACCTCAGGGCACAGTAGATGTGTCCTTGTGATCATCCATGTGTTATCTCCAGTCTCTGATCAAAAGGAGGGAATGATTTAGGAGATAATATTGAAGTCATTTTTCCTTGTCCTAGAATGTGACCCAGCTGGAGCTGGACTCACAAAAACTTCCTTGCAGTTTTAAAATGTTGAACCCTGTGGATGTATTTTCTATTAAAAAAATAAAATACCCAAACCTCTATTTCTTGATCGAGCAACTTTACACAGAGTCTCTTGATTCTCTACTTGAATGATCCCTCCCTTCACCTTTCTGTCTTCCTTCCAGTTAGCCTCTGCTGTGGGAGCCACTATTGTTCCATTGTCGAGGTTTACACTATCTGCATTCTGCTTCACCTCTAGGTTAATTCCACGACATGAAGCCCAGCAACTCTGCACCCCACCTGACTCAGTCCCTGTGAGGGGGCAGTGCGGTTGCAGGAAGGCAAAGCCGACAGCGAACCCACGCCCTGCGGGATGCCCTGCCTGGTCCAGTCCCAGCTCCAGGCACGCCAGCCATATGATGTCAGCTCTCCAACTGCAGTTAATTTAGCCTAAGACAAGGACAAACATGACCCCTACTTTACAGAGGAGTTGAGGCGCCCTCCCTGCTGCCTCCACAACAGAGCTCTCTGACCCATTCAGGGACTTCTGCTGCATAACGCAGGTCTGGCAGCAGGCTCTGGAGGGCTGAACAGTCTCGATTTTCATGTGTAGCTGATTTAACATTTGGTCCCTTTAGAAACTCAGCTAGCTGACAGGATAAACAGAACGGCCGCAGTGATTTCTACATGAAAAACACAAGTGAACGTAGAATTCAAAATGCTGCCATGACCACAATGTCTGACAGAAGAGGAAAAACCACCAAAACACTGCTGAGATTTTCATTTTATCAGAAAGAGCTCCAGCCCAGGCTTGGAGGTGTGGGTTCTGTAGTGATCCTGCTGTGATGTGACTGCTTCCTGGCCTTACCCCGACCAACTTGCTGGTCCCTCCAGCTGTGGCCTCTGAGGACCAATGACTACACGCTGAGAAGGCTCCATGCCCAGAGAGCCCCCCAGGTGGCAGGGCTGTGTGCCACTACTACACGGCACACGGTGCCCAGGGCACGCCTCCTGCTGGCAGGTGTGTCTCCATAGACGCGCCCCGGGGAACATAGCTGCTCTTTTCAGAATCAGGCACACTCACCACCCTGCAGCCAAAGTCCCTTGCCCACCAAATCCAAGGACCCAAAGGCCAGCAAGCAGAGGGAGAAACCACTTTGGCTGCTCCTCAGGTCAGGTGTTCTCCATCTATCTGTCTATCCATGGGCTCTCCCACAGGTGCCCTGAGGTGGTAGCTTGCTCTGCTAGCAGAGGCTGGGGGCTTGAAGGCCTGGCCCAGATTCTGCAAGCAGCTGTCTTTGGGGGGACACTTCAGGGGTGACCCCAAGTCCTGTGCTTCCTTCACTGCGGCCCCAGCTGGCGCCCCACCTTTCTTAGTTCCACAGTCAGGGAGGCCTTGTGCTTCCCGCTACCTTTGTGTGTAGGGAGTGGTGGGTGCCAGTCACCCACTAGCATGTGTACACACACACACCCTCACACACGGAAAATCAGAGTCCAGAAGGCCCTCCAAGAGGGTGAGGCTCAGGAAGCTTCCTTCCCCAGTCACCGAGCAGGCAAACCAGATGGCGGGCAAAGACGAACATACACACAGAGAATAGAATTCATTACGTATTCACATGTTATTTCAACAAACAAGTACTGAGCATCTTCTACATGTCAGGTAATGCACTGGGCTCTGGGAATGAAAGGAAAAGTCACAAAAAGGAGTCCAGCTGGTGCAGGAGTGTGAGCTCTCTGAGCCCGGCTCTACATGTCCCTGCTGGGTGACCTTGGGCAAGTCACCAGCTCCTTTGAGCTTTGATCTCCACCTCTGAATATCAGGGACTGCAGGGAAGTTTGAAGGTAAAGAGATAGTGCCTGGAGCACCCAGCAGTGTGCATTCATTCATTCATTGTGAGAATATCTATGGAGTGCTCTTTATGTGCTGTGCACTCAGGGAGCACAAACAATGGACAAAACAAACCAGGTCCCTGCACTCTGGGGGCTGCAGTCAAGTTGGGGTATATGATAGGTGAGAAGGCAGCAGGGGGAGAGGGCCCCTAGCAGGAGAGTGGTTCTCTGTGCCAGCTACCCACAAACCAATAAAGCAAAACCAAACCCACTGCCATCGCGACTCATAGCAACTGTCTTAGTTATCTAGTGCTTCTATAACAGAAATACCGCAAGTGGATGGCTTTAACAAACAGAAATTTATTCTCACAGTCTAGTAGCCTAGAAGTTCGAATTCGGGGCACCAGCTCCAGGGGAAGACTTGCTCTCTTTGTTATCAATTTTCCCCCGGTTTATGGACTTCTCAGTGCAGGGACACGCTCCCTACCGGTGCTTCTTTCATGGTGGTATGAAGTCCCTCTCCTCTCTGGTCTTTTATATCTCAGAAGAGATTGATCAAGATACAATCTAATCCTATAGATTGAATTCTGTTTTATTAACATAACTGCCTCTAAGCCTGCCTCATTAACTTCACAGAGGTTAGCATTTACAACACATAGGATAACCACACCAGAGCACAAAATGGCAGACAACCACACAATACTGGGAATCACGGCCTAGCCAAGTTGATACATATTTTTGGGGAATACAATTCAATCCATAACAGCAACCCAAGACAACAGAGTAGAACTGCCCCACAGGGTTTCCAAGGCTGTAAATCTTTACGGGAGCAGACTGCCACATCTTTCTCCTGCAGAGTGGCTGGTGGGTTTGAACTGCTGACCTTTCAGTTTGCAGCTGAGCGCATAACCCCTGTACCACCAGGGCTGCTCCCAAACTGAGAGAACAGGAGAAATGTTGTAAAAGCTATGTCCAAGGTGCTTCAGGAATGAGGATGAGGAAAGCACTCTCTGGGGAGGGAACGGCAATAGGAAGCCTGGACAATCCCAGGGAAGGTGTGTCTTGAAGTGAGCCCTGAAGGAAGACAGGGTGTCTGCCCGGTGGAGAGCAAAGCCAGACACGGTAGAGGGCACCCACAGGGCCCAACAGTCTGGAGACAGGGGAGGTGTGGAACACAGGTGAGGAGCTGGGGCCAGGGCACAGAAAGGGGTAGGGGAACAGGGATTGGTGGGGAGGAAGGTGGGAGCTGACTGGGACCGGGCTGGGGAAAGCATGGGATCTCTGCCCAAGTAGAGACTCCAGGTGATGAGTCAGGTTGGGCTTGGGAGTGGAGAAGTGACAAATCACCTGGCTGCAGCTTGGAGAATGGATTGTAGGGGAGACTCAGCTGGTGGACTGGTGGCCAGAAGCCCCTGGAGGGCTGACAGTGGAGGCAGAGGCAGCGAGATGGGTCAGGAACGGTTCTGAGGGATGGGCACAGAGGGTAAGTTTGTGGACTGCGGTCAAAGGGTAAATTACGAACACACATTTCAATGAAGGCCTCTTCTGCATCTTTCTCCCCAAATTTAATTCTGTCGTCTGACCTAATTTCCAAGCATTCTTCCTCCCCTGGCAAATTTACATCCTCTTATTAACCTTCCTCTCAACTTTTTCAGTTCCATTTCTGCTGCTGTCAGTTCCTTACTGCCTTCAACCTCACAACCAAAAAAACCAAATCAAGTCGATTCCAGCTCATAGCGACCCTATAGGACAGAGAAGAACTGCCCCCTAGGTTTTCCAAGGAGTGGCTGGTGGATTCAAACTGCTGATCTTTTGCTTAGCAGCCAAACCCCTTAGCCACTGCGCCACCAGGGCCCAACAGGTATGCCTTTCAAGCTGCAAATTTCACAAGCTGACCCCTGAAGGTTGCCTGAGATCCCAGGCAGTATAGGGTGCCAGAGGACAGCGGCCACATCCCAGCTCAGGGAGGACTCACTGTGCGGCCGTGGGCCTTTATATGTAAAATGAGGAATTGGGCAGATGACCCAAAGAGCTCGCCTGCTCAGAGCGGCCATCCTCTGCAGACCTTTCAGATTCAACTCAAGTCACCCCGTAAATTTTGCACCTTCACCTAGGTAATTTCCGCGCTGAAAAAGAATTTTTTTAAAGGTTTATTTTCCAATCCTTTAATCAGTTCAGCTGCTCTCAAGGCTTTATCTTTTCTACAGAACTCTTAAATTGCAAGGTTTTCTAGCCAGCATCTGGAGGGTTGAGACTCTCAATAGTTTGTCTTCCATATCTCTAGTTCACCCTCCCATCTGATGCTTTAAAAGCAGCAAAGCCACGTGTGGAATGGGCCAGCACCTTAGACTGTTCCATCCCACGTTGGCTTATTCTCATCCTTCACTTCTTTCAACTGAAATTTGATGCTTTACCTACGAGGGGTGTCTGTCTGTCCTTTAAGGGGGTGGCATTATGTACTCTGCAGTATGTGGCCAGACAGAGGGCCAAACCATGAGCAGATCTAGATGACTGCCCTAGGGAACTTACCCTCAGTGGATCAACGTGGGTCCTTAAGTATCTATGATGCTGGCACCGAGAGGTGCACAAAGCCTTAATGCCCTAGACCCGCTCTCAGGAGGACAACCAGAAAAAGTTCCTAGGCACTGCGGGCCTCTCCTTTGTCAGACACTGTGTGTGTATGAGTCCCATTTTACCAAGGAGTAAACAGAGACTCAGTTATGGAGCTTCTCAGAGGTGAAGCCAGGACTAGAACCCAGGGTTGTCTGACTCTCTCTCCCACATCATGCTGCAAGCAGGAGCCAGAGGGGAGGCTATTTCAGGGGACAGCGATATGGTAATGGACAGATTGCCTTCACCAGGCCGCCATTGTTACTTTATTGTTGCTGTCAGCTGCAATCAAGTTGATCCCAACTCATGGAGACCACTAAACCACCACCGTCCCCTTGTTAGTTAGTTAATACCGCCAGATACTAATGAGTCAACTCCGACTCATGGCAACACCATGTGTGTCAGACTAGAACTGTGCTCCACAGGGTTTTGGGTGGCTGATTTTTTGGAAGCAGACTGCCAGGCCTTTCTTGCAAGGCACCTCTGGA